>NC_091019.1:63067862-63373551 GCF_041296385.1 Aphelocoma coerulescens
CTGCCTGCCCCGCGTCCTGTCTGCCTGTGGGGCCTGTGCCAGGGCAGCCGGGCTGTGACTGCAGCCGTGTGTCCCCCTCTCGCTGTGCCCGGCACTGCCGGCCCTGCTCCCGGAGCCCTGTCCCCGGGCAGAGCCGTTCCCTCGCCGGGCGCAGCCCCATGGGGGGCTCCCCATGCTGCGGCCTGGCCTGGCCCCAGAGCAGGAAGGCCCCTGCGGGTGGCACCGGGCTGGCGGCGTGTCCCCAGCCGGCTGCGCCCGGGCAGCGGCCTCAGCCGTGCGGGATGCAGAGCTGCGGGAGCCCACGGCTCTGTGCCGGCCGCACACCGGAGCTCCCAGCTCCAGCTGGCAGCGCCTCAGCGCCCTGTGCCCTCCCGCCCCGACAGCCGCACCAGGCCCTGCTTGCTGCCCTCATGGTGCCACTCGTGGCCCCAGTGCTCTCCAAGGGCTTCTCCGGGGGCACCTTCCTGCGGCCTTTCCGTCCCCGCACGAGGCCCACCAGCAACCCGCAGAGGGGCTGTTTCCAAGGGCCTACAGGCCCAGCACCAGGGGCAGAGGCTTCCCGCTGACAGAGGGAGGGGTTAGGCTGGACATGTGGAAGAACCTCTTGGCTCTGAGGCTGCTGAGGCCCTGGCCCACGCTGCCCACAGAAGCTGTGGCTGCCCCATCCCTGGCAGTGTTCCAGGCCAGCTTGGATGGGGCTTGGAGCAACCTGGCCTAGTGGAAGGTGTCCCTGCCCTCGGCAGCAGGGTTGGAACAAGATGATGTTTAAGGAGCCTTCCAAGCCCAAGCCCTTGTGTGATTCTGTGATCACAGGGCCTGGGGACAGCTGGCCTTGATTTCTGATGAGAACCACTTCAGCCCTGTAAGTTTGGTTGAGTTCAAGGAGACTCTTGACGAGCCCACATTCCCAGTGCATGAGATTTACCAATGCTCTGGGTCTGGCTGAGATCAACAAAGTCTTGCACCATCCAGATTCTGCAATATTGCATTTTATTGAAGCAACAGCAAACCAGTTTCTGGCTTGCCCCTCATAAATGCACTGACTATAGAGCATTAATAGGTGTCACGAGGGATAGTGACACTAAGTAGGTATACTGTATATATGTATATACAATATCTTGTAAATTCTATATTGTTAGTGTTTAAATAGAATTACCTTTTAAAATATTGATCATTATTTTTATCATGATGTAATAATTAGATATTTTGTGTCTTTGATATTATTTATACTGGTATATGTTTTTGTTTTATTATATTTACTATTATAGATGATTATCAATAAACTTTATAATATATAATATGTCTACTCTATGTCTTTATATCTATGAAATAAAAATCTAGATTTTTATGGATGCAAAGTTTCAGGTCAGCGCCAACCGAGTTGGTCCAATGCTGACCTAAAGGTGTCCCTCTGGGGACAAGGACAGTCACCGTCCCGTGACCGATCGCGGGCAAGCAGCGCCCATTGTTCCTCTCGGTCTTTTTTTCCCTGTTTTTTTTTCCTTTTTCTATCCCACATTCCTGCTTCTTTTACACTCTGATTTTTGGCCCTTCCCAAAGGCCAGGAACAGTTGCATGCTACCGGTGGGGTTTGGTGACTTTGGCCATGCACGTAAGGCATGTGCTCTCTTCATGCGCGTTCTCGGGAGTGGGAAGTTCACGCGCAAGTGGAGCTCAATGTGGATCTGTGTGACCTTTTTTGGAAAAGGAAATGATACAGGGAGGTAGAATAAACCCTCCCGTGGCCCTCCACCTGCTGAGGCAGCAGGAGAGGCCGTGGGGCCTCTGCCAGAGTCTTTGCACGCATCCTCTTCTCCTTAAAGGAGCAGATTCGTAACCCAGCTTGTTCTGTGCAGTGAAGGGGAGTGAGGCCAACGGCGCTAGAGAGGTGCAGGGGCTCTTCTGGGCCTCAGGGAAACATCACGGCGCCGAGAGGCCTCTGCTTCACTCCGGACGTCACTCTGTACTTGGGCCTTGCTGGAGCCAGGGGCCACATAGGTGAGAGGCCCAGCTCCTGTTTTTCTCAACCAGCCCCGTCAATTCTTCGCTGACTTCCAGCAAGTCTGCAGCACATCTGGCGTTCAGCGCAGTGACCGAGCACTGGAGCACATTGCCCAGAGGTTGTGGAGTCTCCCTCGCCGGAGATAGTCAAGAGCCCTCCGAACGCAATGCTTTGCAATGCACAGCAGGAAGGGCCTGCTGGAGCAGCCCTGGACAAGATGATCTCACCGGTGGTCCTTTCAAATGGGAACTCGTCTGGGATCCTGAGATCGGCATCTTTGCACAAGGGGAAGCTCTCAGAGGGAAAATGGACCCTAAGACAGAGCTGGGGGCAGTCACAGTCCAGGTGGTAATGGGACTCTCTCTCACAAGGCCCCTGGCCACGGCCTCTTCAGCCTCATCGGCTTGGACTCCCCGAGCGTGCTTTTGCTCTGGAGGACAGGTGTGGCAGCAATTCCCAGGGCCGACTGAGCAGTGCCTTCTCCATGTTCTGCACGCTCAGGTCTGTGTCAGCTCCTCCCTGAGGACTAGATTCTGCACACAGACCCCAGAGAACACAAAAAGGAATGGCAGTATTTGCTCTTGCGTGCTCCCCGAGCCGCGTAGCCAACCTGGTCATCACTGGATGCAGTGCTGAGGAGACTGTTGGGACGACACTGCTGCTGCTGCTGTCGATGGCAGAGTGCTGCTGCACAGCGCTTTCCCTTCCCTCTCTGTATCCCACACTCTCCCCTCTTTTCCCCTGTACTATCAGGTGGTTCTCTGCTGCCAGCTGCCAGTCCCACAAGCACAGCATCAAGCAGGCAAACCTCTTTCAAGGATCATTTTTGAGGATTCTTCTTAACCACTTTCGCAGGTCCATATACTCGCTCATCGCCTGTGAATGGGCAGCCGGATCCATCACCATGTGATGGAAGAGATTGCACGTCCTGGCCATTTGCACCTCTGGGGGCAAACTGATCTCCCCAGGGAGCCTCTGGTTGCCCAAAATAAAGTGGTTGAGGCATCTCACTTCCACGCTTAAGCGCAGGCTCTCGCTGATATCCACCAGTCGCCTCACGAAATCTCTCCTGCGCCACCGTGACACAGGTGTGATGTTCAGGAGGTGCATAACAATGGTCTTTGTGGTGTAGGTGGAAATGCCTAAGCCCAGCTGAAGACGGGTGAAGAACTGCAGGCATTTGAGGTGCAAGCTGTCAGGGGGGGCCAGCCTGGCAATGTACTTGAAGAACTTCACCTCTGCCACAGCGTAGGTCTCAGGCCACGTTGTGCTTGGGGTGCAGGCCTGTCTAGGCTGGCTGCTCACAAAGACGTCCGAGTCGCCTTGCCGCACCCCGAAGAGCACCTCAATCCGGAAGCTTTCTCTGCCCTTGGTCACCTGGAATTGGCAGGAGCGTTTGGAGGGCAGCAGCACTAAACGCCAGGCGTGCGACTGAGGCAAAGCTGGCCAGACGGCTCTCACCAGCTGGTAGAACCAGCGGGCTGTTTTCTGCACATCGAGGTAGGCGCCGGTGCACAGGGTGTGAAGGAGGCTGGGATCCTGATTCCTCCTCAGCTCCTCCTCGGGGTGGTGCAGGAAGCACAGCATCTTCTCACCCTGCTGCTCCCTCGTGCAGGTGCACTCCAGCTGCACACGGACACGGAAGTTCCTCACGTGCCTCTGCCCCTCAGTGTCCAGCTCCAGGTGGAAGGTGTGCCCTCGGGGAGGAGTCATGGGCACGAGCACGCGGTACACAACATCCTGCTCGCGGGGACTCCAACCTTCAAAGGCACTGCCCACCCCAATGGCTCGTTGCAGGACCGGGTAGAAACTGCCAGACAAGACGTGGCCAAAGTAAATTGTGAAATTGGTCATCAGTTCAGTTGTCCACTCACAGCCGTTCTGCAGGTCCTGTACAGGCCACTGTATGCGCTCCATTAAAATCCTTCCTCTGTTATCTTCAATATCACGCTCTCCTCCTTCGGCTTCACGTGCATCATTATTGTTGTTTTCTGCATTTGCAGCCGCAATGACAACTTCATTTCCAGCACCATCTTCGTTTGCAGCACCACCGCCGACTTCCTCTACGTTGCCATCATCGTTGTCTTCCTCCCGATTCGCATCATTGTTGTCTTCCTCTTCATTTCCAACAGCTTCTTCTTCCTTTGCATCCACATTTCTCACTTCCTCTTCATTTCCAACAGCTTCTTCTTCATTTGCATCCACATTTCTCACTTCCTCCTCATTTGCACCATTGTTTTCTTCTTCAGGCTCCTCTCTCCTCAGGCTCCTTTCCCTCCAGATAAACCATAGGGCCGAGAGAAGGAGCAGGAGCCCAGCAACGGCCCAAACCTGCCAGTGTTGCAAGGCAGACCAGAGCAGCTCTCGCCAGGCCCCTCCCCTCTGCTTCAGGGTGAGCTGATCCACTTCCCATTCCAGAAGAGTCTTCTCCACTTCCTGGCTTATCGCACGTGCTTCCATGCGCAGACGCATCGCCTCGTCCAATCCATCACCCACGGGCTGCAGGTACTGGACTAGGCTTTGCAAGAGCAAGAACCACAATACCAAGGGACCCATGGTCTGCAGGAGGATGGAGAGAAGGCCTTGAGTGGGGTGGGGAGGGAGGCAGCCGGCAGTGGGGGCAGCAGGGACGGGAATGACAGGGGCCTGGGGCCAGGAAGGACAGGGCCCCAGACAGCTGGCAGGCAGCAAGGCCTGTCCCGCTGCCCCAGCAGCAGCAGCAGCAGCAGCAGCAGCAGCACCGTGCCTGCCCAAGGCTCTCCCGTGAGGGGCTGTCCCTGCCCTGTGCAGGCGGAGAACCCTCCCCCGGGTGCAGCGTTTCTGCCCCAGCCCTTGTCCCCAGCCCAGCCTCCCCGCCACGTGTGCACTCACCGCTTGCCCAAGCAATACAGGGCCAGCGTTACCTGCTGGGGCCTTTGATAGCTGCCCCCATTGTGACACATCGCCCGTGATGTCACAGGAGCCACAGCACATCACAGCCAGGCCAGCCCCACCCTTTGTGCCCAGCCCAGCTCAGCCCCTCAGAGTGGCCCTGGTGAACTGCTTAAGGCTGCTTTTGAGTGAATCTTCTTCTAAGAACTTCCCTTGGTCTTTCCTTTGTCTTTCTTATCAGCTGCCCTCCATTGCCAGTCTCATAGATACCCATGTTGGAAGGCACCCTCGAGGATCATTGAGTCTAAGCCTTGACTCCACACTGGTTCAGCCACACTTAAATCTCTGAGTTGTCGAGGTTGAAAAAGACCCTGAAGATCGCACAGTCCAACTGCAAACTTAACGCTGCCTACTCCACCAATCAGCCAGCTCCCCAAATGCCACATCCACACAACGTTTAAACCTTTCTGAGGTGCTGACTCAGCCATTTCCCTGGGCAGCCTGTTTGCAAGCTTGAGACCCTCTTTATTGAAGGAATATTTCCTAGAGATCCAATCTAAAGCTCCCGTGGTGCAACTTGAGGTCATTTCCTCTGCTCACATTGCTTGTTCCCTGGGCTAATAGAATGACCCCCACCTAGCTACAACCTCCCTTCAGGGACCACCTGCACTGTGTCAGGAGCTTGGGCTGTGAAAGCAGCTCCTCGCAGAAGAGAGGAAGGTGATGCTTTTGCACTGGCATTCCTGTGATCCAGTGGGACCAAACGGGTTGTCGCTGGGCAGGAGAGTTTCAGGCTGCCAGGAAGCGTTTCCACGTGAGGAGAACCTTTCTGCCAAATACATCAACCAAGGGAAGCCACGCCCTTCCAAGCAGAAGGGAAAAAATCAGAATTTTCCTTGTAGAAAATGGAAAGGTTTGGAGTGCAAGTCAGTGCTGGAATGTGCCCGCATGTCCGTGTGGGTTTTGCTAAGCTGCAAGGCCAGACGGGGAAGATGGGATCCCTGCACCCAAAGGTTACGCTGCAGCCAAAAAGGGTATTAAGTAAAAGAATGAAAGTTGTTGGTTCTGTCCTCTGTTTGCTGTTATCTGTGGCTTGGGTTTGTTCCGGTGGATCTGTTGGCTGTTGCTGAGTGCTGGGAGAGGGGCAGGGCTGAAGAGCTGACCGAAAAAGGAGGGCGGATGAGAGGGGAGGGGACAGAAAAGTAAGCGGTGCTTAGAGAATGGAAGTTCCTGAGAAGCCGTCCCATGGGAAACGGGACAGGGACCTCCCCCGGCTGCGAAAGGGTAGGAAAAGCAGCAGTTTTGTTGGAGGGGGTGTGTGCTCGGCTCAGCTGACTCGTTACAAATAACCAGTTTGCTCTTGCTTCCAAGAATTTGTCCGCACTCCAATGCATCGGAAAGTAACGAGTGGAAGGCTAGAGAAGAACGCTGCCTGTGCTCCTGATCCCTTCAACACTCAGCGCAAGGAGCTTGAGTGTGGGCCGGCTTCTCCTTGAGGACGCGTCCGTCCGTGCTGGCTGAAGCCCCGTCTCCCTTCTGGCTGGGTTCCCCTTGCAGAGCCTCAGCCCCGTTGTGTCCGGGCCCCTGGGGAGGTGGGAGAGTGCCAGGGGAGAGGTGCGCGCCGTGTAAGCATTGCCCCTGTCTGGTGCCCCTGGGGAGGTGCGTGCGGTGCCGGCGGTGCCCCTGTCCCTTATGTCGCCGTGTTCAGGTGGGCGCGGAGAGGACGGGGGCTCCTGCCTGCCCCGCGTCCTGTCTGCCTGTGGGGCCTGTGCCAGGGCAGCCGGGCTGTGACTGCAGCCGTGTGTCCCCCTCTCGCTGTGCCCGGCACTGCCGGCCCTGCTCCCGGAGCCCTGTCCCCCGGCAGAGCCGTTCCCTCGCCGGGCGCAGCCCCATGGGGGGCTCCCCATGCTGCGGCCTGGCCTGGCCCCAGAGCAGGAAGGCCCCTGCGGGTGGCACCGGGCTGGCGGCGTGTCCCCAGCCGGCTGCGCCCGGGCAGCGGCCTCAGCCGTGCGGGATGCAGAGCTGCGGGAGCCCACGGCTCTGTGCCGGCCGCACACCGGAGCTCCCAGCTCCAGCTGGCAGCGCCTCAGCGCCCTGTGCCCTCCCGCCCCGACAGCCGCGCCAGGCCCTGCTTGCTGCCCTCATGGTGCCACTCGTGGCCCCAGTGCTCTCCAAGGGCTTCTCCGGGGGCACCTTCCTGCGGCCTTTCCGTCCCCGCACGAGGCCCACCAGCAACCCGCAGAGGGGCTGTTTCCAAGGGCCTGCAGGCCCAGCACCAGGGGCAGAGGCTTCCCGCTGACAGAGGGAGGGGTTAGGCTGGACATGTGGAAGAACCTCTTGGCTCTGAGGCTGCTGAGGCCCTGGCCCACGCTGCCCACAGAAGCTGTGGCTGCCCCATCCCTGGCAGTGTTCCAGGCCAGCTTGGATGGGGCTTGGAGCAACCTGGCCTAGTGGAAGGTGTCCCTGCCCTCGGCAGCAGGGTTGGAACAAGATGATGTTTAAGGAGCCTTCCAAGCCCAAGCCCTTGTGTGATTCTGTGATCACAGGGCCTGGGGACAGCTGGCCTTGATTTCTGATGAGAACCACTTCAGCCCTGTAAGTTTGGTTGAGTTCAAGGAGACTCTTGACGAGCCCACATTCCCAGTGCATGAGATTTACCAATGCTCTGGGTCTGGCTGAGATCAACAAAGTCTTGCACCATCCAGATTCTGCAATATTGCATTTTATTGAAGCAACAGCAAACCAGTTTCTGGCTTGCCCCTCATAAATGCACTGACTATAGAGCATTAATAGGTGTCACGAGGGATAGTGACACTAAGTAGGTATACTGTATATATGTATATACAATATCTTGTAAATTCTATATTGTTAGTGTTTAAATAGAATTACCTTTTAAAATATTGATCATTATTTTTATCATGATGTAATAATTAGATATTTTGTGTCTTTGATATTATTTATACTGGTATATGTTTTTGTTTTATTATATTTACTATTATAGATGATTATCAATAAACTTTATAATATATAATATGTCTACTCTATGTCTTTATATCTATGAAATAAAAATCTAGATTTTTATGGATGCAAAGTTTCAGGTCAGCGCCAACCGAGTTGGTCCAATGCTGACCTAAAGGTGTCCCTCTGGGGACAAGGACAGTCACCGTCCCGTGACCGATCGCGGGCAAGCAGCGCCCATTGTTCCTCTCGGTCTTTTTTTCCCTGTTTTTTTTTCCTTTTTCTATCCCACATTCCTGCTTCTTTTACACTCTGATTTTTGGCCCTTCCCAAAGGCCAGGAACAGTTGCATGCTACCGGTGGGGTTTGGTGACTTTGGCCATGCACGTAAGGCATGTGCTCTCTTCATGCGCGTTCTCGGGAGTGGGAAGTTCACGCGCAAGTGGAGCTCAATGTGGATCTGTGTGACCTTTTTTGGAAAAGGAAATGATACAGGGAGGTAGAATAAACCCTCCCGTGGCCCTCCACCTGCTGAGGCAGCAGGAGAGGCCGTGGGGCCTCTGCCAGAGTCTTTGCACGCATCCTCTTCTCCTTAAAGGAGCAGATTCGTAACCCAGCTTGTTCTGTGCAGTGAAGGGGAGTGAGGCCAACGGCGCTAGAGAGGTGCAGGGGCTCTTCTGGGCCTCAGGGAAACATCACGGCGCCGAGAGGCCTCTGCTTCACTCCGGACGTCACTCTGTACTTGGGCCTTGCTGGAGCCAGGGGCCACATAGGTGAGAGGCCCAGCTCCTGTTTTTCTCAACCAGCCCCGTCAATTCTTCGCTGACTTCCAGCAAGTCTGCAGCACATCTGGCGTTCAGCGCAGTGACCGAGCACTGGAGCACATTGCCCAGAGGTTGTGGAGTCTCCCTCGCCGGAGATAGTCAAGAGCCCTCCGAACGCAATGCTTTGCAATGCACAGCAGGAAGGGCCTGCTGGAGCAGCCCTGGACAAGATGATCTCACCGGTGGTCCTTTCAAATGGGAACTCGTCTGGGATCCTGAGATCGGCATCTTTGCACAAGGGGAAGCTCTCAGAGGGAAAATGGACCCTAAGACAGAGCTGGGGGCAGTCACAGTCCAGGTGGTAATGGGACTCTCTCTCACAAGGCCCCTGGCCACGGCCTCTTCAGCCTCATCGGCTTGGACTCCCCGAGCGTGCTTTTGCTCTGGAGGACAGGTGTGGCAGCAATTCCCAGGGCCGACTGAGCAGTGCCTTCTCCATGTTCTGCACGCTCAGGTCTGTGTCAGCTCCTCCCTGAGGACTAGATTCTGCACACAGACCCCAGAGAACACAAAAAGGAATGGCAGTATTTGCTCTTGCGTGCTCCCCGAGCCGCGTAGCCAACCTGGTCATCACTGGATGCAGTGCTGAGGAGACTGTTGGGACGACACTGCTGCTGCTGCTGTCGATGGCAGAGTGCTGCTGCACAGCGCTTTCCCTTCCCTCTCTGTATCCCACACTCTCCCCTCTTTTCCCCTGTACTATCAGGTGGTTCTCTGCTGCCAGCTGCCAGTCCCACAAGCACAGCATCAAGCAGGCAAACCTCTTTCAAGGATCATTTTTGAGGATTCTTCTTAACCACTTTCGCAGGTCCATATACTCGCTCATCGCCTGTGAATGGGCAGCCGGATCCATCACCATGTGATGGAAGAGATTGCACGTCCTGGCCATTTGCACCTCTGGGGGCAAACTGATCTCCCCAGGGAGCCTCTGGTTGCCCAAAATAAAGTGGTTGAGGCATCTCACTTCCACGCTTAAGCGCAGGCTCTCGCTGATATCCACCAGTCGCCTCACGAAATCTCTCCTGCGCCACCGTGACACAGGTGTGATGTTCAGGAGGTGCATAACAATGGTCTTTGTGGTGTAGGTGGAAATGCCTAAGCCCAGCTGAAGACGGGTGAAGAACTGCAGGCATTTGAGGTGCAAGCTGTCAGGGGGGGCCAGCCTGGCAATGTACTTGAAGAACTTCACCTCTGCCACAGCGTAGGTCTCAGGCCACGTTGTGCTTGGGGTGCAGGCCTGTCTAGGCTGGCTGCTCACAAAGACGTCCGAGTCGCCTTGCCGCACCCCGAAGAGCACCTCAATCCGGAAGCTTTCTCTGCCCTTGGTCACCTGGAATTGGCAGGAGCGTTTGGAGGGCAGCAGCACTAAACGCCAGGCGTGCGACTGAGGCAAAGCTGGCCAGACGGCTCTCACCAGCTGGTAGAACCAGCGGGCTGTTTTCTGCACATCGAGGTAGGCGCCGGTGCACAGGGTGTGAAGGAGGCTGGGATCCTGATTCCTCCTCAGCTCCTCCTCGGGGTGGTGCAGGAAGCACAGCATCTTCTCACCCTGCTGCTCCCTCGTGCAGGTGCACTCCAGCTGCACACGGACACGGAAGTTCCTCACGTGCCTCTGCCCCTCAGTGTCCAGCTCCAGGTGGAAGGTGTGCCCTCAGGGAGGAGTCATGGGCACGAGCACGCGGTACACAACATCCTGCTCGCGGGGACTCCAACCTTCAAAGGCACTGCCCACCCCAATGGCTCGTTGCAGGACCGGGTAGAAACTGCCAGACAAGACGTGGCCAAAGTAAATTGTGAAATTGGTCATCAGTTCAGTTGTCCACTCACAGCCGTTCTGCAGGTCCTGTACAGGCCACTGTATGCGCTCCATTAAAATCCTTCCTCTGTTATCTTCAATATCACGCTCTCCTCCTTCGGCTTCACGTGCATCATTATTGTTGTTTTCTGCATTTGCAGCCGCAATGACAACTTCATTTCCAGCACCATCTTCGTTTGCAGCACCACCGCCGACTTCCTCTACGTTGCCATCATCGTTGTCTTCCTCCCGATTCGCATCATTGTTGTCTTCCTCTTCATTTCCAACAGCTTCTTCTTCCTTTGCATCCACATTTCTCACTTCCTCTTCATTTCCAACAGCTTCTTCTTCATTTGCATCCACATTTCTCACTTCCTCCTCATTTGCACCATTGTTTTCTTCTTCAGGCTCCTCTCTCCTCAGGCTCCTTTCCCTCCAGATAAACCATAGGGCCGAGAGAAGGAGCAGGAGCCCAGCAACGGCCCAAACCTGCCAGTGTTGCAAGGCAGACCAGAGCAGCTCTCGCCAGGCCCCTCCCCTCTGCTTCAGGGTGAGCTGATCCACTTCCCATTCCAGAAGAGTCTTCTCCACTTCCTGGCTTATCGCACGTGCTTCCATGCGCAGACGCATCGCCTCGTCCAATCCATCACCCACGGGCTGCAGGTACTGGACTAGGCTTTGCAAGAGCAAGAACCACAATACCAAGGGACCCATGGTCTGCAGGAGGATGGAGAGAAGGCCTTGAGTGGGGTGGGGAGGGAGGCAGCCGGCAGTGGGGGCAGCAGGGACGGGAATGACAGGGGCCTGGGGCCAGGAAGGACAGGGCCCCAGACAGCTGGCAGGCAGCAAGGCCTGTCCCGCTGCCCCAGCAGCAGCAGCAGCAGCAGCAGCAGCAGCACCGTGCCTGCCCAAGGCTCTCCCGTGAGGGGCTGTCCCTGCCCTGTGCAGGCGGAGAACCCTCCCCCGGGTGCAGCGTTTCTGCCCCAGCCCTTGTCCCCAGCCCAGCCTCCCCGCCACGTGTGCACTCACCGCTTGCCCAAGCAATACAGGGCCAGCGTTACCTGCTGGGGCCTTTGATAGCTGCCCCCATTGTGACACATCGCCCGTGATGTCACAGGAGCCACAGCACATCACAGCCAGGCCAGCCCCACCCTTTGTGCCCAGCCCAGCTCAGCCCCTCAGAGTGGCCCTGGTGAACTGCTTAAGGCTGCTTTTGAGTGAATCTTCTTCTAAGAACTTCCCTTGGTCTTTCCTTTGTCTTTCTTATCAGCTGCCCTCCATTGCCAGTCTCATAGATACCCATGTTGGAAGGCACCCTCGAGGATCATTGAGTCTAAGCCTTGACTCCACACTGGTTCAGCCACACTTAAATCTCTGAGTTGTCGAGGTTGAAAAAGACCCTGAAGATCGCACAGTCCAACTGCAAACTTAACGCTGCCTACTCCACCAATCAGCCAGCTCCCCAAATGCCACATCCACACAACGTTTAAACCTTTCTGAGGTGCTGACTCAGCCATTTCCCTGGGCAGCCTGTTTGCAAGCTTGAGACCCTCTTTATTGAAGGAATATTTCCTAGAGATCCAATCTAAAGCTCCCGTGGTGCAACTTGAGGTCATTTCCTCTGCTCACATTGCTTGTTCCCTGGGCTAATAGAATGACCCCCACCTAGCTACAACCTCCCTTCAGGGACCACCTGCACTGTGTCAGGAGCTTGGGCTGTGAAAGCAGCTCCTCGCAGAAGAGAGGAAGGTGATGCTTTTGCACTGGCATTCCTGTGATCCAGTGGGACCAAACGGGTTGTCGCTGGGCAGGAGAGTTTCAGGCTGCCAGGAAGCGTTTCCACGTGAGGAGAACCTTTCTGCCAAATACATCAACCAAGGGAAGCCACGCCCTTCCAAGCAGAAGGGAAAAAATCAGAATTTTCCTTGTAGAAAATGGAAAGGTTTGGAGTGCAAGTCAGTGCTGGAATGTGCCCGCATGTCCGTGTGGGTTTTGCTAAGCTGCAAGGCCAGACGGGGAAGATGGGATCCCTGCACCCAAAGGTTACGCTGCAGCCAAAAAGGGTATTAAGTAAAAGAATGAAAGTTGTTGGTTCTGTCCTCTGTTTGCTGTTATCTGTGGCTTGGGTTTGTTCCGGTGGATCTGTTGGCTGTTGCTGAGTGCTGGGAGAGGGGCAGGGCTGAAGAGCTGACCGAAAAAGGAGGGCGGATGAGAGGGGAGGGGACAGAAAAGTAAGCGGTGCTTAGAGAATGGAAGTTCCTGAGAAGCCGTCCCATGGGAAACGGGACAGGGACCTCCCCCGGCTGCGAAAGGGTAGGAAAAGCAGCAGTTTTGTTGGAGGGGGTGTGTGCTCGGCTCAGCTGACTCGTTACAAATAACCAGTTTGCTCTTGCTTCCAAGAATTTGTCCGCACTCCAATGCATCGGAAAGTAACGAGTGGAAGGCTAGAGAAGAACGCTGCCTGTGCTCCTGATCCCTTCAACACTCAGCGCAAGGAGCTTGAGTGTGGGCCGGCTTCTCCTTGAGGACGCGTCCGTCCGTGCTGGCTGAAGCCCCGTCTCCCTTCTGGCTGGGTTCCCCTTGCAGAGCCTCAGCCCCGTTGTGTCCGGGCCCCTGGGGAGGTGGGAGAGTGCCAGGGGAGAGGTGCGCGCCGTGTAAGCATTGCCCCTGTCTGGTGCCCCTGGGGAGGTGCGTGCGGTGCCGGCGGTGCCCCTGTCCCTTATGTCGCCGTGTTCAGGTGGGCGCGGAGAGGACGGGGGCTCCTGCCTGCCCCGCGTCCTGTCTGCCTGTGGGGCCTGTGCCAGGGCAGCCGGGCTGTGACTGCAGCCGTGTGTCCCCCTCTCGCTGTGCCCGGCACTGCCGGCCCTGCTCCCGGAGCCCTGTCCCCGGGCAGAGCCGTTCCCTCGCCGGGCGCAGCCCCATGGGGGGCTCCCCATGCTGCGGCCTGGCCTGGCCCCAGAGCAGGAAGGCCCCTGCGGGTGGCACCGGGCTGGCGGCGTGTCCCCAGCCGGCTGCGCCCGGGCAGCGGCCTCAGCCGTGCGGGATGCAGAGCTGCGGGAGCCCACGGCTCTGTGCCGGCCGCACACCGGAGCTCCCAGCTCCAGCTGGCAGCGCCTCAGCGCCCTGTGCCCTCCCGCCCCGACAGCCGCGCCAGGCCCTGCTTGCTGCCCTCATGGTGCCACTCGTGGCCCCAGTGCTCTCCAAGGGCTTCTCCGGGGGCACCTTCCTGCGGCCTTTCCGTCCCCGCACGAGGCCCACCAGCAACCCGCAGAGGGGCTGTTTCCAAGGGCCTGCAGGCCCAGCACCAGGGGCAGAGGCTTCCCGCTGACAGAGGGACGGGTTAGGCTGGACATGTGGAAGAACCTCTTGGCTCTGAGGCTGCTGAGGCCCTGGCCCACGCTGCCCACAGAAGCTGTGGCTGCCCCATCCCTGGCAGTGTTCCAGGCCAGCTTGGATGGGGCTTGGAGCAACCTGGCCTAGTGGAAGGTGTCCCTGCCCTCGGCAGCAGGGTTGGAACAAGATGATGTTTAAGGAGCCTTCCAAGCCCAAGCCCTTGTGTGATTCTGTGATCACAGGGCCTGGGGACAGCTGGCCTTGATTTCTGATGAGAACCACTTCAGCCCTGTAAGTTTGGTTGAGTTCAAGGAGACTCTTGACGAGCCCACATTCCCAGTGCATGAGATTTACCAATGCTCTGGGTCTGGCTGAGATCAACAAAGTCTTGCACCATCCAGATTCTGCAATATTGCATTTTATTGAAGCAACAGCAAACCAGTTTCTGGCTTGCCCCTCATAAATGCACTGACTATAGAGCATTAATAGGTGTCACGAGGGATAGTGACACTAAGTAGGTATACTGTATATATGTATATACAATATCTTGTAAATTCTATATTGTTAGTGTTTAAATAGAATTACCTTTTAAAATATTGATCATTATTTTTATCATGATGTAATAATTAGATATTTTGTGTCTTTGATATTATTTATACTGGTATATGTTTTTGTTTTATTATATTTACTATTATAGATGATTATCAATAAACTTTATAATATATAATATGTCTACTCTATGTCTTTATATCTATGAAATAAAAATCTAGATTTTTATGGATGCAAAGTTTCAGGTCAGCGCCAACCGAGTTGGTCCAATGCTGACCTAAAGGTGTCCCTCTGGGGACAAGGACAGTCACCGTCCCGTGACCGATCGCGGGCAAGCAGCGCCCATTGTTCCTCTCGGTCTTTTTTTCCCTGTTTTTTTTTCCTTTTTCTATCCCACATTCCTGCTTCTTTTACACTCTGATTTTTGGCCCTTCCCAAAGGCCAGGAACAGTTGCATGCTACCGGTGGGGTTTGGTGACTTTGGCCATGCACGTAAGGCATGTGCTCTCTTCATGCGCGTTCTCGGGAGTGGGAAGTTCACGCGCAAGTGGAGCTCAATGTGGATCTGTGTGACCTTTTTTGGAAAAGGAAATGATACAGGGAGGTAGAATAAACCCTCCCGTGGCCCTCCACCTGCTGAGGCAGCAGGAGAGGCCGTGGGGCCTCTGCCAGAGTCTTTGCACGCATCCTCTTCTCCTTAAAGGAGCAGATTCGTAACCCAGCTTGTTCTGTGCAGTGAAGGGGAGTGAGGCCAACGGCGCTAGAGAGGTGCAGGGGCTCTTCTGGGCCTCAGGGAAACATCACGGCGCCGAGAGGCCTCTGCTTCACTCCGGACGTCACTCTGTACTTGGGCCTTGCTGGAGCCAGGGGCCACATAGGTGAGAGGCCCAGCTCCTGTTTTTCTCAACCAGCCCCGTCAATTCTTCGCTGACTTCCAGCAAGTCTGCAGCACATCTGGCGTTCAGCGCAGTGACCGAGCACTGGAGCACATTGCCCAGAGGTTGTGGAGTCTCCCTCGCCGGAGATAGTCAAGAGCCCTCCGAACGCAATGCTTTGCAATGCACAGCAGGAAGGGCCTGCTGGAGCAGCCCTGGACAAGATGATCTCACCGGTGGTCCTTTCAAATGGGAACTCGTCTGGGATCCTGAGATCGGCATCTTTGCACAAGGGGAAGCTCTCAGAGGGAAAATGGACCCTAAGACAGAGCTGGGGGCAGTCACAGTCCAGGTGGTAATGGGACTCTCTCTCACAAGGCCCCTGGCCACGGCCTCTTCAGCCTCATCGGCTTGGACTCCCCGAGCGTGCTTTTGCTCTGGAGGACAGGTGTGGCAGCAATTCCCAGGGCCGATTGAGCAGTGCCTTCTCCATGTTCTGCACGCTCAGGTCTGTGTCAGCTCCTCCCTGAGGACTAGATTCTGCACACAGACCCCAGAGAACACAAAAAGGAATGGCAGTATTTGCTCTTGCGTGCTCCCCGAGCCGCGTAGCCAACCTGGTCATCACTGGATGCAGTGCTGAGGAGACTGTTGGGACGACACTGCTGCTGCTGCTGTCGATGGCAGAGTGCTGCTGCACAGCGCTTTCCCTTCCCTCTCTGTATCCCACACTCTCCCCTCTTTTCCCCTGTACTATCAGGTGGTTCTCTGCTGCCAGCTGCCAGTCCCACAAGCACAGCATCAAGCAGGCAAACCTCTTTCAAGGATCATTTTTGAGGATTCTTCTTAACCACTTTCGCAGGTCCATATACTCGCTCATCGCCTGTGAATGGGCAGCCGGATCCATCACCATGTGATGGAAGAGATTGCACGTCCTGGCCATTTGCACCTCTGGGGGCAAACTGATCTCCCCAGGGAGCCTCTGGTTGCCCAAAATAAAGTGGTTGAGGCATCTCACTTCCACGCTTAAGCGCAGGCTCTCGCTGATATCCACCAGTCGCCTCACGAAATTTCTCCTGCGCCACCGTGACACAGGTGTGATGTTCAGGAGGTGCATAACAATGGTCTTTGTGGTGTAGGTGGAAATGCCTAAGCCCAGCTGAAGACGGGTGAAGAACTGCAGGCATTTGAGGTGCAAGCTGTCAGGGGGGGCCAGCCTGGCAATGTACTTGAAGAACTTCACCTCTGCCACAGCGTAGGTCTCAGGCCACGTTGTGCTTGGGGTGCAGGCCTGTCTAGGCTGGCTGCTCACAAAGACGTCCGAGTCGCCTTGCCGCACCCCGAAGAGCACCTCAATCCGGAAGCTTTCTCTGCCCTTGGTCACCTGGAATTGGCAGGAGCGTTTGGAGGGCAGCAGCACTAAACGCCAGGCGTGCGACTGAGGCAAAGCTGGCCAGACGGCTCTCACCAGCTGGTAGAACCAGCGGGCTGTTTTCTGCACATCGAGGTAGGCGCCGGTGCACAGGGTGTGAAGGAGGCTGGGATCCTGATTCCTCCTCAGCTCCTCCTCGGGGTGGTGCAGGAAGCACAGCATCTTCTCACCCTGCTGCTCCCTCGTGCAGGTGCACTCCAGCTGCACACGGACACGGAAGTTCCTCACGTGCCTCTGCCCCTCAGTGTCCAGCTCCAGGTGGAAGGTGTGCCCTCGGGGAGGAGTCATGGGCACGAGCACGCGGTACACAACATCCTGCTCGCGGGGACTCCAACCTTCAAAGGCACTGCCCACCCCAATGGCTCGTTGCAGGACCGGGTAGAAACTGCCAGACAAGACGTGGCCAAAGTAAATTGTGAAATTGGTCATCAGTTCAGTTGTCCACTCACAGCCATTCTGCAGGTCCTGTACAGGCCACTGTATGCGCTCCATTAAAATCCTTCCTCTGTTATCTTCAATATCACGCTGTCCTCCTTCGGCTTCACGTGCATCATTATTGTTGTTTTCTGCATTTGCAGCCGCAATGACAACTTCATTTCCAGCACCATCTTCGTTTGCAGCACCACCGCCGACTTCCTCTACGTTGCCATCATCATTGTTGTCTTCCTCCCGATTCGCATCATTGTTGTCTTCCTCTTCATTTCCAACAGCTTCTTCTTCGTTTGCATCCACATTTCTCACTTCCTCTTCATTTCCAACAGCTTCTTCTTCATTTGCATCCACATTTCTCACTTCCTCCTCATTTGCACCATTATTTTCTTCTTCAGGCTCCTCTCTCCTCAGGCTCCTTTCCCTCCAGATAAACCATAGGGCCGAGAGAAGGAGCAGGAGCCCAGCAACGGCCCAAACCTGCCAGTGTTGCAAGGCAGACCAGAGCAGCTCTCGCCAGGCCCCTCCCCTCTGCTTCAGGGTGAGCTGATCCACTTCCCATTCCAGAAGAGTCTTCTCCACTTCCTGGCTTATCGCACGTGCTTCCATGCGCAGACGCATCGCCTCGTCCAATCCATCACCCACGGGCTGCAGGTACTGGACTAGGCTTTGCAAGAGCAAGAACCACAATACCAAGGGACCCATGGTCTGCAGGAGGATGGAGAGAAGGCCTTGAGTGGGGTGGGGAGGGAGGCAGCCGGCAGTGGGGGCAGCAGGGACGGGAATGACAGGGGCCTGGGGCCAGGAAGGACAGGGCCCCAGACAGCTGGCAGGCAGCAAGGCCTGTCCCGCTGCCCCAGCAGCAGCAGCAGCAGCAGCAGCAGCAGCACCGTGCCTGCCCAAGGCTCTCCCGTGAGGGGCTGTCCCTGCCCTGTGCAGGCGGAGAACCCTCCCCCGGGTGCAGCGTTTCTGCCCCAGCCCTTGTCCCCAGCCCAGCCTCCCCGCCACGTGTGCACTCACCGCTTGCCCAAGCAATACAGGGCCAGCGTTACCTGCTGGGGCCTTTGATAGCTGCCCCCATTGTGACACATCGCCCGTGATGTCACAGGAGCCACAGCACATCACAGCCAGGCCAGCCCCACCCTTTGTGCCCAGCCCAGCTCAGCCCCTCAGAGTGGCCCTGGTGAACTGCTTAAGGCTGCTTTTGAGTGAATCTTCTTCTAAGAACTTCCCTTGGTCTTTCCTTTGTCTTTCTTATCAGCTGCCCTCCATTGCCAGTCTCATAGATACCCATGTTGGAAGGCACCCTCGAGTCTAAGCCTTGACTCCACACTGGTTCAGCCACACTTAAATCTCTGAGTTGTCGAGGTTGAAAAAGACCCTGAAGATCGCACAGTCCAACTGCAAACTTAACGCTGCCTACTCCACCAATCAGCCAGCTCCCCAAATGCCACATCCACACAACGTTTAAACCTTTCTGAGGTGCTGACTCAGCCATTTCCCTGGGCAGCCTGTTTGCAAGCTTGAGACCCTCTTTATTGAAGGAATATTTCCTAGAGATCCAATCTAAAGCTCCCGTGGTGCAACTTGAGGTCATTTCCTCTGCTCACATTGCTTGTTCCCTGGGCTAATAGAATGACCCCCACCTAGCTACAACCTCCCTTCAGGGACCACCTGCACTGTGTCAGGAGCTTGGGCTGTGAAAGCAGCTCCTCGCAGAAGAGAGGAAGGTGATGCTTTTGCACTGGCATTCCTGTGATCCAGTGGGACCAAACGGGTTGTCGCTGGGCAGGAGAGTTTCAGGCTGCCAGGAAGCGTTTCCACGTGAGGAGAACCTTTCTGCCAAATACATCAACCAAGGGAAGCCACGCCCTTCCAAGCAGAAGGAAAAAAATCAGAATTTTCCTTGTAGAAAATGGAAAGGTTTGGAGTGCAAGTCAGTGCTGGAATGTGCCCGCATGTCCGTGTGGGTTTTGCTAAGCTGCAAGGCCAGACGGGGAAGATGGGATCCCTGCACCCAAAGGTTACGCTGCAGCCAAAAAGGGTATTAAGTAAAAGAATGAAAGTTGTTGGTTCTGTCCTCTGTTTGCTGTTATCTGTGGCTTGGGTTTGTTCCGGTGGATCTGTTGGCTGTTGCTGAGTGCTGGGAGAGGGGCAGGGCTGAAGAGCTGACCGAAAAAGGAGGGCGGATGAGAGGGGAGGGGACAGAAAAGTAAGCGGTGCTTAGAGAATGGAAGTTCCTGAGAAGCCGTCCCATGGGAAACAGGACAGGGACCTCCCCCGGCTGCGAAAGGGTAGGAAAAGCAGCAGTTTTGTTGGAGGGGGTGTGTGCTCGGCTCAGCTGACTCGTTACAAATAACCAGTTTGCTCTTGCTTCCAAGAATTTGTCCGCACTCCAATGCATCGGAAAGTAACGAGTGGAAGGCTAGAGAAGAACGCTGCCTGTGCTCCTGATCCCTTCAACACTCAGCGCAAGGAGCTTGAGTGTGGGCCGGCTTCTCCTTGAGGACGCGTCCGTCCGTGCTGGCTGAAGCCCCGTCTCCCTTCTGGCTGGGTTCCCCTTGCAGAGCCTCAGCCCCGTTGTGTCCGGGCCCCTGGGGAGGTGGGAGAGTGCCAGGGGAGAGGTGCGCGCCGTGTAAGCATTGCCCCTGTCTGGTGCCCCTGGGGAGGTGCGTGCGGTGCCGGCGGTGCCCCTGTCCCTTATGTCGCCGTGTTCAGGTGGGCGCGGAGAGGACGGGGGCTCCTGCCTGCCCCGCGTCCTGTCTGCCTGTGGGGCCTGTGCCAGGGCAGCCGGGCTGTGACTGCAGCCGTGTGTCCCCCTCTCGCTGTGCCCGGCACTGCCGGCCCTGCTCCCGGAGCCCTGTCCCCGGGCAGAGCCGTTCCCTCGCCGGGCGCAGCCCCATGGGGGGCTCCCCATGCTGCGGCCTGGCCTGGCCCCAGAGCAGGAAGGCCCCTGCGGGTGGCACCGGGCTGGCGGCGTGTCCCCAGCCGGCTGCGCCCGGGCAGCGGCCTCAGCCGTGCGGGATGCAGAGCTGCGGGAGCCCACGGCTCTGTGCCGGCCGCACACCGGAGCTCCCAGCTCCAGCTGGCAGCGCCTCAGCGCCCTGTGCCCTCCCGCCCCGACAGCCGCGCCAGGCCCTGCTTGCTGCCCTCATGGTGCCACTCGTGGCCCCAGTGCTCTCCAAGGGCTTCTCCGGGGGCACCTTCCTGCGGCCTTTCCGTCCCCGCACGAGGCCCACCAGCAACCCGCAGAGGGGCTGTTTCCAAGGGCCTGCAGGCCCAGCACCAGGGGCAGAGGCTTCCCGCTGACAGAGGGAGGGGTTAGGCTGGACATGTGGAAGAACCTCTTGGCTCTGAGGCTGCTGAGGCCCTGGCCCACGCTGCCCACAGAAGCTGTGGCTGCCCCATCCCTGGCAGTGTTCCAGGCCAGCTTGGATGGGGCTTGGAGCAACCTGGCCTAGTGGAAGGTGTCCCTGCCCTCGGCAGCAGGGTTGGAACAAGATGATGTTTAAGGAGCCTTCCAAGCCCAAGCCCTTGTGTGATTCTGTGATCACAGGGCCTGGGGCCAGCTGGCCTTGATTTCTGATGAGAACCACTTCAGCCCTGTAAGTTTGGTTGAGTTCAAGGAGACTCTTGACGAGCCCACATTCCCAGTGCATGAGATTTACCAAGGCTCTGGGTCTGGCTGAGATCAACAAAGTCTTGCACCATCCAGATTCTGCAATATTGCATTTTATTGAAGCAACAGCAAACCAGTTTCTGGCTTGCCCCTCATAAATGCACTGACTATAGAGCATTAATAGGTGTCACAAGGAATAGTGACACTAAGTAGGTATACTGTATATATGTATATACAATATCTTGTAAATTCTATATTGTTAGTGTTTAAATAGAATTACCTTTTAAAATATTGATCATTATTTTTATCATGATGTAATAATTAGATATTTTGTGTCTTTGATATTATTTATACTGGTATATGTTTTTGTTTTATTATATTTACTATTATAGATGATTATCAATAAACTTATATAATATGTCTACTCTATGTCTTTATATCTATGAAATAAAAATCTAGATTTTTATGGATGCAAAGTTTCAGGTCAGCGCCAACCGAGTTGGTCCAATGCTGACCTAAAGGTGTCCCTCTGGGGACAAGGACAGTCACCGTCCCGTGACCGATTGCGGGCAAGCAGCGCCCATTGTTCCTCTCGGTCTTTTTTTCCCTGTTTTTTTTTCCTTTTTCTATCCCACATTCCTGCTTCTTTTACACTCTGATTTTTGGCCCTTCCCAAAGGCCAGGAACAGTTGCATGCTACCGGTGGGGTTTGGTGACTTTGGCCATGCACGTCAGGCATGTGCTCTCTTCATGCGCGTTCTCGGGAGTGGGAAGTTCACGCGCAAGTGGAGCTCAATGTGGATCTGTGTGACCTTTTTTGGAAAAGAAAATGATACAGGGAGGTAGAATAAACCCTCGCATGGCCCTCCACCTGCTGAGGCAGCAGGAGAGGCCGTGGGGCCTCTGCCAGAGTCTTTGAACACATCCTCTTCTCCTTAAAGGAGCAGATTCGTAACCCAGCTTGTTCTGTGCAGTGAAGGGGAGTGAGGCCAACGGCGCTAGAGAGGTGCAGGGGCTCTTCTGGGCCTCAGGGAAACATCACGGCGCCGAGAGGCCTCTGCTTCACTCCGGACGTCACTCTGTACTTGGGCCTTGCTGGAGCCAGGGGCCACATAGGTGAGAGGCCCAGCTCCTGTTTTTCTCAACCAGCCCCGTCAATTCTTCGCTGACTTCCAGCAAGTCTGCAGCACATCTGGCCTTCAGCGCAGTGACCGAGCACTGGAGCACATTGCCCAGAGGTTGTGGAGTCTCCCTCGCCGGAGATAGTCAAGAGCCCTCCGAACGCAATGCTTTGCAATGCACAGCAGGAAGGGCCTGCTGGAGCAGCCCTGGACAAGATGATCTCACCGGTGGTCCTTTCAAATGGGAACTCGTCTGGGATCCTGAGATCGGCATCTTTGCACAAGGGGAAGCTCTCAGAGGGAAAATGGACCCTAAGACAGAGCTGGGGGCAGTCACAGTCCAGGTGGTAATGGGACTCTCTCTCACAAGGCCCCTGGCCACGGCCTCTTCAGCCTCATCGGCTTGGACTCCCCGAGCGTGCTTTTGCTCTGGAGGACAGGTGTGGCAGCAATTCCCAGGGCCGATTGAGCAGTGCCTTCTCCATGTTCTGCACGCTCAGGTCTGTGTCAGCTCCTCCCTGAGGACTAGATTCTGCACACAGACCCCAGAGAACACAAAAAGGAATGGCAGTATTTGCTCTTGCGTGCTCCCCGAGCCGCGTAGCCAACCTGGTCATCACTGGATGCAGTGCTGAGGAGACTGTTGGGACGACACTGCTGCTGCTGCTGTCGATGGCAGAGTGCTGCTGCACAGCGCTTTCCCTTCCCTCTCTGTATCCCACACTCTCCCCTCTTTTCCCCTGTACTATCAGGTGGTTCTCTGCTGCCAGCTGCCAGTCCCACAAGCACAGCATCAAGCAGGCAAACCTCTTTCAAGGATCATTTTTGAGGATTCTTCTTAACCACTTTCGCAGGTCCATATACTCGCTCATCGCCTGTGAATGGGCAGCCGGATCCATCACCATGTGATGGAAGAGATTGCACGTCCTGGCCATTTGCACCTCTGGGGGCAAACTGATCTCCCCAGGGAGCCTCTGGTTGCCCAAAATAAAGTGGTTGAGGCATCTCACTTCCACGCTTAAGCGCAGGCTCTCGCTGATATCCACCAGTCGCCTCACGAAATCTCTCCTGCGCCACCGTGACACAGGTGTGATGTTCAGGAGGTGCATAACAATGGTCTTTGTGGTGTAGGTGGAAATGCCTAAGCCCAGCTGAAGACGGGTGAAGAACTGCAGGCATTTGAGGTGCAAGCTGTCAGGGGGGGCCAGCCTGGCAATGTACTTGAAGAACTTCACCTCTGCCACAGCGTAGGTCTCAGGCCACGTTGTGCTTGGGGTGCAGGCCTGTCTAGGCTGGCTGCTCACAAAGACGTCCGAGTCGCCTTGCCGCACCCCGAAGAGCACCTCAATCCGGAAGCTTTCTCTGCCCTTGGTCACCTGGAATTGGCAGGAGCGTTTGGAGGGCAGCAGCACTAAACGCCAGGCGTGCGACTGAGGCAAAGCTGGCCAGACGGCTCTCACCAGCTGGTAGAACCAGCGGGCTGTTTTCTGCACATCGAGGTAGGCGCCGGTGCACAGGGTGTGAAGGAGGCTGGGATCCTGATTCCTCCTCAGCTCCTCCTCGGGGTGGTGCAGGAAGCACAGCATCTTCTCACCCTGCTGCTCCCTCGTGCAGGTGCACTCCAGCTGCACACGGACACGGAAGTTCCTCACGTGCCTCTGCCCCTCAGTGTCCAGCTCCAGGTGGAAGGTGTGCCCTCGGGGAGGAGTCATGGGCACGAGCACGCGGTACACAACATCCTGCTCGCGGGGACTCCAACCTTCAAAGGCACTGCCCACCCCAATGGCTCGTTGCAGGACCGGGTAGAAACTGCCAGACAAGACGTGGCCAAAGTAAATTGTGAAATTGGTCATCAGTTCAGTTGTCCACTCACAGCCGTTCTGCAGGTCCTGTACAGGCCACTGTATGCGCTCCATTAAAATCCTTCCTCTGTTATCTTCAATATCACGCTGTCCTCCTTCGGCTTCACGTGCATCATTATTGTTGTTTTCTGCATTTGCAGCCGCAATGACAACTTCATTTCCAGCACCATCTTCGTTTGCAGCACCACCGCCGACTTCCTCTACGTTGCCATCATCATTGTTGTCTTCCTCCCGATTCGCATCATTGTTGTCTTCCTCTTCATTTCCAACAGCTTCTTCTTCATTTGCATCCACATTTCTCACTTCCTCCTCATTTGCACCATTGTTTTCTTCTTCAGGCTCCTCTCTCCTCAGGCTCCTTTCCCTCCAGATAAACCATAGGGCCGAGAGAAGGAGCAGGAGCCCAGCAACGGCCCAAACCTGCCAGTGTTGCAAGGCAGACCAGAGCAGCTCTCGCCAGGCCCCTCCCCTCTGCTTCAGGGTGAGCTGATCCACTTCCCATTCCAGAAGAGTCTTCTCCACTTCCTGGCTTATCGCACGTGCTTCCATGCGCAGACGCATCGCCTCGTCCAATCCATCACCCACGGGCTGCAGGTACTGGACTAGGCTTTGCAAGAGCAAGAACCACAATACCAAGGGACCCATGGTCTGCAGGAGGATGGAGAGAAGGCCTTGAGTGGGGCGGGGAGGGAGGCAGCCGGCAGTGGGGGCAGCAGGGACGGGAATGACAGGGGCCTGGGGCCAGGAAGGACAGGGCCCCAGACAGCTGGCAGGCAGCAAGGCCTGTCCCGCTGCCCCAGCAGCAGCAGCAGCAGCAGCAGCAGCAGCAGCACCGTGCCTGCCCAAGGCTCTCCCGTGAGGGGCTGTCCCTGCCCTGTGCAGGCGGAGAACCCTCCCCCGGGTGCAGCGTTTCTGCCCCAGCCCTTGTCCCCAGCCCAGCCTCCCCGCCACGTGTGCACTCACCGCTTGCCCAAGCAATACAGGGCCAGCGTTACCTGCTGGGGCCTTTGATAGCTGCCCCCATTGTGACACATCGCCCGTGATGTCACAGGAGCCACAGCACATCACAGCCAGGCCAGCCCCACCCTTTGTGCCCAGCCCAGCTCAGCCACTCAGAGTGGCCCTGGTGAACTGCTTAAGGCTGCTTTTGAGTGAATCTTCTTCTAAGAACTTCCCTTGGTCTTTCCTTTGTCTTTCTTATCAGCTGCCCTCCACTGCCAGTCTCATAGATACCCATGTTGGAAGGCACCCTCGAGGATCATTGAGTCTAAGCCTTGACTCCACACTGGTTCAGCCACACTTAAATCTCTGAGTTGTCGAGGTTGAAAAAGACCCTGAAGATCGCACAGTCCAACTGCAAACTTAATGCTGCCTACTCCACCAATCAGCCAACTCCCCAAATGCCACATCCACACAACGTTTAAACCTTTCTGAGGTGCTGACTCAGCCATTTCCCTGGGCAGCCTGTTTGCAAGCTTGAGACCCTCTTTATTGAAGGAATATTTCCTAGAGATCCAATCTAAAGCTCCCGTGGTGCAACTTGAGGTCATTTCCTCTGCTCACATTGCTTGTTCCCTGGGCTAATAGAATGACCCCCACCTAGCTACAACCTCCCTTCAGGGACCACCTGCACTGTGTCAGGAGCTTGGGCTGTGAAAGCAGCTCCTCGCAGAAGAGAGGAAGGTGATGCTTTTGCACTGGCATTCCTGTGATCCAGTGGGACCAAACGGGTTGTCGCTGGGCAGGAGAGTTTCAGGCTGCCAGGAAGCGTTTCCACGTGAGGAGAACCTTTCTGCCAAATACATCAACCAAGGGAAGCCACGCCCTTCCAAGCAGAAGGGAAAAAATCAGAATTTTCCTTGTAGAAAATGGAAAGGTTTGGAGTGCAAGTCAGTGCTGGAATGTGCCCGCATGTCCGTGTGGGTTTTGCTAAGCTGCAAGGCCAGACGGGGAAGATGGGATCCCTGCACCCAAAGGTTACGCTGCAGCCAAAAAGGGTATTAAGTAAAAGAATGAAAGTTGTTGGTTCTGTCCTCTGTTTGCTGTTATCTGTGGCTTGGGTTTGTTCCGGTGGATCTGTTGGCTGTTGCTGAGTGCTGGGAGAGGGGCAGGGCTGAAGAGCTGACCGAAAAAGGAGGGCGGATGAGAGGGGAGGGGACAGAAAAGTAAGCGGTGCTTAGAGAATGGAAGTTCCTGAGAAGCCGTCCCATGGGAAACGGGACAGGGACCTCCCCCGGCTGCGAAAGGGTAGGAAAAGCAGCAGTTTTGTTGGAGGGGGTGTGTGCTCGGCTCAGCTGACTCGTTACAAATAACCAGTTTGCTCTTGCTTCCAAGAATTTGTCCGCACTCCAATGCATCGGAAAGTAACGAGTGGAAGGCTAGAGAAGAACGCTGCCTGTGCTCCTGATCCCTTCAACACTCAGCGCAAGGAGCTTGAGTGTGGGCCGGCTTCTCCTTGAGGACGCGTCCGTCCGTGCTGGCTGAAGCCCCGTCTCCCTTCTGGCTGGGTTCCCCTTGCAGAGCCTCAGCCCCGTTGTGTCCGGGCCCCTGGGGAGGTGGGAGAGTGCCAGGGGAGAGGTGCGCGCCGTGTAAGCATTGCCCCTGTCTGGTGCCCCTGGGGAGGTGCGTGCGGTGCCGGCGGTGCCCCTGTCCCTTATGTCGCCGTGTTCAGGTGGGCGCGGAGAGGACGGGGGCTCCTGCCTGCCCCGCGTCCTGTCTGCCTGTGGGGCCTGTGCCAGGGCAGCCGGGCTGTGACTGCAGCCGTGTGTCCCCCTCTCGCTGTGCCCGGCACTGCCGGCCCTGCTCCCGGAGCCCTGTCCCCGGGCAGAGCCGTTCCCTCGCCGGGCGCAGCCCCATGGGGGGCTCCCCATGCTGCGGCCTGGCCTGGCCCCAGAGCAGGAAGGCCCCTGCGGGTGGCACCGGGCTGGCGGCGTGTCCCCAGCCGGCTGCGCCCGGGCAGCGGCCTCAGCCGTGCGGGATGCAGAGCTGCGGGAGCCCACGGCTCTGTGCCGGCCGCACACCGGAGCTCCCAGCTCCAGCTGGCAGCGCCTCAGCGCCCTGTGCCCTCCCGCCCCGACAGCCGCACCAGGCCCTGCTTGCTGCCCTCATGGTGCCACTCGTGGCCCCAGTGCTCTCCAAGGGCTTCTCCGGGGGCACCTTCCTGCGGCCTTTCCGTCCCCGCACGAGGCCCACCAGCAACCCGCAGAGGGGCTGTTTCCAAGGGCCTACAGGCCCAGCACCAGGGGCAGAGGCTTCCCGCTGACAGAGGGAGGGGTTAGGCTGGACATGTGGAAGAACCTCTTGGCTCTGAGGCTGCTGAGGCCCTGGCCCACGCTGCCCACAGAAGCTGTGGCTGCCCCATCCCTGGCAGTGTTCCAGGCCAGCTTGGATGGGGCTTGGAGCAACCTGGCCTAGTGGAAGGTGTCCCTGCCCTCGGCAGCAGGGTTGGAACAAGATGATGTTTAAGGAGCCTTCCAAGCCCAAGCCCTTGTGTGATTCTGTGATCACAGGGCCTGGGGACAGCTGGCCTTGATTTCTGATGAGAACCACTTCAGCCCTGTAAGTTTGGTTGAGTTCAAGGAGACTCTTGACGAGCCCACATTCCCAGTGCATGAGATTTACCAATGCTCTGGGTCTGGCTGAGATCAACAAAGTCTTGCACCATCCAGATTCTGCAATATTGCATTTTATTGAAGCAACAGCAAACCAGTTTCTGGCTTGCCCCTCATAAATGCACTGACTATAGAGCATTAATAGGTGTCACGAGGGATAGTGACACTAAGTAGGTATACTGTATATATGTATATACAATATCTTGTAAATTCTATATTGTTAGTGTTTAAATAGAATTACCTTTTAAAATATTGATCATTATTTTTATCATGATGTAATAATTAGATATTTTGTGTCTTTGATATTATTTATACTGGTATATGTTTTTGTTTTATTATATTTACTATTATAGATGATTATCAATAAACTTTATAATATATAATATGTCTACTCTATGTCTTTATATCTATGAAATAAAAATCTAGATTTTTATGGATGCAAAGTTTCAGGTCAGCGCCAACCGAGTTGGTCCAATGCTGACCTAAAGGTGTCCCTCTGGGGACAAGGACAGTCACCGTCCCGTGACCGATCGCGGGCAAGCAGCGCCCATTGTTCCTCTCGGTCTTTTTTTCCCTGTTTTTTTTTTCCTTTTTCTATCCCACATTCCTGCTTCTTTTACACTCTGATTTTTGGCCCTTCCCAAAGGCCAGGAACAGTTGCATGCTACCGGTGGGGTTTGGTGACTTTGGCCATGCACGTAAGGCATGTGCTCTCTTCATGCGCGTTCTCGGGAGTGGGAAGTTCACGCGCAAGAGGAGCTCAATGTGGATCTGTGTGACCTTTTTTGGAAAAGGAAATGATACAGGGAGGTAGAATAAACCCTCCCGTGGCCCTCCACCTGCTGAGGCAGCAGGAGAGGCCGTGGGGCCTCTGCCAGAGTCTTTGCACGCATCCTCTTCTCCTTAAAGGAGCAGATTCGTAACCCAGCTTGTTCTGTGCAGTGAAGGGGAGTGAGGCCAACGGCGCTAGAGAGGTGCCGGGGCTCTTCTGGGCCTCAGGGAAACATCACGGCGCCGAGAGGCCTCTGCTTCACTCCGGACGTCACTCTGTACTTGGGCCTTGCTGGAGCCAGGGGCCACATAGGTGAGAGGCCCAGCTCCTGTTTTTCTCAACCAGCCCCGTCAATTCTTCGCTGACTTCCAGCAAGTCTGCAGCACATCTGGCGTTCAGCGCAGTGACCGAGCACTGGAGCACATTGCCCAGAGGTTGTGGAGTCTCCCTCGCCGGAGATAGTCAAGAGCCCTCCGAACGCAATGCTTTGCAATGCACAGCAGGAAGGGCCTGCTGGAGCAGCCCTGGACAAGATGATCTCACCGGTGGTCCTTTCAAATGGGAACTCGTCTGGGATCCTGAGATCGGCATCTTTGCACAAGGGGAAGCTCTCAGAGGGAAAATGGACCCTAAGACAGAGCTGGGGGCAGTCACAGTCCAGGTGGTAATGGGACTCTCTCTCACAAGGCCCCTGGCCACGGCCTCTTCAGCCTCATCGGCTTGGACTCCCCGAGCGTGCTTTTGCTCTGGAGGACAGGTGTGGCAGCAATTCCCAGGGCCGACTGAGCAGTGCCTTCTCCATGTTCTGCACGCTCAGGTCTGTGTCAGCTCCTCCCTGAGGACTAGATTCTGCACACAGACCCCAGAGAACACAAAAAGGAATGGCAGTATTTGCTCTTGCGTGCTCCCCGAGCCGCATAGCCAACCTGGTCATCACTGGATGCAGTGCTGAGGAGACTGTTGGGACGACACTGCTGCTGCTGCTGTCGATGGCAGAGTGCTGCTGCACAGCGCTTTCCCTTCCCTCTCTGTATCCCACACTCTCCCCTCTTTTCCCCTGTACTATCAGGTGGTTCTCTGCTGCCAGCTGCCAGTCCCACAAGCACAGCATCAAGCAGGCAAACCTCTTTCAAGGATCATTTTTGAGGATTCTTCTTAACCACTTTCGCAGGTCCATATACTCGCTCATCGCCTGTGAATGGGCAGCCGGATCCATCACCATGTGATGGAAGAGATTGCACGTCCTGGCCATTTGCACCTCTGGGGGCAAACTGATCTCCCCAGGGAGCCTCTGGTTGCCCAAAATAAAGTGGTTGAGGCATCTCACTTCCACGCTTAAGCGCAGGCTCTCGCTGATATCCACCAGTCGCCTCACGAAATTTCTCCTGCGCCACCGTGACACAGGTATGATGTTTAGGAGGTGCATAACAATGGTCTTTGTGGTGTAGGTGGAAATGCCTAAGCCCAGCTGAAGACGGGTGAAGAACTGCAGGCATTTGAGGTGCAAGCTGTCAGGGGGGGCCAGCCTGGCAATGTACTTGAAGAACTTCACCTCTGCCACAGCGTAGGTCTCAGGCCACGTTGTGCTTGGGGTGCAGGCCTGTCTAGGCTGGCTGCTCACAAAGACGTCCGAGTCGCCTTGCCGCACCCCGAAGAGCACCTCAATCCGGAAGCTTTCTCTGCCCTTGGTCACCTGGAATTGGCAGGAGCGTTTGGAGGGCAGCAGCACTAAACGCCAGGCGTGCGACTGAGGCAAAGCTGGCCAGACGGCTCTCACCAGCTGGTAGAACCAGCGGGCTGTTTTCTGCACATCGAGGTAGGCGCCGGTGCACAGGGTGTGAAGGAGGCTGGGATCCTGATTCCTCCTCAGCTCCTCCTCGGGGTGGTGCAGGAAGCACAGCATCTTCTCACCCTGCTGCTCCCTCGTGCAGGTGCACTCCAGCTGCACACGGACACGGAAGTTCCTCACGTGCCTCTGCCCCTCAGTGTCCAGCTCCAGGTGGAAGGTGTGCCCTCGGGGAGGAGTCATGGGCACGAGCACACGGTACACAACATCCTGCTCGCGGGGACTCCAACCTTCAAAGGCACTGCCCACCCCAATGGCTCGTTGCAGGACCGGGTAGAAACTGCCAGACAAGACGTGGCCAAAGTAAATTGTGAAATTGGTCATCAGTTCAGTTGTCCACTCACAGCCGTTCTGCAGGTCCTGTACAGGCCACTGTATGCGCTCCATTAAAATCCTTCCTCTGTTATCTTCAATATCACGCTGTCCTCCTTCGGCTTCACGTGCATCATTATTGTTGTTTTCTGCATTTGCAGCCGCAATGACAACTTCATTTCCAGCACCATCTTCGTTTGCAGCACCACCGCCGACTTCCTCTACGTTGCCATCATCATTGTTGTCTTCCTCCCGATTCGCATCATTGTTGTCTTCCTCTTCATTTCCAACAGCTTCTTCTTCGTTTGCATCCACATTTCTCACTTCCTCTTCATTTCCAACAGCTTCTTCTTCGTCTGCATCCACATTTCTCACTTCCTCCTCATTTGCACCATTGTTTTCTTCTTCAGGCTCCTCTCTCCTCAGGCTCCTTTCCCTCCAGATAAACCATAGGGCCGAGAGAAGGAGCAGGAGCCCAGCAACGGCCCAAACCTGCCAGTGTTGCAAGGCAGACCAGAGCAGCTCTCGCCAGGCCCCTCCCCTCTGCTTCAGGGTGAGCTGATCCACTTCCCATTCCAGAAGAGTCTTCTCCACTTCCTGGCTTATCGCACGTGCTTCCATGCGCAGACGCATCGCCTCGTCCAATCCATCACCCACGGGCTGCAGGTACTGGACTAGGCTTTGCAAGAGCAAGAACCACAATACCAAGGGACCCATGGTCTGCAGGAGGATGGAGAGAAGGCCTTGAGTGGGGCGGGGAGGGAGGCAGCCGGCAGTGGGGGCAGCAGGGACGGGAATGACAGGGGCCTGGGGCCAGGAAGGACAGGGCCCCAGACAGCTGGCAGGCAGCAAGGCCTGTCCCGCTGCCCCAGCAGCAGCAGCAGCAGCAGCAGCAGCAGCAGCACCGTGCCTGCCCAAGGCTCTCCCGTGAGGGGCTGTCCCTGCCCTGTGCAGGTGGAGAACCCTCCCCCGGGTGCAGCGTTTCTGCCCCAGCCCTTGTCCCCAGCCCAGCCTCCCCGCCACGTGTGCACTCACCGCTTGCCCAAGCAATACAGGGCCAGCGTTACCTGCTGGGGCCTTTGATAGCTGCCCCCATTGTGACACATCGCCCGTGATGTCACAGGAGCCACAGCACATCACAGCCAGGCCAGCCCCACCCTTTGTGCCCAGCCCAGCTCAGCCACTCAGAGTGGCCCTGGTGAACTGCTTAAGGCTGCTTTTGAGTGAATCTTCTTCTAAGAACTTCCCTTGGTCTTTCCTTTGTCTTTCTTATCAGCTGCCCTCCATTGCCAGTCTCATAGATACCCATGTTGGAAGGCACCCTCGAGGATCATTGAGTCTAAGCCTTGACTCCACACTGGTTCAGCCACACTTAAATCTCTGAGTTGTCGAGGTTGAAAAAGACCCTGAAGATCGCACAGTCCAACTGCAAACTTAACGCTGCCTACTCCACCAATCAGCCAGCTCCCCAAATGCCACATCCACACAACGTTTAAACCTTTCTGAGGTGCTGACTCAGCCATTTCCCTGGGCAGCCTGTTTGCAAGCTTGAGACCCTCTTTATTGAAGGAATATTTCCTAGAGATCCAATCTAAAGCTCCCGTGGTGCAACTTGAGGTCATTTCCTCTGCTCACATTGCTTGTTCCCTGGGCTAATAGAATGACCCCCACCTAGCTACAACCTCCCTTCAGGGACCACCTGCACTGTGTCAGGAGCTTGGGCTGTGAAAGCAGCTCCTCGCAGAAGAGAGAAAGGTGATGCTTTTGCACTGGCATTCCTGTGATCCAGTGGGACCAAACGGGTTGTCGCTGGGCAGGAGAGTTTCAGGCTGCCAGGAAGCGTTTCCACGTGAGGAGAACCTTTCTGCCAAATACATCAACCAAGGGAAGCCACGCCCTTCCAAGCAGAAGGGAAAAAATCAGAATTTTCCTTGTAGAAAATGGAAAGGTTTGGAGTGCAAGTCAGTGCTGGAATGTGCCCGCATGTCCGTGTGGGTTTTGCTAAGCTGCAAGGCCAGACGGGGAAGATGGGATCCCTGCACCCAAAGGTTACGCTGCAGCCAAAAAGGGTATTAAGTAAAAGAATGAAAGTTGTTGGTTCTGTCCTCTGTTTGCTGTTATCTGTGGCTTGGGTTTGTTCCGGTGGATCTGTTGGCTGTTGCTGAGTGCTGGGAGAGGGGCAGGGCTGAAGAGCTGACCGAAAAAGGAGGGCGGATGAGAGGGGAGGGGACAGAAAAGTAAGCGGTGCTTAGAGAATGGAAGTTCCTGAGAAGCCGTCCCATGGGAAACGGGACAGGGACCTCCCCCGGCTGCGAAAGGGTAGGAAAAGCAGCAGTTTTGTTGGAGGGGGTGTGTGCTCGGCTCAGCTGACTCGTTACAAATAACCAGTTTGCTCTTGCTTCCAAGAATTTGTCCGCACTCCAATGCATCGGAAAGTAACGAGTGGAAGGCTAGAGAAGAACGCTGCCTGTGCTCCTGATCCCTTCAACACTCAGCGCAAGGAGCTTGAGTGTGGGCCGGCTTCTCCTTGAGGACGCGTCCGTCCGTGCTGGCTGAAGCCCCGTCTCCCTTCTGGCTGGGTTCCCCTTGCAGAGCCTCAGCCCCGTTGTGTCCGGGCCCCTGGGGAGGTGGGAGAGTGCCAGGGGAGAGGTGCGCGCCGTGTAAGCATTGCCCCTGTCTGGTGCCCCTGGGGAGGTGCGTGCGGTGCCGGCGGTGCCCCTGTCCCTTATGTCGCCGTGTTCAGGTGGGCGCGGAGAGGACGGGGGCTCCTGCCTGCCCCGCGTCCTGTCTGCCTGTGGGGCCTGTGCCAGGGCAGCCGGGCTGTGACTGCAGCCGTGTGTCCCCCTCTCGCTGTGCCCGGCACTGCCGGCCCTGCTCCCGGAGCCCTGTCCCCGGGCAGAGCCGTTCCCTCGCCGGGCGCAGCCCCATGGGGGGCTCCCCATGCTGCGGCCTGGCCTGGCCCCAGAGCAGGAAGGCCCCTGCGGGTGGCACCGGGCTGGCGGCGTGTCCCCAGCCGGCTGCGCCCGGGCAGCGGCCTCAGCCGTGCGGGATGCAGAGCTGCGGGAGCCCACGGCTCTGTGCCGGCCGCACACCGGAGCTCCCAGCTCCAGCTGGCAGCGCCTCAGCGCCCTGTGCCCTCCCGCCCCGACAGCCGCGCCAGGCCCTGCTTGCTGCCCTCATGGTGCCACTCGTGGCCCCAGTGCTCTCCAAGGGCTTCTCCGGGGGCACCTTCCTGCGGCCTTTCCGTCCCCGCACGAGGCCCACCAGCAACCCGCAGAGGGGCTGTTTCCAAGGGCCTACAGGCCCAGCACCAGGGGCAGAGGCTTCCCGCTGACAGAGGGAGGGGTTAGGCTGGACATGTGGAAGAACCTCTTGGCTCTGAGGCTGCTGAGGCCCTGGCCCACGCTGCCCACAGAAGCTGTGGCTGCCCCATCCCTGGCAGTGTTCCAGGCCAGCTTGGATGGGGCTTGGAGCAACCTGGCCTAGTGGAAGGTGTCCCTGCCCTCGGCAGCAGGGTTGGAACAAGATGATGTTTAAGGAGCCTTCCAAGCCCAAGCCCTTGTGTGATTCTGTGATCACAGGGCCTGGGGACAGCTGGCCTTGATTTCTGATGAGAACCACTTCAGCCCTGTAAGTTTGGTTGAGTTCAAGGAGACTCTTGACGAGCCCACATTCCCAGTGCATGAGATTTACCAATGCTCTGGGTCTGGCTGAGATCAACAAAGTCTTGCACCATCCAGATTCTGCAATATTGCATTTTATTGAAGCAACAGCAAACCAGTTTCTGGCTTGCCCCTCATAAATGCACTGACTATAGAGCATTAATAGGTGTCATGAGGGATAGTGACACTAAGTAGGTATACTGTATATATGTATATACAATATCTTGTAAATTCTATATTGTTAGTGTTTAAATAGAATTACCTTTTAAAATATTGATCATTATTTTTATCATGATGTAATAATTAGATATTTTGTGTCTTTGATATTATTTATACTGGTATATGTTTTTGTTTTATTATATTTACTATTATAGATGATTATCAATAAACTTTATAATATATAATATGTCTACTCTATGTCTTTATATCTATGAAATAAAAATCTAGATTTTTATGGATGCAAAGTTTCAGGTCAGCGCCAACCGAGTTGGTCCAATGCTGACCTAAAGGTGTCCCTCTGGGGACAAGGACAGTCACCGTCCCGTGACCGATCGCGGGCAAGCAGCGCCCATTGTTCCTCTCGGTCTTTTTTTCCCTGTTTTTTTTTCCTTTTTCTATCCCACATTCCTGCTTCTTTTACACTCTGATTTTTGGCCCTTCCCAAAGGCCAGGAACAGTTGCATGCTACCGGTGGGGTTTGGTGACTTTGGCCATGCACGTAAGGCATGTGCTCTCTTCATGCGCGTTCTCGGGAGTGGGAAGTTCACGCGCAAGTGGAGCTCAATGTGGATCTGTGTGACCTTTTTTGGAAAAGGAAATGATACAGGGAGGTAGAATAAACCCTCCCGTGGCCCTCCACCTGCTGAGGCAGCAGGAGAGGCCGTGGGGCCTCTGCCAGAGTCTTTGCACGCATCCTCTTCTCCTTAAAGGAGCAGATTCGTAACCCAGCTTGTTCTGTGCAGTGAAGGGGAGTGAGGCCAACGGCGCTAGAGAGGTGCAGGGGCTCTTCTGGGCCTCAGGGAAACATCACGGCGCCGAGAGGCCTCTGCTTCACTCCGGACGTCACTCTGTACTTGGGCCTTGCTGGAGCCAGGGGCCACATAGGTGAGAGGCCCAGCTCCTGTTTTTCTCAACCAGCCCCGTCAATTCTTCGCTGACTTCCAGCAAGTCTGCAGCACATCTGGCGTTCAGCGCAGTGACCGAGCACTGGAGCACATTGCCCAGAGGTTGTGGAGTCTCCCTCGCCGGAGATAGTCAAGAGCCCTCCGAACGCAATGCTTTGCAATGCACAGCAGGAAGGGCCTGCTGGAGCAGCCCTGGACAAGATGATCTCACCGGTGGTCCTTTCAAATGGGAACTCGTCTGGGATCCTGAGATCGGCATCTTTGCACAAGGGGAAGCTCTCAGAGGGAAAATGGACCCTAAGACAGAGCTGGGGGCAGTCACAGTCCAGGTGGTAATGGGACTCTCTCTCACAAGGCCCCTGGCCACGGCCTCTTCAGCCTCATCGGCTTGGACTCCCCGAGCGTGCTTTTGCTCTGGAGGACAGGTGTGGCAGCAATTCCCAGGGCCGACTGAGCAGTGCCTTCTCCATGTTCTGCACGCTCAGGTCTGTGTCAGCTCCTCCCTGAGGACTAGATTCTGCACACAGACCCCAGAGAACACAAAAAGGAATGGCAGTATTTGCTCTTGCGTGCTCCCCGAGCCGCGTAGCCAACCTGGTCATCACTGGATGCAGTGCTGAGGAGACTGTTGGGACGACACTGCTGCTGCTGCTGTCGATGGCAGAGTGCTGCTGCACAGCGCTTTCCCTTCCCTCTCTGTATCCCACACTCTCCCCTCTTTTCCCCTGTACTATCAGGTGGTTCTCTGCTGCCAGCTGCCAGTCCCACAAGCACAGCATCAAGCAGGCAAACCTCTTTCAAGGATCATTTTTGAGGATTCTTCTTAACCACTTTCGCAGGTCCATATACTCGCTCATCGCCTGTGAATGGGCAGCCGGATCCATCACCATGTGATGGAAGAGATTGCACGTCCTGGCCATTTGCACCTCTGGGGGCAAACTGATCTCCCCAGGGAGCCTCTGGTTGCCCAAAATAAAGTGGTTGAGGCATCTCACTTCCACGCTTAAGCGCAGGCTCTCGCTGATATCCACCAGTCGCCTCACGAAATTTCTCCTGCGCCACCGTGACACAGGTATGATGTTTAGGAGGTGCATAACAATGGTCTTTGTGGTGTAGGTGGAAATGCCTAAGCCCAGCTGAAGACGGGTGAAGAACTGCAGGCATTTGAGGTGCAAGCTGTCAGGGGGGGCCAGCCTGGCAATGTACTTGAAGAACTTCACCTCTGCCACAGCGTAGGTCTCAGGCCACGTTGTGCTTGGGGTGCAGGCCTGTCTAGGCTGGCTGCTCACAAAGACGTCCGAGTCGCCTTGCCGCACCCCGAAGAGCACCTCAATCCGGAAGCTTTCTCTGCCCTTGGTCACCTGGAATTGGCAGGAGCGTTTGGAGGGCAGCAGCACTAAACGCCAGGCGTGCGACTGAGGCAAAGCTGGCCAGACGGCTCTCACCAGCTGGTAGAACCAGCGGGCTGTTTTCTGCACATCGAGGTAGGCGCCGGTGCACAGGGTGTGAAGGAGGCTGGGATCCTGATTCCTCCTCAGCTCCTCCTCGGGGTGGTGCAGGAAGCACAGCATCTTCTCACCCTGCTGCTCCCTCGTGCAGGTGCACTCCAGCTGCACACGGACACGGAAGTTCCTCACGTGCCTCTGCCCCTCAGTGTCCAGCTCCAGGTGGAAGGTGTGCCCTCGGGGAGGAGTCATGGGCACGAGCACACGGTACACAACATCCTGCTCGCGGGGACTCCAACCTTCAAAGGCACTGCCCACCCCAATGGCTCGTTGCAGGACCGGGTAGAAACTGCCAGACAAGACGTGGCCAAAGTAAATTGTGAAATTGGTCATCAGTTCAGTTGTCCACTCACAGCCGTTCTGCAGGTCCTGTACAGGCCACTGTATGCGCTCCATTAAAATCCTTCCTCTGTTATCTTCAATATCACGCTGTCCTCCTTCGGCTTCACGTGCATCATTATTGTTGTTTTCTGCATTTGCAGCCGCAATGACAACTTCATTTCCAGCACCATCTTCGTTTGCAGCACCACCGCCGACTTCCTCTACGTTGCCATCATCATTGTTGTCTTCCTCCCGATTCGCATCATTGTTGTCTTCCTCTTCATTTCCAACAGCTTCTTCTTCATTTGCATCCACATTTCTCACTTCCTCCTCATTTGCACCATTGTTTTCTTCTTCAGGCTCCTCTCTCCTCAGGCTCCTTTCCCTCCAGATAAACCATAGGGCCGAGAGAAGGAGCAGGAGCCCAGCAACGGCCCAAACCTGCCAGTGTTGCAAGGCAGACCAGAGCAGCTCTCGCCAGGCCCCTCCCCTCTGCTTCAGGGTGAGCTGATCCACTTCCCATTCCAGAAGAGTCTTCTCCACTTCCTGGCTTATCGCACGTGCTTCCATGCGCAGACGCATCGCCTCGTCCAATCCATCACCCACGGGCTGCAGGTACTGGACTAGGCTTTGCAAGAGCAAGAACCACAATACCAAGGGACCCATGGTCTGCAGGAGGATGGAGAGAAGGCCTTGAGTGGGGCGGGGAGGGAGGCAGCCGGCAGTGGGGGCAGCAGGGACGGGAATGACAGGGGCCTGGGGCCAGGAAGGACAGGGCCCCAGACAGCTGGCAGGCAGCAAGGCCTGTCCCGCTGCCCCAGCAGCAGCAGCAGCAGCAGCAGCAGCAGCAGCACCGTGCCTGCCCAAGGCTCTCCCGTGAGGGGCTGTCCCTGCCCTGTGCAGGCGGAGAACCCTCCCCCGGGTGCAGCGTTTCTGCCCCAGCCCTTGTCCCCAGCCCAGCCTCCCCGCCACGTGTGCACTCACCGCTTGCCCAAGCAATACAGGGCCAGCGTTACCTGCTGGGGCCTTTGATAGCTGCCCCCATTGTGACACATCGCCCGTGATGTCACAGGAGCCACAGCACATCACAGCCAGGCCAGCCCCACCCTTTGTGCCCAGCCCAGCTCAGCCACTCAGAGTGGCCCTGGTGAACTGCTTAAGGCTGCTTTTGAGTGAATCTTCTTCTAAGAACTTCCCTTGGTCTTTCCTTTGTCTTTCTTATCAGCTGCCCTCCACTGCCAGTCTCATAGATACCCATGTTGGAAGGCACCCTCGAGGATCATTGAGTCTAAGCCTTGACTCCACACTGGTTCAGCCACACTTAAATCTCTGAGTTGTCGAGGTTGAAAAAGACCCTGAAGATCGCACAGTCCAACTGCAAACTTAATGCTGCCTACTCCACCAATCAGCCAACTCCCCAAATGCCACATCCACACAACGTTTAAACCTTTCTGAGGTGCTGACTCAGCCATTTCCCTGGGCAGCCTGTTTGCAAGCTTGAGACCCTCTTTATTGAAGGAATATTTCCTAGAGATCCAATCTAAAGCTCCCGTGGTGCAACTTGAGGTCATTTCCTCTGCTCACATTGCTTGTTCCCTGGGCTAATAGAATGACCCCCACCTAGCTACAACCTCCCTTCAGGGACCACCTGCACTGTGTCAGGAGCTTGGGCTGTGAAAGCAGCTCCTCGCAGAAGAGAGGAAGGTGATGCTTTTGCACTGGCATTCCTGTGATCCAGTGGGACCAAACGGGTTGTCGCTGGGCAGGAGAGTTTCAGGCTGCCAGGAAGCGTTTCCACGTGAGGAGAACCTTTCTGCCAAATACATCAACCAAGGGAAGCCACGCCCTTCCAAGCAGAAGGGAAAAAATCAGAATTTTCCTTGTAGAAAATGGAAAGGTTTGGAGTGCAAGTCAGTGCTGGAATGTGCCCGCATGTCCGTGTGGGTTTTGCTAAGCTGCAAGGCCAGACGGGGAAGATGGGATCCCTGCACCCAAAGGTTACGCTGCAGCCAAAAAGGGTATTAAGTAAAAGAATGAAAGTTGTTGGTTCTGTCCTCTGTTTGCTGTTATCTGTGGCTTGGGTTTGTTCCGGTGGATCTGTTGGCTGTTGCTGAGTGCTGGGAGAGGGGCAGGGCTGAAGAGCTGACCGAAAAAGGAGGGCGGATGAGAGGGGAGGGGACAGAAAAGTAAGCGGTGCTTAGAGAATGGAAGTTCCTGAGAAGCCGTCCCATGGGAAACGGGACAGGGACCTCCCCCGGCTGCGAAAGGGTAGGAAAAGCAGCAGTTTTGTTGGAGGGGGTGTGTGCTCGGCTCAGCTGACTCGTTACAAATAACCAGTTTGCTCTTGCTTCCAAGAATTTGTCCGCACTCCAATGCATCGGAAAGTAACGAGTGGAAGGCTAGAGAAGAACGCTGCCTGTGCTCCTGATCCCTTCAACACTCAGCGCAAGGAGCTTGAGTGTGGGCCGGCTTCTCCTTGAGGACGCGTCCGTCCGTGCTGGCTGAAGCCCCGTCTCCCTTCTGGCTGGGTTCCCCTTGCAGAGCCTCAGCCCCGTTGTGTCCGGGCCCCTGGGGAGGTGGGAGAGTGCCAGGGGAGAGGTGCGCGCCGTGTAAGCATTGCCCCTGTCTGGTGCCCCTGGGGAGGTGCGTGCGGTGCCGGCGGTGCCCCTGTCCCTTATGTCGCCGTGTTCAGGTGGGCGCGGAGAGGACGGGGGCTCCTGCCTGCCCCGCGTCCTGTCTGCCTGTGGGGCCTGTGCCAGGGCAGCCGGGCTGTGACTGCAGCCGTGTGTCCCCCTCTCGCTGTGCCCGGCACTGCCGGCCCTGCTCCCGGAGCCCTGTCCCCGGGCAGAGCCGTTCCCTCGCCGGGCGCAGCCCCATGGGGGGCTCCCCATGCTGCGGCCTGGCCTGGCCCCAGAGCAGGAAGGCCCCTGCGGGTGGCACCGGGCTGGCGGCGTGTCCCCAGCCGGCTGCGCCCGGGCAGCGGCCTCAGCCGTGCGGGATGCAGAGCTGCGGGAGCCCACGGCTCTGTGCCGGCCGCACACCGGAGCTCCCAGCTCCAGCTGGCAGCGCCTCAGCGCCCTGTGCCCTCCCGCCCCGACAGCCGCACCAGGCCCTGCTTGCTGCCCTCATGGTGCCACTCGTGGCCCCAGTGCTCTCCAAGGGCTTCTCCGGGGGCACCTTCCTGCGGCCTTTCCGTCCCCGCACGAGGCCCACCAGCAACCCGCAGAGGGGCTGTTTCCAAGGGCCTACAGGCCCAGCACCAGGGGCAGAGGCTTCCCGCTGACAGAGGGAGGGGTTAGGCTGGACATGTGGAAGAACCTCTTGGCTCTGAGGCTGCTGAGGCCCTGGCCCACGCTGCCCACAGAAGCTGTGGCTGCCCCATCCCTGGCAGTGTTCCAGGCCAGCTTGGATGGGGCTTGGAGCAACCTGGCCTAGTGGAAGGTGTCCCTGCCCTCGGCAGCAGGGTTGGAACAAGATGATGTTTAAGGAGCCTTCCAAGCCCAAGCCCTTGTGTGATTCTGTGATCACAGGGCCTGGGGACAGCTGGCCTTGATTTCTGATGAGAACCACTTCAGCCCTGTAAGTTTGGTTGAGTTCAAGGAGACTCTTGACGAGCCCACATTCCCAGTGCATGAGATTTACCAATGCTCTGGGTCTGGCTGAGATCAACAAAGTCTTGCACCATCCAGATTCTGCAATATTGCATTTTATTGAAGCAACAGCAAACCAGTTTCTGGCTTGCCCCTCATAAATGCACTGACTATAGAGCATTAATAGGTGTCACGAGGGATAGTGACACTAAGTAGGTATACTGTATATATGTATATACAATATCTTGTAAATTCTATATTGTTAGTGTTTAAATAGAATTACCTTTTAAAATATTGATCATTATTTTTATCATGATGTAATAATTAGATATTTTGTGTCTTTGATATTATTTATACTGGTATATGTTTTTGTTTTATTATATTTACTATTATAGATGATTATCAATAAACTTTATAATATATAATATGTCTACTCTATGTCTTTATATCTATGAAATAAAAATCTAGATTTTTATGGATGCAAAGTTTCAGGTCAGCGCCAACCGAGTTGGTCCAATGCTGACCTAAAGGTGTCCCTCTGGGGACAAGGACAGTCACCGTCCCGTGACCGATCGCGGGCAAGCAGCGCCCATTGTTCCTCTCGGTCTTTTTTTCCCTGTTTTTTTTTTCCTTTTTCTATCCCACATTCCTGCTTCTTTTACACTCTGATTTTTGGCCCTTCCCAAAGGCCAGGAACAGTTGCATGCTACCGGTGGGGTTTGGTGACTTTGGCCATGCACGTAAGGCATGTGCTCTCTTCATGCGCGTTCTCGGGAGTGGGAAGTTCACGCGCAAGAGGAGCTCAATGTGGATCTGTGTGACCTTTTTTGGAAAAGGAAATGATACAGGGAGGTAGAATAAACCCTCCCGTGGCCCTCCACCTGCTGAGGCAGCAGGAGAGGCCGTGGGGCCTCTGCCAGAGTCTTTGCACGCATCCTCTTCTCCTTAAAGGAGCAGATTCGTAACCCAGCTTGTTCTGTGCAGTGAAGGGGAGTGAGGCCAACGGCGCTAGAGAGGTGCCGGGGCTCTTCTGGGCCTCAGGGAAACATCACGGCGCCGAGAGGCCTCTGCTTCACTCCGGACGTCACTCTGTACTTGGGCCTTGCTGGAGCCAGGGGCCACATAGGTGAGAGGCCCAGCTCCTGTTTTTCTCAACCAGCCCCGTCAATTCTTCGCTGACTTCCAGCAAGTCTGCAGCACATCTGGCGTTCAGCGCAGTGACCGAGCACTGGAGCACATTGCCCAGAGGTTGTGGAGTCTCCCTCGCCGGAGATAGTCAAGAGCCCTCCGAACGCAATGCTTTGCAATGCACAGCAGGAAGGGCCTGCTGGAGCAGCCCTGGACAAGATGATCTCACCGGTGGTCCTTTCAAATGGGAACTCGTCTGGGATCCTGAGATCGGCATCTTTGCACAAGGGGAAGCTCTCAGAGGGAAAATGGACCCTAAGACAGAGCTGGGGGCAGTCACAGTCCAGGTGGTAATGGGACTCTCTCTCACAAGGCCCCTGGCCACGGCCTCTTCAGCCTCATCGGCTTGGACTCCCCGAGCGTGCTTTTGCTCTGGAGGACAGGTGTGGCAGCAATTCCCAGGGCCGACTGAGCAGTGCCTTCTCCATGTTCTGCACGCTCAGGTCTGTGTCAGCTCCTCCCTGAGGACTAGATTCTGCACACAGACCCCAGAGAACACAAAAAGGAATGGCAGTATTTGCTCTTGCGTGCTCCCCGAGCCGCATAGCCAACCTGGTCATCACTGGATGCAGTGCTGAGGAGACTGTTGGGACGACACTGCTGCTGCTGCTGTCGATGGCAGAGTGCTGCTGCACAGCGCTTTCCCTTCCCTCTCTGTATCCCACACTCTCCCCTCTTTTCCCCTGTACTATCAGGTGGTTCTCTGCTGCCAGCTGCCAGTCCCACAAGCACAGCATCAAGCAGGCAAACCTCTTTCAAGGATCATTTTTGAGGATTCTTCTTAACCACTTTCGCAGGTCCATATACTCGCTCATCGCCTGTGAATGGGCAGCCGGATCCATCACCATGTGATGGAAGAGATTGCACGTCCTGGCCATTTGCACCTCTGGGGGCAAACTGATCTCCCCAGGGAGCCTCTGGTTGCCCAAAATAAAGTGGTTGAGGCATCTCACTTCCACGCTTAAGCGCAGGCTCTCGCTGATATCCACCAGTCGCCTCACGAAATTTCTCCTGCGCCACCGTGACACAGGTATGATGTTTAGGAGGTGCATAACAATGGTCTTTGTGGTGTAGGTGGAAATGCCTAAGCCCAGCTGAAGACGGGTGAAGAACTGCAGGCATTTGAGGTGCAAGCTGTCAGGGGGGGCCAGCCTGGCAATGTACTTGAAGAACTTCACCTCTGCCACAGCGTAGGTCTCAGGCCACGTTGTGCTTGGGGTGCAGGCCTGTCTAGGCTGGCTGCTCACAAAGACGTCCGAGTCGCCTTGCCGCACCCCGAAGAGCACCTCAATCCGGAAGCTTTCTCTGCCCTTGGTCACCTGGAATTGGCAGGAGCGTTTGGAGGGCAGCAGCACTAAACGCCAGGCGTGCGACTGAGGCAAAGCTGGCCAGACGGCTCTCACCAGCTGGTAGAACCAGCGGGCTGTTTTCTGCACATCGAGGTAGGCGCCGGTGCACAGGGTGTGAAGGAGGCTGGGATCCTGATTCCTCCTCAGCTCCTCCTCGGGGTGGTGCAGGAAGCACAGCATCTTCTCACCCTGCTGCTCCCTCGTGCAGGTGCACTCCAGCTGCACACGGACACGGAAGTTCCTCACGTGCCTCTGCCCCTCAGTGTCCAGCTCCAGGTGGAAGGTGTGCCCTCGGGGAGGAGTCATGGGCACGAGCACACGGTACACAACATCCTGCTCGCGGGGACTCCAACCTTCAAAGGCACTGCCCACCCCAATGGCTCGTTGCAGGACCGGGTAGAAACTGCCAGACAAGACGTGGCCAAAGTAAATTGTGAAATTGGTCATCAGTTCAGTTGTCCACTCACAGCCGTTCTGCAGGTCCTGTACAGGCCACTGTATGCGCTCCATTAAAATCCTTCCTCTGTTATCTTCAATATCACGCTGTCCTCCTTCGGCTTCACGTGCATCATTATTGTTGTTTTCTGCATTTGCAGCCGCAATGACAACTTCATTTCCAGCACCATCTTCGTTTGCAGCACCACCGCCGACTTCCTCTACGTTGCCATCATCATTGTTGTCTTCCTCCCGATTCGCATCATTGTTGTCTTCCTCTTCATTTCCAACAGCTTCTTCTTCGTTTGCATCCACATTTCTCACTTCCTCTTCATTTCCAACAGCTTCTTCTTCGTCTGCATCCACATTTCTCACTTCCTCCTCATTTGCACCATTGTTTTCTTCTTCAGGCTCCTCTCTCCTCAGGCTCCTTTCCCTCCAGATAAACCATAGGGCCGAGAGAAGGAGCAGGAGCCCAGCAACGGCCCAAACCTGCCAGTGTTGCAAGGCAGACCAGAGCAGCTCTCGCCAGGCCCCTCCCCTCTGCTTCAGGGTGAGCTGATCCACTTCCCATTCCAGAAGAGTCTTCTCCACTTCCTGGCTTATCGCACGTGCTTCCATGCGCAGACGCATCGCCTCGTCCAATCCATCACCCACGGGCTGCAGGTACTGGACTAGGCTTTGCAAGAGCAAGAACCACAATACCAAGGGACCCATGGTCTGCAGGAGGATGGAGAGAAGGCCTTGAGTGGGGCGGGGAGGGAGGCAGCCGGCAGTGGGGGCAGCAGGGACGGGAATGACAGGGGCCTGGGGCCAGGAAGGACAGGGCCCCAGACAGCTGGCAGGCAGCAAGGCCTGTCCCGCTGCCCCAGCAGCAGCAGCAGCAGCAGCAGCAGCAGCAGCACCGTGCCTGCCCAAGGCTCTCCCGTGAGGGGCTGTCCCTGCCCTGTGCAGGTGGAGAACCCTCCCCCGGGTGCAGCGTTTCTGCCCCAGCCCTTGTCCCCAGCCCAGCCTCCCCGCCACGTGTGCACTCACCGCTTGCCCAAGCAATACAGGGCCAGCGTTACCTGCTGGGGCCTTTGATAGCTGCCCCCATTGTGACACATCGCCCGTGATGTCACAGGAGCCACAGCACATCACAGCCAGGCCAGCCCCACCCTTTGTGCCCAGCCCAGCTCAGCCACTCAGAGTGGCCCTGGTGAACTGCTTAAGGCTGCTTTTGAGTGAATCTTCTTCTAAGAACTTCCCTTGGTCTTTCCTTTGTCTTTCTTATCAGCTGCCCTCCATTGCCAGTCTCATAGATACCCATGTTGGAAGGCACCCTCGAGGATCATTGAGTCTAAGCCTTGACTCCACACTGGTTCAGCCACACTTAAATCTCTGAGTTGTCGAGGTTGAAAAAGACCCTGAAGATCGCACAGTCCAACTGCAAACTTAACGCTGCCTACTCCACCAATCAGCCAGCTCCCCAAATGCCACATCCACACAACGTTTAAACCTTTCTGAGGTGCTGACTCAGCCATTTCCCTGGGCAGCCTGTTTGCAAGCTTGAGACCCTCTTTATTGAAGGAATATTTCCTAGAGATCCAATCTAAAGCTCCCGTGGTGCAACTTGAGGTCATTTCCTCTGCTCACATTGCTTGTTCCCTGGGCTAATAGAATGACCCCCACCTAGCTACAACCTCCCTTCAGGGACCACCTGCACTGTGTCAGGAGCTTGGGCTGTGAAAGCAGCTCCTCGCAGAAGAGAGAAAGGTGATGCTTTTGCACTGGCATTCCTGTGATCCAGTGGGACCAAACGGGTTGTCGCTGGGCAGGAGAGTTTCAGGCTGCCAGGAAGCGTTTCCACGTGAGGAGAACCTTTCTGCCAAATACATCAACCAAGGGAAGCCACGCCCTTCCAAGCAGAAGGGAAAAAATCAGAATTTTCCTTGTAGAAAATGGAAAGGTTTGGAGTGCAAGTCAGTGCTGGAATGTGCCCGCATGTCCGTGTGGGTTTTGCTAAGCTGCAAGGCCAGACGGGGAAGATGGGATCCCTGCACCCAAAGGTTACGCTGCAGCCAAAAAGGGTATTAAGTAAAAGAATGAAAGTTGTTGGTTCTGTCCTCTGTTTGCTGTTATCTGTGGCTTGGGTTTGTTCCGGTGGATCTGTTGGCTGTTGCTGAGTGCTGGGAGAGGGGCAGGGCTGAAGAGCTGACCGAAAAAGGAGGGCGGATGAGAGGGGAGGGGACAGAAAAGTAAGCGGTGCTTAGAGAATGGAAGTTCCTGAGAAGCCGTCCCATGGGAAACGGGACAGGGACCTCCCCCGGCTGCGAAAGGGTAGGAAAAGCAGCAGTTTTGTTGGAGGGGGTGTGTGCTCGGCTCAGCTGACTCGTTACAAATAACCAGTTTGCTCTTGCTTCCAAGAATTTGTCCGCACTCCAATGCATCGGAAAGTAACGAGTGGAAGGCTAGAGAAGAACGCTGCCTGTGCTCCTGATCCCTTCAACACTCAGCGCAAGGAGCTTGAGTGTGGGCCGGCTTCTCCTTGAGGACGCGTCCGTCCGTGCTGGCTGAAGCCCCGTCTCCCTTCTGGCTGGGTTCCCCTTGCAGAGCCTCAGCCCCGTTGTGTCCGGGCCCCTGGGGAGGTGGGAGAGTGCCAGGGGAGAGGTGCGCGCCGTGTAAGCATTGCCCCTGTCTGGTGCCCCTGGGGAGGTGCGTGCGGTGCCGGCGGTGCCCCTGTCCCTTATGTCGCCGTGTTCAGGTGGGCGCGGAGAGGACGGGGGCTCCTGCCTGCCCCGCGTCCTGTCTGCCTGTGGGGCCTGTGCCAGGGCAGCCGGGCTGTGACTGCAGCCGTGTGTCCCCCTCTCGCTGTGCCCGGCACTGCCGGCCCTGCTCCCGGAGCCCTGTCCCCGGGCAGAGCCGTTCCCTCGCCGGGCGCAGCCCCATGGGGGGCTCCCCATGCTGCGGCCTGGCCTGGCCCCAGAGCAGGAAGGCCCCTGCGGGTGGCACCGGGCTGGCGGCGTGTCCCCAGCCGGCTGCGCCCGGGCAGCGGCCTCAGCCGTGCGGGATGCAGAGCTGCGGGAGCCCACGGCTCTGTGCCGGCCGCACACCGGAGCTCCCAGCTCCAGCTGGCAGCGCCTCAGCGCCCTGTGCCCTCCCGCCCCGACAGCCGCGCCAGGCCCTGCTTGCTGCCCTCATGGTGCCACTCGTGGCCCCAGTGCTCTCCAAGGGCTTCTCCGGGGGCACCTTCCTGCGGCCTTTCCGTCCCCGCACGAGGCCCACCAGCAACCCGCAGAGGGGCTGTTTCCAAGGGCCTACAGGCCCAGCACCAGGGGCAGAGGCTTCCCGCTGACAGAGGGAGGGGTTAGGCTGGACATGTGGAAGAACCTCTTGGCTCTGAGGCTGCTGAGGCCCTGGCCCACGCTGCCCACAGAAGCTGTGGCTGCCCCATCCCTGGCAGTGTTCCAGGCCAGCTTGGATGGGGCTTGGAGCAACCTGGCCTAGTGGAAGGTGTCCCTGCCCTCGGCAGCAGGGTTGGAACAAGATGATGTTTAAGGAGCCTTCCAAGCCCAAGCCCTTGTGTGATTCTGTGATCACAGGGCCTGGGGACAGCTGGCCTTGATTTCTGATGAGAACCACTTCAGCCCTGTAAGTTTGGTTGAGTTCAAGGAGACTCTTGACGAGCCCACATTCCCAGTGCATGAGATTTACCAATGCTCTGGGTCTGGCTGAGATCAACAAAGTCTTGCACCATCCAGATTCTGCAATATTGCATTTTATTGAAGCAACAGCAAACCAGTTTCTGGCTTGCCCCTCATAAATGCACTGACTATAGAGCATTAATAGGTGTCATGAGGGATAGTGACACTAAGTAGGTATACTGTATATATGTATATACAATATCTTGTAAATTCTATATTGTTAGTGTTTAAATAGAATTACCTTTTAAAATATTGATCATTATTTTTATCATGATGTAATAATTAGATATTTTGTGTCTTTGATATTATTTATACTGGTATATGTTTTTGTTTTATTATATTTACTATTATAGATGATTATCAATAAACTTTATAATATATAATATGTCTACTCTATGTCTTTATATCTATGAAATAAAAATCTAGATTTTTATGGATGCAAAGTTTCAGGTCAGCGCCAACCGAGTTGGTCCAATGCTGACCTAAAGGTGTCCCTCTGGGGACAAGGACAGTCACCGTCCCGTGACCGATCGCGGGCAAGCAGCGCCCATTGTTCCTCTCGGTCTTTTTTTCCCTGTTTTTTTTTCCTTTTTCTATCCCACATTCCTGCTTCTTTTACACTCTGATTTTTGGCCCTTCCCAAAGGCCAGGAACAGTTGCATGCTACCGGTGGGGTTTGGTGACTTTGGCCATGCACGTAAGGCATGTGCTCTCTTCATGCGCGTTCTCGGGAGTGGGAAGTTCACGCGCAAGTGGAGCTCAATGTGGATCTGTGTGACCTTTTTTGGAAAAGGAAATGATACAGGGAGGTAGAATAAACCCTCCCGTGGCCCTCCACCTGCTGAGGCAGCAGGAGAGGCCGTGGGGCCTCTGCCAGAGTCTTTGCACGCATCCTCTTCTCCTTAAAGGAGCAGATTCGTAACCCAGCTTGTTCTGTGCAGTGAAGGGGAGTGAGGCCAACGGCGCTAGAGAGGTGCAGGGGCTCTTCTGGGCCTCAGGGAAACATCACGGCGCCGAGAGGCCTCTGCTTCACTCCGGACGTCACTCTGTACTTGGGCCTTGCTGGAGCCAGGGGCCACATAGGTGAGAGGCCCAGCTCCTGTTTTTCTCAACCAGCCCCGTCAATTCTTCGCTGACTTCCAGCAAGTCTGCAGCACATCTGGCGTTCAGCGCAGTGACCGAGCACTGGAGCACATTGCCCAGAGGTTGTGGAGTCTCCCTCGCCGGAGATAGTCAAGAGCCCTCCGAACGCAATGCTTTGCAATGCACAGCAGGAAGGGCCTGCTGGAGCAGCCCTGGACAAGATGATCTCACCGGTGGTCCTTTCAAATGGGAACTCGTCTGGGATCCTGAGATCGGCATCTTTGCACAAGGGGAAGCTCTCAGAGGGAAAATGGACCCTAAGACAGAGCTGGGGGCAGTCACAGTCCAGGTGGTAATGGGACTCTCTCTCACAAGGCCCCTGGCCACGGCCTCTTCAGCCTCATCGGCTTGGACTCCCCGAGCGTGCTTTTGCTCTGGAGGACAGGTGTGGCAGCAATTCCCAGGGCCGACTGAGCAGTGCCTTCTCCATGTTCTGCACGCTCAGGTCTGTGTCAGCTCCTCCCTGAGGACTAGATTCTGCACACAGACCCCAGAGAACACAAAAAGGAATGGCAGTATTTGCTCTTGCGTGCTCCCCGAGCCGCGTAGCCAACCTGGTCATCACTGGATGCAGTGCTGAGGAGACTGTTGGGACGACACTGCTGCTGCTGCTGTCGATGGCAGAGTGCTGCTGCACAGCGCTTTCCCTTCCCTCTCTGTATCCCACACTCTCCCCTCTTTTCCCCTGTACTATCAGGTGGTTCTCTGCTGCCAGCTGCCAGTCCCACAAGCACAGCATCAAGCAGGCAAACCTCTTTCAAGGATCATTTTTGAGGATTCTTCTTAACCACTTTCGCAGGTCCATATACTCGCTCATCGCCTGTGAATGGGCAGCCGGATCCATCACCATGTGATGGAAGAGATTGCACGTCCTGGCCATTTGCACCTCTGGGGGCAAACTGATCTCCCCAGGGAGCCTCTGGTTGCCCAAAATAAAGTGGTTGAGGCATCTCACTTCCACGCTTAAGCGCAGGCTCTCGCTGATATCCACCAGTCGCCTCACGAAATTTCTCCTGCGCCACCGTGACACAGGTATGATGTTTAGGAGGTGCATAACAATGGTCTTTGTGGTGTAGGTGGAAATGCCTAAGCCCAGCTGAAGACGGGTGAAGAACTGCAGGCATTTGAGGTGCAAGCTGTCAGGGGGGGCCAGCCTGGCAATGTACTTGAAGAACTTCACCTCTGCCACAGCGTAGGTCTCAGGCCACGTTGTGCTTGGGGTGCAGGCCTGTCTAGGCTGGCTGCTCACAAAGACGTCCGAGTCGCCTTGCCGCACCCCGAAGAGCACCTCAATCCGGAAGCTTTCTCTGCCCTTGGTCACCTGGAATTGGCAGGAGCGTTTGGAGGGCAGCAGCACTAAACGCCAGGCGTGCGACTGAGGCAAAGCTGGCCAGACGGCTCTCACCAGCTGGTAGAACCAGCGGGCTGTTTTCTGCACATCGAGGTAGGCGCCGGTGCACAGGGTGTGAAGGAGGCTGGGATCCTGATTCCTCCTCAGCTCCTCCTCGGGGTGGTGCAGGAAGCACAGCATCTTCTCACCCTGCTGCTCCCTCGTGCAGGTGCACTCCAGCTGCACACGGACACGGAAGTTCCTCACGTGCCTCTGCCCCTCAGTGTCCAGCTCCAGGTGGAAGGTGTGCCCTCGGGGAGGAGTCATGGGCACGAGCACACGGTACACAACATCCTGCTCGCGGGGACTCCAACCTTCAAAGGCACTGCCCACCCCAATGGCTCGTTGCAGGACCGGGTAGAAACTGCCAGACAAGACGTGGCCAAAGTAAATTGTGAAATTGGTCATCAGTTCAGTTGTCCACTCACAGCCGTTCTGCAGGTCCTGTACAGGCCACTGTATGCGCTCCATTAAAATCCTTCCTCTGTTATCTTCAATATCACGCTCTCCTCCTTCGGCTTCACGTGCATCATTATTGTTGTTTTCTGCATTTGCAGCCGCAATGACAACTTCATTTCCAGCACCATCTTCGTTTGCAGCACCACCGCCGACTTCCTCTACGTTGCCATCATCATTGTTGTCTTCCTCCCGATTCGCATCATTGTTGTCTTCCTCTTCATTTCCAACAGCTTCTTCTTCGTTTGCATCCACATTTCTCACTTCCTCTTCATTTCCAACAGCTTCTTCTTCGTCTGCATCCACATTTCTCACTTCCTCCTCATTTGCACCATTGTTTTCTTCTTCAGGCTCCTCTCTCCTCAGGCTCCTTTCCCTCCAGATAAACCATAGGGCCGAGAGAAGGAGCAGGAGCCCAGCAACGGCCCAAACCTGCCAGTGTTGCAAGGCAGACCAGAGCAGCTCTCGCCAGGCCCCTCCCCTCTGCTTCAGGGTGAGCTGATCCACTTCCCATTCCAGAAGAGTCTTCTCCACTTCCTGGCTTATCGCACGTGCTTCCATGCGCAGACGCATCGCCTCGTCCAATCCATCACCCACGGGCTGCAGGTACTGGACTAGGCTTTGCAAGAGCAAGAACCACAATACCAAGGGACCCATGGTCTGCAGGAGGATGGAGAGAAGGCCTTGAGTGGGGTGGGGAGGGAGGCAGCCGGCAGTGGGGGCAGCAGGGACGGGAATGACAGGGGCCTGGGGCCAGGAAGGACAGGGCCCCAGACAGCTGGCAGGCAGCAAGGCCTGTCCCGCTGCCCCAGCAGCAGCAGCAGCAGCAGCAGCAGCAGCAGCACCGTGCCTGCCCAAGGCTCTCCCGTGAGGGGCTGTCCCTGCCCTGTGCAGGTGGAGAACCCTCCCCTGGGTGCAGCGTTTCTGCCCCAGCCCTTGTCCCCAGCCCAGCCTCCCCGCCACGTGTGCACTCACCGCTTGCCCAAGCAATACAGGGCCAGCGTTACCTGCTGGGGCCTTTGATAGCTGCCCCCATTGTGACACATCGCCCGTGATGTCACAGGAGCCACAGCACATCACAGCCAGGCCAGCCCCACCCTTTGTGCCCAGCCCAGCTCAGCCACTCAGAGTGGCCCTGGTGAACTGCTTAAGGCTGCTTTTGAGTGAATCTTCTTCTAAGAACTTCCCTTGGTCTTTCCTTTGTCTTTCTTATCAGCTGCCCTCCATTGCCAGTCTCATAGATACCCATGTTGGAAGGCACCCTCGAGGATCATTGAGTCTAAGCCTTGACTCCACACTGGTTCAGCCACACTTAAATCTCTGAGTTGTCGAGGTTGAAAAAGACCCTGAAGATCGCACAGTCCAACTGCAAACTTAACGCTGCCTACTCCACCAATCAGCCAGCTCCCCAAATGCCACATCCACACAACGTTTAAACCTTTCTGAGGTGCTGACTCAGCCATTTCCCTGGGCAGCCTGTTTGCAAGCTTGAGACCCTCTTTATTGAAGGAATATTTCCTAGAGATCCAATCTAAAGCTCCCGTGGTGCAACTTGAGGTCATTTCCTCTGCTCACATTGCTTGTTCCCTGGGCTAATAGAATGACCCCCACCTAGCTACAACCTCCCTTCAGGGACCACCTGCACTGTGTCAGGAGCTTGGGCTGTGAAAGCAGCTCCTCGCAGAAGAGAGAAAGGTGATGCTTTTGCACTGGCATTCCTGTGATCCAGTGGGACCAAACGGGTTGTCGCTGGGCAGGAGAGTTTCAGGCTGCCAGGAAGCGTTTCCACGTGAGGAGAACCTTTCTGCCAAATACATCAACCAAGGGAAGCCACGCCCTTCCAAGCAGAAGGGAAAAAATCAGAATTTTCCTTGTAGAAAATGGAAAGGTTTGGAGTGCAAGTCAGTGCTGGAATGTGCCCGCATGTCCGTGTGGGTTTTGCTAAGCTGCAAGGCCAGACGGGGAAGATGGGATCCCTGCACCCAAAGGTTACGCTGCAGCCAAAAAGGGTATTAAGTAAAAGAATGAAAGTTGTTGGTTCTGTCCTCTGTTTGCTGTTATCTGTGGCTTGGGTTTGTTCCGGTGGATCTGTTGGCTGTTGCTGAGTGCTGGGAGAGGGGCAGGGCTGAAGAGCTGACCGAAAAAGGAGGGCGGATGAGAGGGGAGGGGACAGAAAAGTAAGCGGTGCTTAGAGAATGGAAGTTCCTGAGAAGCCGTCCCATGGGAAACGGGACAGGGACCTCCCCCGGCTGCGAAAGGGTAGGAAAAGCAGCAGTTTTGTTGGAGGGGGTGTGTGCTCGGCTCAGCTGACTCGTTACAAATAACCAGTTTGCTCTTGCTTCCAAGAATTTGTCCGCACTCCAATGCATCGGAAAATAACGAGTGGAAGGCTAGAGAAGAACGCTGCCTGTGCTCCTGATCCCTTCAACACTCAGCGCAAGGAGCTTGAGTGTGGGCCGGCTTCTCCTTGAGGACGCGTCCGTCCGTGCTGGCTGAAGCCCCGTCTCCCTTCTGGCTGGGTTCCCCTTGCAGAGCCTCAGCCCCGTTGTGTCCGGGCCCCTGGGGAGGTGGGAGAGTGCCAGGGGAGAGGTGCGCGCCGTGTAAGCATTGCCCCTGTCTGGTGCCCCTGGGGAGGTGCGTGCGGTGCCGGCGGTGCCCCTGTCCCTTATGTCGCCGTGTTCAGGTGGGCGCGGAGAGGACGGGGGCTCCTGCCTGCCCCGCGTCCTGTCTGCCTGTGGGGCCTGTGCCAGGGCAGCCGGGCTGTGACTGCAGCCGTGTGTCCCCCTCTCGCTGTGCCCGGCACTGCCGGCCCTGCTCCCGGAGCCCTGTCCCCGGGCAGAGCCGTTCCCTCGCCGGGCACAGCCCCATGGGGGGCTCCCCATGCTGCGGCCTGGCCTGGCCCCAGAGCAGGAAGGCCCCTGCGGGTGGCACCGGGCTGGCGGCGTGTCCCCAGCCGGCTGCGCCCGGGCAGCGGCCTCAGCCGTGCGGGATGCAGAGCTGCGGGAGCCCACGGCTCTGTGCCGGCCGCACACCGGAGCTCCCAGCTCCAGCTGGCAGCGCCTCAGCGCCCTGTGCCCTCCCGCCCCGACAGCCGCGCCAGGCCCTGCTTGCTGCCCTCATGGTGCCACTCGTGGCCCCAGTGCTCTCCAAGGGCTTCTCCGGGGGCACCTTCCTGCGGCCTTTCCGTCCCCGCACGAGGCCCACCAGCAACCCGCAGAGGGGCTGTTTCCAAGGGCCTGCAGGCCCAGCACCAGGGGCAGAGGCTTCCCGCTGACAGAGGGAGGGGTTAGGCTGGACATGTGGAAGAACCTCTTGGCTCTGAGGCTGCTGAGGCCCTGGCCCACGCTGCCCACAGAAGCTGTGGCTGCCCCATCCCTGGCAGTGTTCCAGGCCAGCTTGGATGGGGCTTGGAGCAACCTGGCCTAGTGGAAGGTGTCCCTGCCCTCGGCAGCAGGGTTGGAACAAGATGATGTTTAAGGAGCCTTCCAAGCCCAAGCCCTTGTGTGATTCTGTGATCACAGGGCCTGGGGACAGCTGGCCTTGATTTCTGATGAGAACCACTTCAGCCCTGTAAGTTTGGTTGAGTTCAAGGAGACTCTTGACGAGCCCACATTCCCAGTGCATGAGATTTACCAATGCTCTGGGTCTGGCTGAGATCAACAAAGTCTTGCACCATCCAGATTCTGCAATATTGCATTTTATTGAAGCAACAGCAAACCAGTTTCTGGCTTGCCCCTCATAAATGCACTGACTATAGAGCATTAATAGGTGTCACGAGGGATAGTGACACTAAGTAGGTATACTGTATATATGTATATACAATATCTTGTAAATTCTATATTGTTAGTGTTTAAATAGAATTACCTTTTAAAATATTGATCATTATTTTTATCATGATGTAATAATTAGATATTTTGTGTCTTTGATATTATTTATACTGGTATATGTTTTTGTTTTATTATATTTACTATTATAGATGATTATCAATAAACTTTATAATATATAATATGTCTACTCTATGTCTTTATATCTATGAAATAAAAATCTAGATTTTTATGGATGCAAAGTTTCAGGTCAGCGCCAACCGAGTTGGTCCAATGCTGACCTAAAGGTGTCCCTCTGGGGACAAGGACAGTCACCGTCCCGTGACCGATCGCGGGCAAGCAGCGCCCATTGTTCCTCTCGGTCTTTTTTTCCCTGTTTTTTTTTCCTTTTTCTATCCCACATTCCTGCTTCTTTTACACTCTGATTTTTGGCCCTTCCCAAAGGCCAGGAACAGTTGCATGCTACCGGTGGGGTTTGGTGACTTTGGCCATGCACGTAAGGCATGTGCTCTCTTCATGCGCGTTCTCGGGAGTGGGAAGTTCACGCGCAAGAGGAGCTCAATGTGGATCTGTGTGACCTTTTTTGGAAAAGGAAATGATACAGGGAGGTAGAATAAACCCTCCCGTGGCCCTCCACCTGCTGAGGCAGCAGGAGAGGCCGTGGGGCCTCTGCCAGAGTCTTTGCACGCATCCTCTTCTCCTTAAAGGAGCAGATTCGTAACCCAGCTTGTTCTGTGCAGTGAAGGGGAGTGAGGCCAACGGCGCTAGAGAGGTGCCGGGGCTCTTCTGGGCCTCAGGGAAACATCACGGCGCCGAGAGGCCTCTGCTTCACTCCGGACGTCACTCTGTACTTGGGCCTTGCTGGAGCCAGGGGCCACATAGGTGAGAGGCCCAGCTCCTGTTTTTCTCAACCAGCCCCGTCAATTCTTCGCTGACTTCCAGCAAGTCTGCAGCACATCTGGCGTTCAGCGCAGTGACCGAGCACTGGAGCACATTGCCCAGAGGTTGTGGAGTCTCCCTCGCCGGAGATAGTCAAGAGCCCTCCGAACGCAATGCTTTGCAATGCACAGCAGGAAGGGCCTGCTGGAGCAGCCCTGGACAAGATGATCTCACCGGTGGTCCTTTCAAATGGGAACTCGTCTGGGATCCTGAGATCGGCATCTTTGCACAAGGGGAAGCTCTCAGAGGGAAAATGGACCCTAAGACAGAGCTGGGGGCAGTCACAGTCCAGGTGGTAATGGGACTCTCTCTCACAAGGCCCCTGGCCACGGCCTCTTCAGCCTCATCGGCTTGGACTCCCCGAGCGTGCTTTTGCTCTGGAGGACAGGTGTGGCAGCAATTCCCAGGGCCGACTGAGCAGTGCCTTCTCCATGTTCTGCACGCTCAGGTCTGTGTCAGCTCCTCCCTGAGGACTAGATTCTGCACACAGACCCCAGAGAACACAAAAAGGAATGGCAGTATTTGCTCTTGCGTGCTCCCCGAGCCGCGTAGCCAACCTGGTCATCACTGGATGCAGTGCTGAGGAGACTGTTGGGACGACACTGCTGCTGCTGCTGTCGATGGCAGAGTGCTGCTGCACAGCGCTTTCCCTTCCCTCTCTGTATCCCACACTCTCCCCTCTTTTCCCCTGTACTATCAGGTGGTTCTCTGCTGCCAGCTGCCAGTCCCACAAGCACAGCATCAAGCAGGCAAACCTCTTTCAAGGATCATTTTTGAGGATTCTTCTTAACCACTTTCGCAGGTCCATATACTCGCTCATCGCCTGTGAATGGGCAGCCGGATCCATCACCATGTGATGGAAGAGATTGCACGTCCTGGCCATTTGCACCTCTGGGGGCAAACTGATCTCCCCAGGGAGCCTCTGGTTGCCCAAAATAAAGTGGTTGAGGCATCTCACTTCCACGCTTAAGCGCAGGCTCTCGCTGATATCCACCAGTCGCCTCACGAAATTTCTCCTGCGCCACCGTGACACAGGTATGATGTTCAGGAGGTGCATAACAATGGTCTTTGTGGTGTAGGTGGAAATGCCTAAGCCCAGCTGAAGACGGGTGAAGAACTGCAGGCATTTGAGGTGCAAGCTGTCAGGGGGGGCCAGCCTGGCAATGTACTTGAAGAACTTCACCTCTGCCACAGCGTAGGTCTCAGGCCACGTTGTGCTTGGGGTGCAGGCCTGTCTAGGCTGGCTGCTCACAAAGACGTCCGAGTCGCCTTGCCGCACCCCGAAGAGCACCTCAATCCGGAAGCTTTCTCTGCCCTTGGTCACCTGGAATTGGCAGGAGCGTTTGGAGGGCAGCAGCACTAAACGCCAGGCGTGCGACTGAGGCAAAGCTGGCCAGACGGCTCTCACCAGCTGGTAGAACCAGCGGGCTGTTTTCTGCACATCGAGGTAGGCGCCGGTGCACAGGGTGTGAAGGAGGCTGGGATCCTGATTCCTCCTCAGCTCCTCCTCGGGGTGGTGCAGGAAGCACAGCATCTTCTCACCCTGCTGCTCCCTCGTGCAGGTGCACTCCAGCTGCACACGGACACGGAAGTTCCTCACGTGCCTCTGCCCCTCAGTGTCCAGCTCCAGGTGGAAGGTGTGCCCTCGGGGAGGAGTCATGGGCACGAGCACGCGGTACACAACATCCTGCTCGCGGGGACTCCAACCTTCAAAGGCACTGCCCACCCCAATGGCTCGTTGCAGGACCGGGTAGAAACTGCCAGACAAGACGTGGCCAAAGTAAATTGTGAAATTGGTCATCAGTTCAGTTGTCCACTCACAGCCGTTCTGCAGGTCCTGTACAGGCCACTGTATGCGCTCCATTAAAATCCTTCCTCTGTTATCTTCAATATCACGCTGTCCTCCTTCGGCTTCACGTGCATCATTATTGTTGTTTTCTGCATTTGCAGCCGCAATGACAACTTCATTTCCAGCACCATCTTCGTTTGCAGCACCACCGCCGACTTCCTCTACGTTGCCATCATCATTGTTGTCTTCCTCCCGATTCGCATCATTGTTGTCTTCCTCTTCATTTCCAACAGCTTCTTCTTCGTTTGCATCCACATTTCTCACTTCCTCTTCATTTCCAACAGCTTCTTCTTCATTTGCATCCACATTTCTCACTTCCTCCTCATTTGCACCATTATTTTCTTCTTCAGGCTCCTCTCTCCTCAGGCTCCTTTCCCTCCAGATAAACCATAGGGCCGAGAGAAGGAGCAGGAGCCCAGCAACGGCCCAAACCTGCCAGTGTTGCAAGGCAGACCAGAGCAGCTCTCGCCAGGCCCCTCCCCTCTGCTTCAGGGTGAGCTGATCCACTTCCCATTCCAGAAGAGTCTTCTCCACTTCCTGGCTTATCGCACGTGCTTCCATGCGCAGACGCATCGCCTCGTCCAATCCATCACCCACGGGCTGCAGGTACTGGACTAGGCTTTGCAAGAGCAAGAACCACAATACCAAGGGACCCATGGTCTGCAGGAGGATGGAGAGAAGGCCTTGAGTGGGGTGGGGAGGGAGGCAGCCGGCAGTGGGGGCAGCAGGGACGGGAATGACAGGGGCCTGGGGCCAGGAAGGACAGGGCCCCAGACAGCTGGCAGGCAGCAAGGCCTGTCCCGCTGCCCCAGCAGCAGCAGCAGCAGCAGCAGCAGCACCGTGCCTGCCCAAGGCTCTCCCGTGAGGGGCTGTCCCTGCCCTGTGCAGGCGGAGAACCCTCCCCCGGGTGCAGCGTTTCTGCCCCAGCCCTTGTCCCCAGCCCAGCCTCCCCGCCACGTGTGCACTCACCGCTTGCCCAAGCAATACAGGGCCAGCGTTACCTGCTGGGGCCTTTGATAGCTGCCCCCATTGTGACACATCGCCCGTGATGTCACAGGAGCCACAGCACATCACAGCCAGGCCAGCCCCACCCTTTGTGCCCAGCCCAGCTCAGCCACTCAGAGTGGCCCTGGTGAACTGCTTAAGGCTGCTTTTGAGTGAATCTTCTTCTAAGAACTTCCCTTGGTCTTTCCTTTGTCTTTCTTATCAGCTGCCCTCCATTGCCAGTCTCATAGATACCCATGTTGGAAGGCACCCTCGAGGATCATTGAGTCTAAGCCTTGACTCCACACTGGTTCAGCCACACTTAAATCTCTGAGTTGTCGAGGTTGAAAAAGACCCTGAAGATCGCACAGTCCAACTGCAAACTTAACGCTGCCTACTCCACCAATCAGCCAGCTCCCCAAATGCCACATCCACACAACGTTTAAACCTTTCTGAGGTGCTGACTCAGCCATTTCCCTGGGCAGCCTGTTTGCAAGCTTGAGACCCTCTTTATTGAAGGAATATTTCCTAGAGATCCAATCTAAAGCTCCCGTGGTGCAACTTGAGGTCATTTCCTCTGCTCACATTGCTTGTTCCCTGGGCTAATAGAATGACCCCCACCTAGCTACAACCTCCCTTCAGGGACCACCTGCACTGTGTCAGGAGCTTGGGCTGTGAAAGCAGCTCCTCGCAGAAGAGAGAAAGGTGATGCTTTTGCACTGGCATTCCTGTGATCCAGTGGGACCAAACGGGTTGTCGCTGGGCAGGAGAGTTTCAGGCTGCCAGGAAGCGTTTCCACGTGAGGAGAACCTTTCTGCCAAATACATCAACCAAGGGAAGCCACGCCCTTCCAAGCAGAAGGGAAAAAATCAGAATTTTCCTTGTAGAAAATGGAAAGGTTTGGAGTGCAAGTCAGTGCTGGAATGTGCCCGCATGTCCGTGTGGGTTTTGCTAAGCTGCAAGGCCAGACGGGGAAGATGGGATCCCTGCACCCAAAGGTTACGCTGCAGCCAAAAAGGGTATTAAGTAAAAGAATGAAAGTTGTTGGTTCTGTCCTCTGTTTGCTGTTATCTGTGGCTTGGGTTTGTTCCGGTGGATCTGTTGGCTGTTGCTGAGTGCTGGGAGAGGGGCAGGGCTGAAGAGCTGACCGAAAAAGGAGGGCGGATGAGAGGGGAGGGGACAGAAAAGTAAGCGGTGCTTAGAGAATGGAAGTTCCTGAGAAGCCGTCCCATGGGAAACGGGACAGGGACCTCCCCCGGCTGCGAAAGGGTAGGAAAAGCAGCAGTTTTGTTGGAGGGGGTGTGTGCTCGGCTCAGCTGACTCGTTACAAATAACCAGTTTGCTCTTGCTTCCAAGAATTTGTCCGCACTCCAATGCATCGGAAAGTAACGAGTGGAAGGCTAGAGAAGAACGCTGCCTGTGCTCCTGATCCCTTCAACACTCAGCGCAAGGAGCTTGAGTGTGGGCCGGCTTCTCCTTGAGGACGCGTCCGTCCGTGCTGGCTGAAGCCCCGTCTCCCTTCTGGCTGGGTTCCCCTTGCAGAGCCTCAGCCCCGTTGTGTCCGGGCCCCTGGGGAGGTGGGAGAGTGCCAGGGGAGAGGTGCGCGCCGTGTAAGCATTGCCCCTGTCTGGTGCCCCTGGGGAGGTGCGTGCGGTGCCGGCGGTGCCCCTGTCCCTTATGTCGCCGTGTTCAGGTGGGCGCGGAGAGGACGGGGGCTCCTGCCTGCCCCGCGTCCTGTCTGCCTGTGGGGCCTGTGCCAGGGCAGCCGGGCTGTGACTGCAGCCGTGTGTCCCCCTCTCGCTGTGCCCGGCACTGCCGGCCCTGCTCCCGGAGCCCTGTCCCCGGGCAGAGCCGTTCCCTCGCCGGGCACAGCCCCATGGGGGGCTCCCCATGCTGCGGCCTGGCCTGGCCCCAGAGCAGGAAGGCCCCTGCGGGTGGCACCGGGCTGGCGGCGTGTCCCCAGCCGGCTGCGCCCGGGCAGCGGCCTCAGCCGTGCGGGATGCAGAGCTGCGGGAGCCCACGGCTCTGTGCCGGCCGCACACCGGAGCTCCCAGCTCCAGCTGGCAGCGCCTCAGCGCCCTGTGCCCTCCCGCCCCGACAGCCGCGCCAGGCCCTGCTTGCTGCCCTCATGGTGCCACTCGTGGCCCCAGTGCTCTCCAAGGGCTTCTCCGGGGGCACCTTCCTGCGGCCTTTCCGTCCCCGCACGAGGCCCACCAGCAACCCGCAGAGGGGCTGTTTCCAAGGGCCTGCAGGCCCAGCACCAGGGGCAGAGGCTTCCCGCTGACAGAGGGAGGGGTTAGGCTGGACATGTGGAAGAACCTCTTGGCTCTGAGGCTGCTGAGGCCCTGGCCCACGCTGCCCACAGAAGCTGTGGCTGCCCCATCCCTGGCAGTGTTCCAGGCCAGCTTGGATGGGGCTTGGAGCAACCTGGCCTAGTGGAAGGTGTCCCTGCCCTCGGCAGCAGGGTTGGAACAAGATGATGTTTAAGGAGCCTTCCAAGCCCAAGCCCTTGTGTGATTCTGTGATCACAGGGCCTGGGGACAGCTGGCCTTGATTTCTGATGAGAACCACTTCAGCCCTGTAAGTTTGGTTGAGTTCAAGGAGACTCTTGACGAGCCCACATTCCCAGTGCATGAGATTTACCAATGCTCTGGGTCTGGCTGAGATCAACAAAGTCTTGCACCATCCAGATTCTGCAATATTGCATTTTATTGAAGCAACAGCAAACCAGTTTCTGGCTTGCCCCTCATAAATGCACTGACTATAGAGCATTAATAGGTGTCACGAGGGATAGTGACACTAAGTAGGTATACTGTATATATGTATATACAATATCTTGTAAATTCTATATTGTTAGTGTTTAAATAGAATTACCTTTTAAAATATTGATCATTATTTTTATCATGATGTAATAATTAGATATTTTGTGTCTTTGATATTATTTATACTGGTATATGTTTTTGTTTTATTATATTTACTATTATAGATGATTATCAATAAACTTTATAATATATAATATGTCTACTCTATGTCTTTATATCTATGAAATAAAAATCTAGATTTTTATGGATGCAAAGTTTCAGGTCAGCGCCAACCGAGTTGGTCCAATGCTGACCTAAAGGTGTCCCTCTGGGGACAAGGACAGTCACCGTCCCGTGACCGATCGCGGGCAAGCAGCGCCCATTGTTCCTCTCGGTCTTTTTTTCCCTGTTTTTTTTTCCTTTTTCTATCCCACATTCCTGCTTCTTTTACACTCTGATTTTTGGCCCTTCCCAAAGGCCAGGAACAGTTGCATGCTACCGGTGGGGTTTGGTGACTTTGGCCATGCACGTAAGGCATGTGCTCTCTTCATGCGCGTTCTCGGGAGTGGGAAGTTCACGCGCAAGAGGAGCTCAATGTGGATCTGTGTGACCTTTTTTGGAAAAGGAAATGATACAGGGAGGTAGAATAAACCCTCCCGTGGCCCTCCACCTGCTGAGGCAGCAGGAGAGGCCGTGGGGCCTCTGCCAGAGTCTTTGCACGCATCCTCTTCTCCTTAAAGGAGCAGATTCGTAACCCAGCTTGTTCTGTGCAGTGAAGGGGAGTGAGGCCAACGGCGCTAGAGAGGTGCCGGGGCTCTTCTGGGCCTCAGGGAAACATCACGGCGCCGAGAGGCCTCTGCTTCACTCCGGACGTCACTCTGTACTTGGGCCTTGCTGGAGCCAGGGGCCACATAGGTGAGAGGCCCAGCTCCTGTTTTTCTCAACCAGCCCCGTCAATTCTTCGCTGACTTCCAGCAAGTCTGCAGCACATCTGGCGTTCAGCGCAGTGACCGAGCACTGGAGCACATTGCCCAGAGGTTGTGGAGTCTCCCTCGCCGGAGATAGTCAAGAGCCCTCCGAACGCAATGCTTTGCAATGCACAGCAGGAAGGGCCTGCTGGAGCAGCCCTGGACAAGATGATCTCACCGGTGGTCCTTTCAAATGGGAACTCGTCTGGGATCCTGAGATCGGCATCTTTGCACAAGGGGAAGCTCTCAGAGGGAAAATGGACCCTAAGACAGAGCTGGGGGCAGTCACAGTCCAGGTGGTAATGGGACTCTCTCTCACAAGGCCCCTGGCCACGGCCTCTTCAGCCTCATCGGCTTGGACTCCCCGAGCGTGCTTTTGCTCTGGAGGACAGGTGTGGCAGCAATTCCCAGGGCCGACTGAGCAGTGCCTTCTCCATGTTCTGCACGCTCAGGTCTGTGTCAGCTCCTCCCTGAGGACTAGATTCTGCACACAGACCCCAGAGAACACAAAAAGGAATGGCAGTATTTGCTCTTGCGTGCTCCCCGAGCCGCGTAGCCAACCTGGTCATCACTGGATGCAGTGCTGAGGAGACTGTTGGGACGACACTGCTGCTGCTGCTGTCGATGGCAGAGTGCTGCTGCACAGCGCTTTCCCTTCCCTCTCTGTATCCCACACTCTCCCCTCTTTTCCCCTGTACTATCAGGTGGTTCTCTGCTGCCAGCTGCCAGTCCCACAAGCACAGCATCAAGCAGGCAAACCTCTTTCAAGGATCATTTTTGAGGATTCTTCTTAACCACTTTCGCAGGTCCATATACTCGCTCATCGCCTGTGAATGGGCAGCCGGATCCATCACCATGTGATGGAAGAGATTGCACGTCCTGGCCATTTGCACCTCTGGGGGCAAACTGATCTCCCCAGGGAGCCTCTGGTTGCCCAAAATAAAGTGGTTGAGGCATCTCACTTCCACGCTTAAGCGCAGGCTCTCGCTGATATCCACCAGTCGCCTCACGAAATTTCTCCTGCGCCACCGTGACACAGGTATGATGTTCAGGAGGTGCATAACAATGGTCTTTGTGGTGTAGGTGGAAATGCCTAAGCCCAGCTGAAGACGGGTGAAGAACTGCAGGCATTTGAGGTGCAAGCTGTCAGGGGGGGCCAGCCTGGCAATGTACTTGAAGAACTTCACCTCTGCCACAGCGTAGGTCTCAGGCCACGTTGTGCTTGGGGTGCAGGCCTGTCTAGGCTGGCTGCTCACAAAGACGTCCGAGTCGCCTTGCCGCACCCCGAAGAGCACCTCAATCCGGAAGCTTTCTCTGCCCTTGGTCACCTGGAATTGGCAGGAGCGTTTGGAGGGCAGCAGCACTAAACGCCAGGCGTGCGACTGAGGCAAAGCTGGCCAGACGGCTCTCACCAGCTGGTAGAACCAGCGGGCTGTTTTCTGCACATCGAGGTAGGCGCCGGTGCACAGGGTGTGAAGGAGGCTGGGATCCTGATTCCTCCTCAGCTCCTCCTCGGGGTGGTGCAGGAAGCACAGCATCTTCTCACCCTGCTGCTCCCTCGTGCAGGTGCACTCCAGCTGCACACGGACACGGAAGTTCCTCACGTGCCTCTGCCCCTCAGTGTCCAGCTCCAGGTGGAAGGTGTGCCCTCGGGGAGGAGTCATGGGCACGAGCACGCGGTACACAACATCCTGCTCGCGGGGACTCCAACCTTCAAAGGCACTGCCCACCCCAATGGCTCGTTGCAGGACCGGGTAGAAACTGCCAGACAAGACGTGGCCAAAGTAAATTGTGAAATTGGTCATCAGTTCAGTTGTCCACTCACAGCCGTTCTGCAGGTCCTGTACAGGCCACTGTATGCGCTCCATTAAAATCCTTCCTCTGTTATCTTCAATATCACGCTGTCCTCCTTCGGCTTCACGTGCATCATTATTGTTGTTTTCTGCATTTGCAGCCGCAATGACAACTTCATTTCCAGCACCATCTTCGTTTGCAGCACCACCGCCGACTTCCTCTACGTTGCCATCATCATTGTTGTCTTCCTCCCGATTCGCATCATTGTTGTCTTCCTCTTCATTTCCAACAGCTTCTTCTTCGTTTGCATCCACATTTCTCACTTCCTCTTCATTTCCAACAGCTTCTTCTTCATTTGCATCCACATTTCTCACTTCCTCCTCATTTGCACCATTATTTTCTTCTTCAGGCTCCTCTCTCCTCAGGCTCCTTTCCCTCCAGATAAACCATAGGGCCGAGAGAAGGAGCAGGAGCCCAGCAACGGCCCAAACCTGCCAGTGTTGCAAGGCAGACCAGAGCAGCTCTCGCCAGGCCCCTCCCCTCTGCTTCAGGGTGAGCTGATCCACTTCCCATTCCAGAAGAGTCTTCTCCACTTCCTGGCTTATCGCACGTGCTTCCATGCGCAGACGCATCGCCTCGTCCAATCCATCACCCACGGGCTGCAGGTACTGGACTAGGCTTTGCAAGAGCAAGAACCACAATACCAAGGGACCCATGGTCTGCAGGAGGATGGAGAGAAGGCCTTGAGTGGGGTGGGGAGGGAGGCAGCCGGCAGTGGGGGCAGCAGGGACGGGAATGACAGGGGCCTGGGGCCAGGAAGGACAGGGCCCCAGACAGCTGGCAGGCAGCAAGGCCTGTCCCGCTGCCCCAGCAGCAGCAGCAGCAGCAGCAGCAGCACCGTGCCTGCCCAAGGCTCTCCCGTGAGGGGCTGTCCCTGCCCTGTGCAGGCGGAGAACCCTCCCCCGGGTGCAGCGTTTCTGCCCCAGCCCTTGTCCCCAGCCCAGCCTCCCCGCCACGTGTGCACTCACCGCTTGCCCAAGCAATACAGGGCCAGCGTTACCTGCTGGGGCCTTTGATAGCTGCCCCCATTGTGACACATCGCCCGTGATGTCACAGGAGCCACAGCACATCACAGCCAGGCCAGCCCCACCCTTTGTGCCCAGCCCAGCTCAGCCACTCAGAGTGGCCCTGGTGAACTGCTTAAGGCTGCTTTTGAGTGAATCTTCTTCTAAGAACTTCCCTTGGTCTTTCCTTTGTCTTTCTTATCAGCTGCCCTCCATTGCCAGTCTCATAGATACCCATGTTGGAAGGCACCCTCGAGGATCATTGAGTCTAAGCCTTGACTCCACACTGGTTCAGCCACACTTAAATCTCTGAGTTGTCGAGGTTGAAAAAGACCCTGAAGATCGCACAGTCCAACTGCAAACTTAACGCTGCCTACTCCACCAATCAGCCAGCTCCCCAAATGCCACATCCACACAACGTTTAAACCTTTCTGAGGTGCTGACTCAGCCATTTCCCTGGGCAGCCTGTTTGCAAGCTTGAGACCCTCTTTATTGAAGGAATATTTCCTAGAGATCCAATCTAAAGCTCCCGTGGTGCAACTTGAGGTCATTTCCTCTGCTCACATTGCTTGTTCCCTGGGCTAATAGAATGACCCCCACCTAGCTACAACCTCCCTTCAGGGACCACCTGCACTGTGTCAGGAGCTTGGGCTGTGAAAGCAGCTCCTCGCAGAAGAGAGAAAGGTGATGCTTTTGCACTGGCATTCCTGTGATCCAGTGGGACCAAACGGGTTGTCGCTGGGCAGGAGAGTTTCAGGCTGCCAGGAAGCGTTTCCACGTGAGGAGAACCTTTCTGCCAAATACATCAACCAAGGGAAGCCACGCCCTTCCAAGCAGAAGGGAAAAAATCAGAATTTTCCTTGTAGAAAATGGAAAGGTTTGGAGTGCAAGTCAGTGCTGGAATGTGCCCGCATGTCCGTGTGGGTTTTGCTAAGCTGCAAGGCCAGACGGGGAAGATGGGATCCCTGCACCCAAAGGTTACGCTGCAGCCAAAAAGGGTATTAAGTAAAAGAATGAAAGTTGTTGGTTCTGTCCTCTGTTTGCTGTTATCTGTGGCTTGGGTTTGTTCCGGTGGATCTGTTGGCTGTTGCTGAGTGCTGGGAGAGGGGCAGGGCTGAAGAGCTGACCGAAAAAGGAGGGCGGATGAGAGGGGAGGGGACAGAAAAGTAAGCGGTGCTTAGAGAATGGAAGTTCCTGAGAAGCCGTCCCATGGGAAACGGGACAGGGACCTCCCCCGGCTGCGAAAGGGTAGGAAAAGCAGCAGTTTTGTTGGAGGGGGTGTGTGCTCGGCTCAGCTGACTCGTTACAAATAACCAGTTTGCTCTTGCTTCCAAGAATTTGTCCGCACTCCAATGCATCGGAAAGTAACGAGTGGAAGGCTAGAGAAGAACGCTGCCTGTGCTCCTGATCCCTTCAACACTCAGCGCAAGGAGCTTGAGTGTGGGCCGGCTTCTCCTTGAGGACGCGTCCGTCCGTGCTGGCTGAAGCCCCGTCTCCCTTCTGGCTGGGTTCCCCTTGCAGAGCCTCAGCCCCGTTGTGTCCGGGCCCCTGGGGAGGTGGGAGAGTGCCAGGGGAGAGGTGCGCGCCGTGTAAGCATTGCCCCTGTCTGGTGCCCCTGGGGAGGTGCGTGCGGTGCCGGCGGTGCCCCTGTCCCTTATGTCGCCGTGTTCAGGTGGGCGCGGAGAGGACGGGGGCTCCTGCCTGCCCCGCGTCCTGTCTGCCTGTGGGGCCTGTGCCAGGGCAGCCGGGCTGTGACTGCAGCCGTGTGTCCCCCTCTCGCTGTGCCCGGCACTGCCGGCCCTGCTCCCGGAGCCCTGTCCCCGGGCAGAGCCGTTCCCTCGCCGGGCGCAGCCCCATGGGGGGCTCCCCATGCTGCGGCCTGGCCTGGCCCCAGAGCAGGAAGGCCCCTGCGGGTGGCACCGGGCTGGCGGCGTGTCCCCAGCCGGCTGCGCCCGGGCAGCGGCCTCAGCCGTGCGGGATGCAGAGCTGCGGGAGCCCACGGCTCTGTGCCGGCCGCACACCGGAGCTCCCAGCTCCAGCTGGCAGCGCCTCAGCGCCCTGTGCCCTCCCACCCCGACAGCCGCGCCAGGCCCTGCTTGCTGCCCTCATGGTGCCACTCGTGGCCCCAGTGCTCTCCAAGGGCTTCTCCGGGGGCACCTTCCTGCGGCCTTTCCGTCCCCGCACGAGGCCCACCAGCAACCCGCAGAGGGGCTGTTTCCAAGGGCCTGCAGGCCCAGCACCAGGGGCAGAGGCTTCCCGCTGACAGAGGGAGGGGTTAGGCTGGACATGTGGAAGAACCTCTTGGCTCTGAAGCTGCTGAGGCCCTGGCCCACGCTGCCCACAGAAGCTGTGGCTGCCCCATCCCTGGCAGTGTTCCAGGCCAGCTTGGATGGGGCTTGGAGCAACCTGGCCTAGTGGAAGGTGTCCCTGCCCTCGGCAGCAGGGTTGGAACAAGATGATGTTTAAGGAGCCTTCCAAGCCCAAGCCCTTGTGTGATTCTGTGATCACAGGACCTGGGGCCAGCTGGCCTTGATTTCTGATGAGAACCACTTCAGCCCTGTAAGTTTGGTTGAGTTCAAGGAGACTCTTGACGAGCCCACATTCCCAGTGCATGAGATTTACCAAGGCTCTGGGTCTGGCTGAGATCAACAAAGTCTTGCACCATCCAGATTCTGCAATATTGCATTTTATTGAAGCAACAGCAAACCAGTTTCTGGCTTGCCCCTCATAAATGCACTGACTATAGAGCATTAATAGGTGTCACAAGGAATAGTGACACTAAGTAGGTATACTGTATATATGTATATACAATATCTTGTAAATTCTATATTGTTAGTGTTTAAATAGAATTACCTTTTAAAATATTGATCATTATTTTTATCATGATGTAATAATTAGATATTTTGTGTCTTTGATATTATTTATACTGGTATATGCTTTTGTTTTATTATATTTACTATTATAGATGATTATCAATAAACTTATATAATATGTCTACTCTATGTCTTTATATCTATGAAATAAAAATCTAGATTTTTATGGATGCAAAGTTTCAGGTCAGCGCCAACCGAGTTGGTCCAATGCTGACCTAAAGGTGTCCCTCTGGGGACAAGGACAGTCACCGTCCCGTGACCGATCGCGGACAAGCAGCGCCCATTGTTCCTCTCGGTCTTTTTTTCCCTGTTTCTTTTTCCTTTTTCTATCCCACATTCCTGCTTCTTTTACACTCTGATTTTTGGCCCTTCCCAAAGGCCAGGAACAGTTGCATGCTACCGGTGGGGTTTGGTGACTTTGGCCATGCACGTCAGGCATGTGCTCTCTTCATGCGCGTTCTCGGGAGTGGGAAGTTCACGCGCAAGTGGAGCTCAATGTGGATCTGTGTGACCTTTTTTGGAAAAGAAAATGATACAGGGAGGTAGAATAAACCCTCGCATGGCCCTCCACCTGCTGAGGCAGCAGGAGAGGCCGTGGGGCCTCTGCCAGAGTCTTTGAACACATCCTCTTCTCCTTAAAGGAGCAGATTCGTAACCCAGCTTGTTCTGTGCAGTGAAGGGGAGTGAGGCCAACGGCGCTAGAGAGGTGCAGGGGCTCTTCTGGGCCTCAGGGAAACATCACGGCGCCGAGAGGCCTCTGCTTCACTCCGGACGTCACTCTGTACTTGGGCCTTGCTGGAGCCAGGGGCCACATAGGTGAGAGGCCCAGCTCCTGTTTTTCTCAACCAGCCCCGTCAATTCTTCGCTGACTTCCAGCAAGTCTGCAGCACATCTGGCGTTCAGCGCAGTGACCGAGCACTGGAGCACATTGCCCAGAGGTTGTGGAGTCTCCCTCGCTGGAGATAGTCAAGAGCCCTCCGAACGCAATGCTTTGCATTGCACAGCAGGAAGGGCCTGCTGGAGCAGCCCTGGACAAGATGATCTCACCGGTGGTCCTTTCAAATGGGAACTCGTCTGGGATCCTGAGATCGGCATCTTTGCACAAGGGGAAGCTCTCAGAGGGAAAATGGACCCTAAGACAGAGCTGGGGGCAGTCACAGTCCAGGTGGTAATGGGACTCTCTCTCACAAGGCCCCTGGCCACGGCCTCTTCAGCCTCATTGGCTTGGACTCCCCGAGCGTGCTTTTGCTCTAGAGGACAGGTGTGGCAGCAATTCCCAGGGCCGACTGAGCAGTGCCTTCTCCATGTTCTGCACGCTCAGGTCTGTGTCAGCTCCTCCCTGAGGACTAGATTCTGCACACAGACCCCAGAGAACACAAAAAGGAATGGCGGTATTTGCTCTTGCGTGCTCCCCGAGCCGCGTAGCCAACCTGGTCATCACTGGATGCAGTGCTGAGGAGACTGTTGGGACGACACTGCTGCTGCTGCTGTCGATGGCAGAGTGCTGCTGCACAGCGCTTTCCCTTCCCTCTCTGTATCCCACACTCTCCCCTCTTTTCCCCTGTACTATCAGGTGGTTCTCTGCTGCCAGCTGCCAGTCCCACAAGCACAGCTCTGTGCTTGAGCCCCGCTAAAAGTGGCCACAGGCCAGCACTCTTGCAGGCAGTGGCGCAGATTGAGGTAGGCCTCCATTGCCTGGGAGTGGGCAACCGGATCCTGCGCCAGGTAGCGGAGGAGGTTGAGTGGCTCAGCCATTCGTACGTCTGGGGGCAAACTGATCTCCTCTGGAAGCCTCTGGTTGCCCACAATGAAATGCACAAGGTGTTTCTCTTCCAGGGATAAGCGCAGCTGCTCCAGGATATCCGAGAGCTGAAGCACGAAATATCTCCTGTGCCACTGCGTCAGCGGTCCGGTGTTCAGCAGGCGCATGACGATGGTCTTCACGCAATAGATGGAGAAGTCCTTGCGCGGAAGAACACCGGCCAAGAGCTGCAGGCATTTGAGGTGTGAGCTGTCCTGGGGGGCCTGCCTGGCCATGTGCCCAAAGAACTTTGTCTCTGCCACGGCGTAGGTCTCAGGCCACATTGTGCTTGGGGTGTGGGCCCCTTGAGGCAGGCTGCTGACAAAGATGTCTGAGGTGCCTTGCCGCACCCCGAACAGCACCTTCACCCGGAAGCTTCCTTCGTCATTGGTCAGCCTGAGTTTGCAGGAGCGTTTGGAGGGCAGCAGCACTAAACGCCAACTGCGTGACTGGGGCAAACGCCGCCACTTTGCTCTCACCAGTTGGCAGAACCAGCGGGCAGTTTTCCGCACGTTGAGGTAGGCGCCGGTGCACAGGGTGTGAAGGAGGCTGGGCTGCCGAGTCCTCCTCCTAACCTCCTCGGGGTGGTGCAGGAAGCACAGCAGGTTCGCACCCTGCTGCTCCCTCGGGCAGCTGCACTCCAGCTGCACACGGACACGGAAGTTCCTGCCGGGCTTCTGCTCGTCAGTGTCACGCTCCAGGTGGAAGGTGTGCCCTTGGGGAGGAGTCATGGGCACAAGCACACGGTACACAACATCCTCCTCACGGGCCGTCCAACCTTCAAATTCACTGCCAAAACCAATGGCTCGTTGCAGGACCGGCAAGAAAGTGCCATTCAAGGCATGCCTGAGGACATTTATGTAGTTGTCCATCAGGGCCATTGTCCTCCTGCAGCCTGTCTGCAGGTCCTGTACAGGCAACTGTATACGCTCCTCTAGAAGCCATCTCAGATCATATTCCCATGTCTGGTCCCCTTCCTCTTCGTCTTCGTCTTTGTCTTCCTCTTCCTCCTTCTCCTTCTCCTCCTCCTCCTCCACACTGATCTGTGCCTGACGGCTTCTTTTCCTCCAGGTAAACCATAGGGCTGAGAGAAGGAGCAGGAGCCCAGCAATGGCCCAAACCTGCCAGTGCTGCAAGGCAGACCAGAGCAGCTCTCGCCAGGCCCCTCCCCTCTGCTTCAGGGTGAGCTGATCCACTTCCCATTCCAGAAGAGTCTTCTCCACTTCCTGGCTTATCGCACGTGCTTCCATGCGCAGACGCATCGCCTCGTCCAATCCATCACCCACGGGCTGCAGGTACTGGACTAGGCTTTGCAAGAGCAAGAACCACAATACCAAGGGACCCATGGTCTGCAGGAGGATGGAGAGAAGGCCTTGAGTGGGGCGGGGAGGGAGGCAGCCGGCAGTGGGGGCAGCAGGGACGGGAATGACAGGGGCCTGGGGCCAGGAAGGACAGGGCCCCAGACAGCTGGCAGGCAGCAAGGCCTGTCCCGCTGCCCCAGCAGCAGCAGCAGCAGCAGCAGCAGCAGCAGCACCGTGCCTGCCCAAGGCTCTCCCGTGAGGGGCTGTCCCTGCCCTGTGCAGGCGGAGAACCCTCCCCCGGGTGCAGCGTTTCTGCCCCAGCCCTTGTCCCCAGCCCAGCCTCCCCGCCACGTGTGCACTCACCGCTTGCCCAAGCAATACAGGGCCAGCGTTACCTGCTGGGGCCTTTGATAGCTGCCCCCATTGTGACACATCGCCCGTGATGTCACAGGAGCCACAGCACATCACAGCCAAGTGAGCCTTGCCTTTCGTCCCCACCCCCACTCAGCCACTCAGAGTGGCCTGAAGCAATCAAAGACCAGATATCCACAAAGTGCAGACCAAACTGCGGGTCACATAGGGGAAGGACTACAGGTGTTTCTGTGAGAACCTTCTAGAAGGGTTATAGCTGCAGCTTGAGAAGCTCTTCTGATGACATAATTTGCAGTGGAGTTGAAGATCTGACTGTGTTGGGTCCATGTATGTGGTACCTCAAAAGGGCCTCTGTACCTTCACTATTGTTTAGGAGGAGTGTCCACCCATCCTTGACTCCCTGGGGAGCAGGTGCCACATTCCTGAGCACACAGGACATGGAGCAGACACTGCTTTATCAGCACTGGAAATTGTTGCTGACCCTTCTTCAACAGCAAAAGCTCACTCTGGGAGTCAGATCCGAAGATGAAGAGGCCATGGCAAGGAGCCTGGAACTAGAGACTCCTGTTACCACACGGACACCGAATGCCCTCCCTTTCTGAGAGAGTCCAATCCCTCTAGGAGCTTCACCCTGTGCAAAGTGGCCAATAAATGGCATCTTGATCAAATGCTTTGTCTGTTGGGTGTCTGTGCCTCACTTTGGTGGGGAATCAGTACTCAGTGCTTGTGGTCGGTTGACCTTGGCTGGACAGAGAGAGAAAATAAGGACCAAAGACTTGGGTTGAGACAAGAACAGAAAGATTGCTCGGGCTCATCTTGGTGAAACATATTTTATTTTCCACCAATCAAATCAGAGTGGGATAATGAAAAATAAAACCAAACCTTAAAATATCTTTACCACACCTCTCCCTTCTTCCTGGGCTCAACTGATGACTCTTGCCAATGCTGTTGGCCAGGACACACAGCACTTGGGTAGTTCTCCATGCTGGGTTGCCTGACTCAGCAGCCCTTACCTCCTGAACACCAGAACTCTTATCTCAGCTGTCTACCAAAGGCAAGCGACCAACCTCAGAATTTTCTTCACTCATGGATGTCAGCCCATTTCCTTGACAGCTGATAGCTATCCACAGGAATTTGGCTTTGCAGACCTGAAATAACAAACTAGGAAGTGTGAGGGTCTCTGTTGAATCCAGCTTTAGCCTAAGTGTTTAATAATCTGGCATAAGATCACAGCATAAAAACCAAAATGACCCACGTTTGAAGACTGAATATTCTGACCAGTTATGAGGAATAGATATTTATAGGAGAACTGTAAGAAAGTGTAAAAAATACAGATCATTTAATGCTTTTAGCCCTAAGCACAACAGGAAGTACAACCACAATCATATGGTAATTCCCACAGAAACTGATAATATTTTCCATTAAACTGGAATTTATTTCAGGCTATGATCTGCTTAAGGACACAGAATGCATGATGCTGCAGCAAGATGCCATATGTACAAAAAGGAAATGGCTGAACTGTGGGTATGACTGGAGTGTGGAGGAGGAAAAGCAGGACTCAGTGTAAGAAAACCCTGTCCCACCACGTCATGTCACAGGCAGGAAATGCTCCCTGCCCTCAATTTCCACTGTATCTCAGTATGTGGGTTTCCCTGCAATGGACGTGGTAAATAATGCAGCTGGAAGAAGTCAGCATGGCTGACTGGTCCCTTAACTGTGTCATGGATCTCTCCTAGCTCAGGAACAAAAAGTAATAATAAACTGTCTTACCAGACACACCACCTCCATGTCTGCCAAGGCCATGACCAACCCACCTGAGCTTCCCTTCTGTCCTCCATGGCCCAGGATCCACCTCCAGCCCAAACCAGGGCTGTCAGTCCTTGTTCCAGTGGCACTGCAGGTTGCCCATTCCAGCTTGCCCAGCCCAGCCATGCATCCCAGCAAGCCAAGCCCAGCAGTAGAGCAACATCCCTGCCTGGCCTGGGCCCCACAGCCCTGCCTGGCTGAACGGCAGGATGACTTCCCAACTTGAACTCATCCTGTCTCATCCCTATGAACATGCTCCATGAACACTCTGCAGGGCTGGCTGAACCTGCTGAGAGCCTCCAGATCCCTGGATGGGGGGTGGTGGGACAGACAGACCATGGTGTTAGCACACCCAGCTCCCAGCTCCCGTGCCCTGAGAGAGCTGCCAGCCCTCACTGCACCTGGGCACAAGGTTTGCAGTGCCATGATAGCCACGTTCTGCCACCACCCTTGCCAGAAAACTACACCCCAACTCACCACAGCCTTGGGCAGCCCAGTGGATTTTGTTGCTGTAACTACAAGCCACAGGTTAGGTGGCAGTGGGGCAGTCCTGAGGGAACTGGACCAGCAGAAGTCCTATCAATTTTTGGGTTGTGGAGAAGCGTTCCACTTGGTAGCTGGATCTGTTGGTTTCCCACAACTGACAGCTACAGTAATGAGGCCTCACTTCCATTTCTTCAGTTCCTTCTTGAGAAACAAATGCCATTGAATAGGTCTGTCAGACCATATGGCCCAAGGTACTGGGGAACACAAGAGGAGAGCTGCTGCCAGCAGTAATTTGTTTTGACTAACAAGAAGGGTTCTATTACCTTGCCTGGCAGTGTTCAAGGCCAGGTTGGATGGGGCCCTGAGCACGGCCCCTCCTGATGTAGTGGCTTCCCTGCCCATAGCAGGGGGGTTGTAAGCAGATGATTTTTAAGGTCCTTTCCAACCCAAACCATTCTATGACTTCTTTGATTTCTATGGCAACTTGCACCTAGGTGGGATGTATTCATGATCTCCCAATGTATAAAGGTAATGGCTGCTGGTTCACCAGATACGGTGTCCCCATTTACCTTCCAAACGATCTAGACAGGTCATCACTCTGATTCTGAAGCAGGTGTGATGTGCCAGCATCAGCCCTTGGATGAGGGTGTTGTACCTACAGCAGCTCCCAGCACTTGGGAAGTGCTTAGTTTTCATAACTGGGGTGAGTGGTGTCAAGCTAACCCAGTACCCAGACCCCTGTGGGGGGAAACTGAGTCAATGATGGTGCCTTGCCTCCAGCCCCTGACACTCAGTGACTATAACAGGCAGTACAGCTCTAGCAGCCTCCACCAAGAACATGTTTTGCAGTTTTTAATCTAGGGAAAATGAGGAGAGGACAACAGTCACTGCTAATGGAAAATACCTTTATGAGGAATGGCTTCAAGTAAAGCATTTCACTGAGTGAATTCCCCCTTCTTTTCTTCCTCAAAGCAACTTATTTGCAAACATCCCAGAAGTGAAATGTGCTTTCTCTTCGTTGTTCCCTGTGGAAGTGTCAACCCACGTATGAACAAGATGCTGTGTGGTGGGATGCTCCTCTCACATACAAACAATCTGTAGCGGTTATTAAAGGTTATTAAAGATTCTTAGTATGAAAAAACAGGCTGAGAAAAGTTGATGTGTATTCCCTGTTCCAGAGCTAGAGAAAAACCAAAGTCACAAATTTTCCTTGCAATCAAAGGCTTCTGGAGATGCAGGCATGAATAGCAAACCAGCTATCTTGGAGAGGTGCTTAGAGGGAAACCCAACTTAGTATATATATACAGCTTGGAGGAGATAGCATAAGAAAGATGAGGTTTCTTGGCATCTTACCCACTCAATCAAACCACTGCAGCTGCCATCAATATTGAAATTCTCATGATATTCCATGAGTTTCATGTTTTTTCCATTTGTTTTCCCCTCAGATGAACTGAGGAAATAATCCACTTGTATTATCTTCACATCTGTTGTGAATGATGAGGACATGCTGCATTTGTACATGTAAAGGGATTGCTCTTATCTTTTGGGGCTGGGAGACTGAGAGACGCAAAAGGATGGAGCCATAGTTGCCTTTATTTTATAGAAATAATTTAAATCCAAGGAATAAGAACACCTTTGACGTGTAGCTTCAAAAGAAGTTAAAGGAAACAGGACACATCCTGTTTCTACAAACCCTTTTCCAGTAACCCTACGGAAAACCTTTAAACATGTAAGGGTATTTGAAGCTGCTTACCTTCATTCGTAGTTTTCCTGTTTTCCTCTAAGGTCAAACAGATTTATATGTGAAAGGACAACCTGCACTTGACAGAGTGAAGCCACGTGCTGCATCTTGTTTACACCAGTTCTGCAAAGCTAATCCCAGAGTCTCTGCCTTTTCTTGGTATTTTCAAACTCAATAAAAACACAAAGACTTGAACAGCAGAATAGGTGTTATATTTTAAATGCTTCTTCAAAGGGTGATTTGCTTCAGTGTTTTCTCATTATTAAAGTAGGGCACCTGCTGAAATACAAAAGAAATTATACACAAAGCAAATGAAAATGCTGGAAAATCTAAAGTCAAGAAAGTTAATGAATATTAACAATGTCCATGGTGCAGCTGTCAGACCTGTCTGCTGTCTGTTCCAAAATCAACGTCTTCATTCAAGGGCTTCCCTCCCCCACCCTACAAATTCTTCTCAGTGGCACCCAAATTCTCCTGTAAACGGATGGGAACAGGCTCTGACAATTACATAAGTGACTTCTGGATGCATGAGAACCATCCTTCTGAAATCAGCAGATGCTACATTGCTGTAGGTAATGGAGAATCACAGTCACTTTGGTTGGAAAAGACCCTTAAGATCATTGAGTCCAACCATTAACCCAGCACTGCCAAGCCCACCACTAACCCATGTCCCTAAGCACCATGTCTGATAGTCTTAGAGGTCCTTTCCAACCGAAACAATTCTATGATTTTATAACTCCACGCATCTGATGACAGAGCCACTTTTTTATCCATCTAACTGTGCACCTGGTACCAGTGTAGTGTATTCTCTTGGATGCACTGCACAGGAATTGTTGGCAAAAGAACCTGTTCAGATTTGTCACATTTGCAACCCACAGCCATTTGCCTGTGTGTCCAAGGTTTTACTCTGAGTGTTGAGACTCTGCAGGGCTGCATGACCCTGCCCTGTGCTGCAAGTGGGCAAGCAAAGTCCAAAAGAACAGTCCAGCTGCATTTCCCTGAGGCTGCCCCTGAACACAGGGCAAGAAGGAGCTCCTGGGATCAGAGTCTTGTCCAGTTCTTGGACTCAGCAGAAGACACAGGAGGGCAAACAATGTTTTTTCAAGCAAACTTCCCTGAGGACCCCTTACAGACTATTCTCACCTGTCCCCAGAGCCTTTTGAGCAGGAGATGGCCACCTGCCAGCTCCTCAAATCCTGACCCACTTTTTCTGAGAACTCAGTGAGGGAGAGTTTCACAGACAAGAGGAAATCCCTAAACAGCTTGCAGCCCATAGAGTGGAAAGTTTTTTCTTGGTGGGGGGGGAGCTTGGGTTTGTTGTGGTGTTGTTTTTTTTCCCCCAACTTCCCAATGAATGCATCTGGCAGCTCGCTGTCCCTGCCAGTGCAGGATTCCAGCGGAAACCAGAGCTGGGAGGGCTCTTCCTGCCCGGGGGAGGCTTCCCAGGAGCGTGAGGGATTTACAGGCGTCACCTTTCTCTCCCCATCCCCTGCCGTGTCGCACTGAAGGCCATGTGCAGTGGCAAGCTGCAGACAGCTTTGCTGGTGGCCAGCTACTTTGTCTACCTGCTGGTGGGTGCTGCCGTGTTCCAGGCACTGGAGAGGACCGCCGAGAAGCAGGAGAAAATGGCAGCTGCCCAGATGAAGGAGGCTTTTCTGCAGAACTTCACGCAGCTCACGGTGGCAGAGATGGAGCAGTTCATGAAGGTAAGTGGAGCCCTGTGGAAATCCTTTCTCCCTCCTGTTTCCCCATCAGATGTTGTTTCCTACACAGGTAACTCTCACTGCTTTCCTTCTGATTGTGGTCACTTGGATGCTTCCAGCAAACCCCTCTCTAGTCTGAGCAGGCAGCTCACTCTGATGGTAAATACCGCTTGTGTAGCTGGACAAAACCTTGTGTGTGTTAGCTATTAAGAATCCCCATCCCACAATATCCTGTTTTTTTGGGGTCTTGCCTCCCATTGATTCTGCTTTCAGTGGAGCTGTGCTCATACACAATGGGTAGCATGGCAAGAAAAGAGGCTGTCTGAAGTGAATAGGTGTGGCTACCCCTTACAACAGTCACAGCACAAAGGAACAGTAAGGAAAGGTCTGTATGGAAAAAAAAAACAACAAAAAACCCTCCAAATAACTACAAGGAGGGTGGCATGATCAGAGTTTAGTTTTTGAGGATGCTGCAGAAGTGAAACAGGTAACCCAGCCAGGGGAAAATATTTCTGATCATGACACAGGAAGATGAAGATGAATATGGCTGTCTCTTCAACTTGGGTATTTCATAGCTCTATCTGCTATAATGCAGGAGAAAATGAGGAGTGCAAGCCTTGCTGGAAGCATTTCCTCGTGGGAAGCTACTGGAGCTCACAATGGGCCAGTTCACAGAATAAGAAAATGAAGGGAAGAACTGGTGTTTCTAATAGCACAACCAGCAATTCAGCCCCTCAGCCCCTGCTTCACCCATGAATGCATCCTCTTCACCTTGGTTGTTTTTTATGGGTAGGAGAGAAGGTAAAAAAAAAAAAAAAAAAAGAAAGATGAGCTTCTAAGACAAATCTTTGTGCAATGGCTGTGGAAATGATTTTTGTTAGCCTCGATTTTCTGAGACACCAGCAAAAAACATAGTGAGGGAAGAAGCTGGGAGGAAGACTTTGCTGGTGCAATTTATTCCAGCACACATCCTGCTTCTGGCAGGGCTCTTTCCTGGATTTTATCTCAGCTGTTTCTGTACAAAACAGCCTGCCTTCCAGATGTCCAGCCCAATGTTCTCTGTTTGCTAAAGACAGGGACAACTGGATACTGTTTGCTTTTTAAATTTCCTTTTAACTTAAAAAAAAAAAAAAAAAAAAAAAGAGATAAAAAAATAACGGGACTTAGAATTAAAACCAAGGAAGAGTCTGAAAATGCATAAAGTGATAAACGATAGCACTGAAGAAGTGTGGAAAAAACATCTACTTAAGCCTTGCGTGGCAGGGCAACCCAAGCCATCAACCCAAACCATCTCTGACAGATGTTCCTCTAACCTCCTCTCAAAGGCACCTTTGCGAATGTGTGTGTAAATATGTAAATTTGTGCTGTTGCAGTTTGGAGAAGAGTGTGTATGTCAGGCTTTGCAAATCAACGGACTTTCTCTGAATTTAATTCTGTGACACTTACCAATTCACTGATGCACCCCTAGGAGGGATCAGAGTCACTGCTCGTACAGGTGGGCAAACAGCTCTTGGATCCACCACTGCCATCTTGAGGGCAAGTCCAAATCTAGCAACCAGCCACCCCCCGGCCCTTAAGCCGGTGCTCTGCCACATCCTAGTCACCCACAGGATCATGATTTTCCAAACTACTTGGCCTGAAAGGAACAAGGTCCTTGGCCACACTAAGAGAAACAATTTCTCTCCAAACACCCACTAGAGCAGTCAGCACAAACAGGGCAGAAGCTGAATACTCAAAACCACTGGATAATGGCTTCCCAGCCTTGGAGGTGGAGGTGTGAATAGCGTCAGATTATCTCTGAAGTGAGGGGAGTGGTACTCGCAGGAAAGGAGCTAAACCTGTAGTATTTTTGCAGCAAGCACTTGAGAAAAGCAGGCACAATAATACTAAATTTTGCTTTCTCTCCCAGAACCTGATTGAAGCCATTCAAAATGGAGTATACCCTGTTGGAAATGAATCACAGTTTGAAGAAAGCAACTGGGATTTCAGTAACTCCTTCTTCTTTGCAGGCACAGTTGTCTCCACAATAGGTAGGTCTAATGCTTTCCATTTATGTGTGCTTGTGTGTGAGTGGTGCTTATTATGTCTGGTTATTAGGACATGAATGGATAATGCTTTTCAGGATAAAAACTCCAGTGCTTCATTGTCATGGGTGGCAAGCAGGCATGGACTTGGTCCTAAGACCTTACTACTGCACAGCTGTTCATGCATTATTTTGGCTTGTCAAGAATCAGTGGCCTTTCCTATTATTTCCCACTTGTTTCTTCTTTTCAAGCCATCTGTTAAAATGTTCACTCTGCTGACATTTGTGGGTGAGAGACAAACTTCACTTTCCTGGTGTTTATTCCAGGCTTTAAATCTGAGAGTGCTGTAAAGCATGAAAAAATGTAAGGAAAGAAGTGAATCCTTCTGGGGCCTGGGCACTGTCTCCATAACCTGTTTTGAGCTGTTAATTCACATATTCAATTAGTAATATGCCAGGAGGAAAAAAAAAATGGAAAGGCGAAAGGCAAATGCTGTTCCAGCTGTATCCTCTCCCACCTCCTTGTGCACCCCCAGCCTCCTCACTGGTGGGCTGGGGTGAGGAGCAGACGCTGTGCAAGCACTGCAAAACAGAAACTAAAACACCTCTGAATTAGCAACACTGTTTCCTGCACAAACCCAAGGAAAATTAACTGTTTTTCAGCCAAAGCCAGCCCCACCCGCCCATTTCATACCATTTTAGATCATGCTCAGGTCTCACAGTATCCAATATATTTTCATTACTCAACGCCACTCTTCCCATCTTTTAATATAATACACAGATACTATTCCCTTAGTCTACAGATTGCCCTGTGAAATGTCTGCAAAATGTCCGTAAAGGTCCACAAATGTCCAATGAGTTGGTTTAGCCCATGACTTTGGGATCAGTCTGCTAAAGTGGCCACTCGGGATAGGAGAGGAGATGTGTTGGGGGGAATTAGTGAGCACCAAAGCCAGCTCAGGTCGGGTCACTGCTGCACTCCAGCTGCTTCTTGCCAGGCTTTTCCTCCTCTGGTTCCCCTGGCTCCTGCTCTAGTAATTCCCATAACATGCAACTTAAATCATGGGTTACAACAATTTAAAGGTATTTCCATTACAATCTCCACCCCTGGCCCCTTTGAGCCAGGTTATATCGTTTAACACTGCAATGAACTCTTCCCTTTGCTCTACTCCAGCTTGGATTTCTCCACAGACTGTGGTCCCTTAGATTGTATCTGCTCCAAATGAGGACTTACCTGTGAGCCACGGTCCCTCCAGGGTGTTCCTGCTCTGTCATGGGTTTGAGCAGCTTTGAGCTGCTCCAGCCTGGCCTCACACACAGGTTCTGATGCTTCCCACCTCACCTCGAGTGCTGTGTGCAGTTTTGGGCAACACAAAATAGAAAAGATATTAAGGCATTAGAGAGTGTCCAAAGGAGGCCATGAGGATGGAGAAGGGTGTGGAAGGGCTTTATGAGGAGCAGATGAGGACACATGGTCTGTTCAGCCTGGAGAAAATTGAGGGGAGGCCTCACTGCGGTCTTCAACATCTCCATGAGAGGAAATGGAGGGGGAGACACTGATTTCTTTTTTGTGGTGGCCAGTGACAGGACTCGAGGAAATGGCCTCAAGTCGTGTCAGGGGAGGTTTAGGTTGGATATAAGGGAAAGGTTTTTCACCCAAAAGGTGAATGAGCACTGGAACAGGCTCCCCAGGGAAGTGGTCACAGTACCAAGCCTGACAGAGCTCAAGAAGCATTTGAACAATGCTCTGAGGCACAGGGTGGGATTCTTGGGGTGTTCAGCATAGGGCCAGGAGCTGGACTCGATGACCCAGATGGGTCCCTTTGAACTCACCATATTCTCTGGTGCTATGATCAGAGTACCTGCTGCAGCAGGGCCTCATCCCTGGGCCACAATCCCTTCAGAGGTGCACCTGCTGTGGCACAGACATAACCACGGCCACATGCACTTTGAAAGGTACCTGCTCTGGATTGGTCTTATCCAGACCCACAGATGCTTCAGGATGCCCTGCTCCCACATGGATTCATCCACAGGTCACAGCCCCTTTGACTCAAGTTCACACTGGAGCTTCAGCCTGTCTACGAATAGCCATCACTCTGAATATTTCCCACTTCCTTCTTATTCCCCCATGTTTTAAATGCCCCTGTGGTCAGCTGGGTCCACCTGTGACAGCCTCCTCATTGGTGAGGTGGGGTGAGGAGCAAAAAAGGCCTTGACTCTGCGCAAGGGTTACAAAGCAACAACGAAACATCTCTGAATTAGCAAGACTGTTTCCAGGACAAATTCAAGTCACAGCCCCATACCAGTTAATATGATGAAAATTAACTCTATCCCAGCCAAAACCAGTTCAGGAACACAGGCTGTCCTGCCTGCTTCTCTGCTCCTTCATCACAAAGGTCTGTTATGAAGGTACATCAGGTACTTCCACTCCTCTTCACCAGCTTTTTTTAAATGAAAATGGAATATTTATGCAACAGGGAGCACAAGACAGCTCATGCATTTGGGGATCTAGTAGCCAAAAAAATCACTCAGTTGTTTTGTCTTTTCCCCCAAAGAAAACATTGCATTTTCCAAGTAATGGATGCCTTGAGATGAACTGTGCTTGGGAAATGCCTTTTCCCAGGGTCACTGATAGCCTAAAGACATACACAAAGTTCAGCACTCTTGCACTCAGGGATATTCCTCATGGGGTCCAAGAGTCTCGAGACTAAACAGCGTTTGGAGTTGTCCCACTACTTACATAAATCCTCTCTTGGTAGGACTTTAAGACAAATATCTCTCTGGCATGAATAAGTCAGCCACCAGCGAGGCCTGGACTAATTAGCACCATCTATTCTAATGCACACTGCACTGCCTTGGGACTGGAGTCAGTGTCTGAACATACCAACTTCCTGGGATTTAGCCAGGGAGGTCACTAACACACAGGCATATTGACAAGAAGCTGGAGATGGCTGCCTGTGATTCTAGCAGCCTGGGACTCCAGCCCTGATGTCTTCCAGATCCTCAGACTTCTATTTTCTGACTTCCCATGTATTTATCGCAGGGCAGAGCATATTTCCCATAATTGCTTCTCGATTGTATTTTTGTTCCTATTAAGGCTGTGTTGGGAACACACAGTGCTCCCTGCATTCCCCCAAACATGCAGGGTGAACCACTTCATCTGCCTGCTGCTTTTTACAGAGGAAAAAAGAGTGCATTTGGGCTGAGAAGCACTAGACACATCTTTTAGGGTCAAAGGCAGGCTGGATTGGGATAGGGGTGAATGTGACTGTGGATTGCTCCAGTTCTTTGGAATATCTCATCTGACCCATCATTTTTTTTATAGGCTATGGCACGTTACATCCTAAAACTGCGGGGGGACAGATCTTTTGTGTGTTTTTTGCTCTTTTTGGAATCCCTCTGAACATTGTTTTTCTGCACCGTGTTGGTAAGATGCTCTCACTGCTCTGTACAAAGCTTGGGAAATTCCTGTACGAGAAAGGAATGAGAAAGGTAACTGGTTTTACTTACTTGGGCACAGTTATATGCTCATTTCTAATGTTTTTCTCAAGTTTTATGCTGCCTTATCCTCAATTACATTTGTTCTCATGCTGAGTTAGACATTGTGCTAGGACAAGAGAAGAGACATTCTTCACTTGCTGAGCTAAGCAGACCTGTCAGCCATAGAGGAGATATTCAAAGAAAGGGATGCATTTTGTCTTCCCATTTCGATGGCAGCCACCCAGCCCCCTTCAGCAATCAGTGGAGAGAGTGAGCATCCCACCCCACTTGGTGAGACACTTATCTCAGGAGCTAACACCCTAGGGAAGTGCATGGATCCCTTTAAAACCAGTAAGGGTAGTTAAGCATCTCACCTTGAGGCAGCAAAAAGCAGGTGAGCTGTGAAAAGCTGTAAAAATTAGGTGAGGTGTAGAGGTTTCAGTGGGTATTGACTCAATGCATGGTGTGCTACCCTTCCTAACTACCCAGTCCTTCAGTCCCTCTCCACCCTTAACTTTGACTGAAAGGAAGCATCAGGCTGAAGTTGTCCATTTGAGCCCGGTTGCTGAAAGATGAGGAGACACCTGTAACAAGCTACAGACAGGATGTCTCTTGTCTCATTCATGCCCCATTTTATTTGCAGCTCCTCCCCTTCTCTCAGCACTGCTGAGGAAGTGGGAATAGCTTTTCTGTGTCTCCTACTGTAATTCTCTTTCAGGACAAGGTATGATTGCTACAGATAGCCCTGTTCAGATTGCTGAATTTCTTGTCATAATCTGGCAAATTTAAATAGACTATAGGGCTCAATCAGATACAGACTCAAGCATGTACACAATGCATGAAGGCATGAAAAGTTACCAACAGTTGCCATTAATTTCCAGGTTATCTGGATTTAGAAAATTCTATATGTAAAAGCTATGCATGTCTGGATGATAAATCTTTACATATAACAAGCTTTTTCTCTACTCAGAGCTTCTTCATGACTGCTGGGGAGGAGGATGGCTCAAAAGTTACTGTCCAGGCTCTTCTTTATCAAGAGCTCATTAGTTAAAATTCTTCTTGTAGTAAGATATCCACTGGGTAGGAGCCAAATTGTGGCATTGATGCAATGAGAAATAAAGTCAGTAACTGTCAGAAATGGTGCAATTATGTTTTATAAAAAAAGACTGCTTTCCCAGGAAAATTTGAACGTTCCTTTGGTGCCAACTCTAAATACCTGAAAACTAAAAATGAAGTTGCCTTGTGATAAGTGGAAATGATTTGACTCTGGTAAATGTCATTATATAGGAATTCCTCCTATAGTCATGGTCATTGATACAATCAGATAAAAGACTACATCTTCCAGGGTTGCTGTGGACATGCAACACCCATAACACCTGCTTCCCCCTGCTTCCAAGCAAGGTTAAGGCATATCCAGAGGAAAAGCACTCAGTAGAAATCCTTCAGTCCCTGTGGTCCTAGATAGCCACCCACTTTGAATAGCCACTATTATATATAGCTTATTTGTGCTTCAAATCATGATTCTAATTGAACTGGTTTATTTTTCAGAAGAAGATCAAATTTCTGACCCTTTTGTTCTTCCTGGCCACGGGGATCCTGGTTTTTCTGTGCTTGCCATCAGTCTTCTTCCAGATAACAGAGGGCTGGTCCTACAGCGAAGGAATTTACTTTGCATTTATCACCCTCAGCACCATTGGCTTTGGAGATTATGTAGTAGGTAAGGTTGATTCCAGAGAGGAAGCACGTCAAAACACCAGGATAATGACTGTAATTCCCATGGGTTGACTGAATGTACCATAGAAAAAAATCTGTCAGTCTTTGACTAGTCTTGGCCTTGTATAATTCTGGGGGAAGTACCCATTTCTCTGGGATTGAATGTGCTGATAAAAGCACAAAATCATCTAAATATAAGGAAATGAGGTGCTTTGGGGTACAAAGAAGACAAGTATTTTGGTGAGGAGAGGGAAAGTGCAGGGGGAGAATTCAATGAGCCTGGGAATTTTTGTTACCAAGAGGGAACAGTTGATGACAGTCATACAAAACAAGGCTTATATCACTGCTTTAGCCATCTAAGAGTTATGTTTCACAGTGTAGAGTGAAGAAATAAGTGATCATATTTCAGAATATATGACTTTACACAACAGACTGAGAGGTGGAAATCCCAATCATGGGAATGTGTGGGTAAATCTACTCACACTATTAGAAGTAGAGCTTAAATATATACATCACTGCAAAAGTGGCCTTCTTTAGTCTCCTGAGTATCTCTGGAGGTTTTCTATCCTCACGTGCCAGAGCTTAGGATTTCCCCTAAAGAAAAACTCTTTAAGCTGAACTCAAGCATGCTGGAATGCTTCTCAAAACATTTCTGTGGATCCACTGGACAAAATACACTCCATGAAATAAGTTTCCAGAGGAACTGCAGAATATCACCAGGAGACAAATCAGCATCCACACAAGAAGCAGTAAAGCACCTGGACTCCTTGGAGGATCCAAGATTTTTCTACAAGAACCTGTCCTGCCAGCATCTTGCCAGCCTGAACTTCTCCTCAGTGGGGATATGTGAAGGAAGCTGTAGCTAATACTTGAGCACTAGTGGAAGCCTCACATGCCTTTGTGAGGAACAGACATCCACCACACAACAAACCCCAGGCTCTCAAGCCTTGCAGAGGTGCTAGACAGGCCTTGGAGCATTGGAAGGATTTCTTACATAAGGCTGAAGACTTTGACAGAGGAAGCCCTCAAACTTTTCTAGACCCTGATGTGTCACTGCTGACCATAATTTCTCAAAATCTATTCCTCAAAATAGTCTGCAATACAGAAAGGTGGAGAGGGGCTGGTGCCATGCAGGAGAAAAACTGAGCATCAAAATGTGGCATTGTCTTTCCTTGTCCAAATCACAGGGGTTTTACAATAATGATAGCAAGTCACATCCTGAAAACCATGACTTCCATAGCACTTTCCTCCTCTTCAGCAGTATTGCTTTATAAATACAATTAATTGTATTTTAACTTTTTAATTGTTATTTTAAAATAACAATTAGATAGGCCTCATGGCTCTATGATTTCATCTTTGTTAGGATGACTTAACTGGAGCTAAAATATTTTTCCGTGCCAGTATTTAGCTTAATGGGCCTTAACAACAGTAATAAAATGTGGATAAGTTTAATGCTTCACATCTTCACAGTGAAGTGAGCCGAATCAATGACTGGTCTGAGAATTATGCACTGAGAATTGCTTACAGATGACAAATGGTTTTGTGCTGGCCAAGTGGAACAGAACAGGTTTGAGCTGATTTGCATTTTAGTAATTCAAAACTGGTTTGTAGCTGAGCCTGTTTGGGATAGGGAGACATGCTAGGAAGATGGCTCAGACTGGGTTTAACTGCTGGGAATACATGTATCTATAGGGGATACCTCTAGGGTGAAACCCCCTGTGCATTGTAAACTGCTGAAGTCCAATTTTGGGTTAACATTGCAAAGATATGACTTGTGACTTTGCTAACCCCACATCATGAACTCCAGATAAGAGCACAACAAGGAGATGCTTTGAACCAAGGCTGAGAATCCCTTTGCCAATCAAGTCCAGCAGAAGAAAAAGAAGCAGCTGTTGGATACCTATCCGTGAGGACAAACTTGCCCACTGCTGTCTCATTCCCAGAGCTCTCAGATAACAAAGAACAAAAATCTTGCACATTGATCTATGCAGTACAGGGCATTGAAGGACTTGAAAAGAGTTGCCAGCACCTGGGCTCCTTCTGGGCAGGTTCACCACGAGTTTTGTGGTGATCTCCCTGTCCACGCACTTTGCTGCGTTACCGATTACGTGAAGTCACCCTTGGAAGTGACTTAGAGCAATCCATAAGCATTATCACCAAGTGTTCCTGCAGGTGCCAGGGCCACATCATCTGTGTCATGATGAAAACATTGTGTGGGGCCAAGTTCAGTGGGAGCAAATGCTCTCTGTACATTTGGGGTGGGTTCCTGACATGTGAGGGATCAAACGAAATGACCCATGCAGAACAGCGGGTGTGAGATCCTGGCTGATGCTAAGAGGATCAGACTGCATGAAATAAGCTTTGGTCCACTGGTTTCCAACTCAGAAAGTTCTCTTCTTGGCATGTGTCAGTGAATTCTCATCAGCCACATAGGTTTTTTTAATGAAGGAAGCTCCTGAAGCCATTCAAAAGTGAGGTAGGAATTGCAAGTACTCTCTTTGTATGATCACAGGTACCTGTAATTTAAAGGAAATATTTATTAGGTTATAATCACACTCTGTAGAAATACAGGGAATTACAATAACCCAGATAATAATTTAATGGTTGTGTGGTTACAGTGGTCCACTGTGCTCTGCTTTTCTGCTTTGGGAGTAATTCCAAGACAATACAATACAATACAATTTAACATTATTTCCCACATTATTTCATTTACCTGTGCATGCAGCAGTTGAACTGGGATTGATATGCAGTAAGGGGGAAAAAAAATCCTGCTCTGATGATAATTCACCTCAATCACAGAATTATTTGCTTCAATCCCTGTGTGTCATTTGACAGGCCAGCATATTTGTATCATGTTCATTGCACATATCAGTTTATTGCAACAGGAAGAGAGTTGCCCATCCTTAACCTAATGCTATGGAGCTGACAGTCTCCACTACAATGGAAAAAGTAATCTTAAGGTACTCAATATAAAACATATTGATGAATTCATTAGACTGTTCCACTTTACACTGGCAAGGCAATTTTAAGTTTTTAATTTTCTCCTTCTTTCTCTCCCCTTATCTTCAGGTAAACAGTCTGACAGGAAATACTTTTCCTACTATCGAGTGCTTGTGGCCATTTGGATTCTTTTTGGCCTTGCCTGGATTGCTCTGCTGTTTAATTTATTGACAACAGTACTAGAAGACACTGAAAAAATAATTGTCAAGGATCTCCAGCAAATTGGAAAGGTGAGTAAGGACAATGTAGGAAGCCAGCAAAGAAGATGCTGGCCTGTTCAATTTATTCCAGAAGAAGAACTGCTACCACCACATGCTGGAGGGGATGCACAGAAAATGGAGTCGTTAACAGCAGATTCTGAACACACAAAAAATGGAAAAAAAGTGTTTCATAATAGCAAAACGATTGCCATAACATGTGAGAATTGAATTCTTCATTGGAGAATTGCTAGTTAATTATTCTAAAGAAATTCCCATAGAAATAAAATTTCTCCTACCTTTTGCTGAGATATGACCTTTTAGAACTCAAGACTTACAGTTACACTAAGCCTGAATATTAATGGTAAGAAATTTGCTCCTCAGTTTGCAGCTCAGTTGTGCTAACAGCCTGAGAAGTGCACCTGCTTTGCAAGGTGTTTTTAAGGTGCTTTCACAAAAATGCAGAGGAGGGGCATGGAGGAGCTTGCTGGTTCTATTTGGATTTTGCAGCTTGCAGGAAACCATGTCTCTTCCAGGAACTGACATGCACAAGCTTTTTTGAGGCATTGCATAGCACCTTTGGAAGAAGAAATAAGGGTGTATAACTTAATAGATGCCTGACTTGAGCCATCATATTGAATAAGGTGTTATGTTCTGAAAGACATGTTTAAATGACATGGCCTGAGCTCAGTCCAGAGACACTAGAATCATCTAATGGACAGGGTTATGAAAAGGTTGGCATGTTAGACATGATTGATTCTACCACTTCCTGTTTTATACTGAGATGAATAAAGGCAGTTTCAGCTTTTATCCCTGTGGCTCTGAAAAACCTTTCTGATGGTGTTTATAAAGAACACATAAACCCATATCTTTAGTTCAATTTTTATAGTCATTTCATTCTATAAGCTTTTTATAAGAACAGAGACCAGTTTGAAGGGAGATGTCCTTGCTGCTGTGTTTGGATTCCATAGGAACTATAAAGCCATTTAGCAATGATTCTGTGGGGCTGTGGCTTTCCAAGTGTGAGTGGTGTCTAAACCTTCAATAAGGTAAAAAAAAAAAGGATGTCAGATCTGGGTGTGTTTTTTCAGATGTGCTGTCTGGCTTGCAGGCCATCTCTGGGTGAAGATGCTGACCCTCAAAGGGTTGATCTCTGTGTCACAGGCCTTCTGTGTGCCAAAAGTGCATGAAAACCCAACCCTGAAGAGCTGGCAAAGCAGCTGGGGCAGGCACAGTCATAGAGGTGAAGCATCCAGTGTGTGTCTGTGATCACAGTGAAAATCAGTCCAATCCAACACCATCTCTGACAATGCCTAATGTGTCCCCCAGCAGTGCAAGGATCAGGCAGCTCTGCCGTGCCCCAGCACAGGGGGCCAACCCCTCTTCCAGCAGCTGGTGGCACAAGGCTGCTCAAAGAGGACGTGGGGTCTCTGTACATCAAAGTCCATGAATTTGCCCAAATGCTGAACTTACATCAGTGCCCACAGGACCCCCACATGGCAGTCCATAGCTTTAGTACACAAGTCCCTCACTCGGACAGTGCTGAACCTGTTACTTGACAGGTTTTTGTGAGCCTCTCAAGCTCCTGTTTTTTCAGACTGAATAATTCTTCTTTGCTCACCCTCCCGGTGTTAGTTACAGCATGACCAGCCCATGCCAGAGTTATTCCTGCATGAAAGTGAGAATAAATTACAGCTGTAAAGCAATTTCAGGTCATAAAGATGCAATCAGCCTTGAAGTTGGAATCATAACTATTTCAGTCAAACAGAACCATGCTTCTTGCCAGTGCAATTCTGCTGGTTCAAGACCTGGCATGTAGACCTAACCAAATATGTACTTTCTTTCCCTCCACAAATTATTTTCCAGTGTTACCCTCAAGGCTGACTTCTCACCTCATATGTCTCACTGTCAGTAAACCTTTATGAGGCAGCAGGAACAAAACCTGACTGAAATCAAGGAAGGGTAGCAGGGGTACCATAGGACACAGTGGTCCTTGTACAAGCCAGAATCCTGTTGCTGTCACAAGACAACTCCAGAACCAGGCAGAGAAAGCAGCTGGATGCTCTCAGGCAGGGATCTCGTCACCTCTCTGTTTTCCCCTCTCACCAAGCATTAACCCACATTATTATTTTCCAGGCATCATTCTGTTCTCTTTTTTTCCCAGCCCTTCCTAGAAGGATCATTAACCCCACTCCCAGTCTAGTGTAGGGACTGTCAGGGCTGATTTAGGGGGGATGGTCCTGCCTTGGGGAGCAATAGTCTTTTTGCACAGCCTCTCATAATTCCTTCCATGCCAGTTCCTGGTGTCTGATGTCACCCAGACCTAATGGAGGGTTTCTTCAACTTCTTCTCACTGTCCCACTTGCTCCCTGTTGTGCCAAATAACACAGCCCAGCCCTGGAACAAGCTGCTGATGTCCCATTGCAACACAGAGCAACTGAGGATGCTTTTTTTAGACATTTCAGGAAGGGCAAGACAGATATCCTGTGGTCTCTGACTGTAAACAACAAGCACAGAGCCAGGCAGTGGCTCTTGGAGCAAAATAAGACAAATTCTCTTTCCTTTGCCGTGGTGGGTGTTTAACAATGAGCCTTGAAACCCAAGCACTTCCCACTTCCAGGAGTCGATCTGTCCTGTGTAGCTATTTCCAGGTAATTCACTTTTTAACTCATTCCTCCTGCCATGCTTCTGGGTAAGGATGTGGCACAGAGGGAATGCAAAAGTCATCCAAGGCCAAGGGATCCAGGAAACATTAGCCAGGAATGGCCATCGTGGGGCTGTCCTCCTTCACGCACCAGGAACTGAGGTGTCCTTTCAACTGTAGATGCCAGCCTGGGAACACAGAAAACATATCCACAAGGATAAAAAGAAGAAAAAAAAAAGATAAAACGGCTTAGGAGAAACTCAACTGCTCTGAGATAGTAGGCTGTCCATTCATAAATCCTTATTGCTGCAGAGGCCTTTTGGAGAAGGGTCTTAGCTTTGCTGCTTGTGCCCTCCAGTGGCTGTGTGCTGCAGACCCTTTCCCTTCACCTCCCTGCCAGGTTTGGGTAGCTTTACTCCACCTCCCACTGTGCAGCTCAGTTTTGTCAGGAATGATGCCTGAAGTGGCCATCTAAACACAGAGACTAGACAGGAGTAAGGGAATAAGGCAGGTATTTGTTTGAAAGGCCTTCAAAGGTACCCCTGGGGAGCCAGAGGTCACTGCCAAGATGGACCCCAAGATGGACAAAAAGTCATGAGTTCTTCACCCTTTTATAGGTTTGGTTCATTTGCTTATCAGGGTTAATTCTCCAATTAAAACTTCAGCTAATGATGCAATTTTCCCAAGCTCACCCTCCTCTTAAGATGTTGGTTTACACATTTTGGGTCTAGGACAATCTGGGTGTCCTTGGAGAGCAGGCCTGGAGAGGCTTTTTTATGTCTACCTAGCATGAGAGAGAAGAAATTAACAGGCTACAAGAAACTTCAAAGTTACACACTAGGCAGTGCAGAATTTGAAAAATATAAAAGTTAAAACCTAAGGCATCAGTGGGAACCAGAGGACACCGCCCTGTATTTTTATCCCATTCTCACGAGCTTGCAAAAGGCTAAAAAATGCCTCATTCTCCAGAAAGAGATGGGGATGGGCACCTCAGACTGGTCCAGCCAAGGTCCCTGCCTTATACCCACACTGAGGCAGCTTTGTGGAGGCCAGCTGGGGATGTGATGTCTTTCTGCCAGCAAACCATCATGTGAAGGATCCTCACTGGCGGCACACAAGGTGCCGATGGTGGGGTGCCCTCCCATCATGTGCTCTGTGCAGAAGCTGCCTATTCATAATATCTGCTGCAGGGTCAAGGCACACATTCCCACCCCCTCTCCCACAGGGAAAGGGATTGGTCTGGAAAAAATGCGCAAAAAGGCAGGTTTGGGTGCAGGCTTTGGGGCCTGGTGGGGCTGGCCCACTCTGCAGCAGCCTGGAGGGCAGGCAGTGCCTCATGCAGCATGAGGGGTGGAGATAGGAGGTGCAGATATGTGGAATGAAGAACCAGCACCAAAGGGTGTGTGGTCCTCTGTGCTGGGAAAAGCAAGGGGAAAGCCTGGGAAAGCTGCGAGCCAGGGTGGGAGAACAACTTTTTTGGATGTGATATTGTTCCTCGTTCTTAAGCTGAATGATAAATCTGTCTCCAGAAGGGCTTAGGCACAGTAACAAATCTCTCCAGGGCTGGAGCAAGCAGCCTTTTCCAGCATTATCATCGTCAGAGCATCGCACAACAGCAGAAGAACTTGTCCTCACATCACCCTTGGGAGGAGGAACTGTTGATTCCTGTGCAGGTAACAGGGCCCCAGAGAAAATTCAGTGTATCACCCGAACTCATGCATCAGACCTCTGGCTCTCTCAGCCAGGACCAGGTGTCCTGGTATTGCTTACTGATAAACTAGACCCAGGCATTCATTCTGTAGTTGCTGAGGTTAAAAAAAAAATAGACTTGAATTGAGAGCAGAATTAGAGCAGAGATTCTATTCCACATCTGGAGATATAAAATAATCCCAAGATTTTTAATTCATGAGTATAAGCCAGGCTTTGCTCTTCTTCTGCACGTTCTCTTTGCCCAAGGGACAGAAACCAGGAATAAATCTGTTCCAAAATCCCTGTTCTGCCAAGTGATGGAGTGACAGAAATCCTCTGGAGACCAAGCAGAAGGATTCTCCACTGGCAGATCTGTACAGCCTGGAGCCTTTTCTGGGAGCTGCTCAAAGCCCTCGCTGTGACCCATTCCCACTGCGCCACACGGGGAAATCCAATTTTCATGGAGCAGCCTCCTGTGCAACTGCCAGCTCTCCCACTGCAGCTTGTTTTCAAATGGGAAACATTTCCAAGGCAAGCCAAGTACTTTCCAATACATTAAACCAGTTGCTGAAAAACTCCAGGAGTAGGACTGTGAAATATATTATCTAGGATTAAATGGCAGCAGCATGTTCCTGCATTCAGTCTGCACTGCTCCTCATACATCACCCACATCTTTGCTGCCAGCTAGGAAACAGTGTGCATTTCTGCACTTGAAACCAAGCAAAAGACATGAGGAATTATTTTTCCCCTCGGAAATTTAATTGCCTCCAGAGAGAACAGGAGAAGCTACACTTTGATCTGTCTTTAATTAGTATAAGGGCTGTTAGGGATCGTTTGAGGTCTCCCTCAATTAATAGCCAGTTCTTTTGGAGAGATTATTTTTTTCTGGAAGCAGAGACACGACTCAAAGCAGTGGAACACCTTGGCTAATATAATATCACACAGCCAGTGGGATAAGTTTTTTACAGCCATTGCTAAGCATGGGCCACACACATGCTGTTTTCCACTCTGTCACACTTGGACTTGTGCTTTCTCACCCGACTCGTGACCAAAAGGCTGGATCCAGCTCAGAACTGGTTTAACAAACATAACTAATCACTCTGCAAAGGCTTGTTTGTAATCCATCCCTCATGATCACATCCAAAGAAATAAAACCCCCAGGTTTTGGTGCCAGCCAAGTCCCTTGTACCATTCTAGCAGGATTCAAAGTGATCTTGAACATAGGTTATACACCAGGTCTCACACTGTGAGGAAGGGGGATCCTTTGTGATCCCTCACATGGATGTCTGGGCAACACTGGGGCAACACTGACTTCACTACATTACTGGTAAAGTCAATATTTAGCCATTCTGGAGCTAAAAAGTTGGGGGGAGCAAAAATGCTGCCTCCAGACCCTTGCCCATGCTCTTGCATTCCTGCAGAGCCTCACCTCCAACACAGAACATGAACTCAAATCTGTTTAGAAAATTCAACATTTACTATCACAAGGGGTTCTGGACTCAGTTAGGGTAATTCTCCACCATGGGTTTGGAAAGACTCATTATGCTGAGTTAAAATTAGAGCAATTATTGAATCCATTTGATTACCAGTTCGACATGATTTAGGAGACGTCTCCTGAATAAACACTTTCCAAATTTCTCTTTCAATTACTCTTACATTTGTGGTTGGAAACTACATATGTACTTTGTGGTGAGATGCTGAAGCATGAAATAATACTGGTTGGAAACTACATATGTACTTTGTGGTGAGATGCTGAAGCATGAAATAATACATCCCCAGAAAGAGAGATACCCTGATAAGCAGAACAATAATAATAACAAGCATGAGTCATTGAAAAATGAAGGGAGGTGCAATTTACAGTTTAACTTCATGGCTTCCTTGAGAGGGATTAGCCAGAAAGATGCTGATGTTCTCAAAGAACAAATGTGGTTTGAGGTGAAACTTTTCAAAAGTAAAAGATGACTGTTCATCTTTTGGCATGGAGAAAATCATGTATTTTGTCCAGAAAAGAGCATAAGGCAGAATTTATGCTGAAAGTCCCCCTGAATTCACTGTTCTGTTCTTTTAAATGACTCATTTAATGTTTTAAGAGCAATGTTAAGGTCTTAAATTTAAAATGGCTTTGGAGATTTACTGGAAACCAAGGATGAAACCTAAGCAGATGTCAGTCTATTATCAACTTCAGAAGCCCAGGCATTAATCTCAAAATAAAATACACGCTGCCTGACAATTAGAAAGATGCAAGAAGCCCAGTATAGGCACCTTCCAGTTGCTGGACACCAATTCTCCCTATCCAAGCAGTCTTCACAAAGCATGCAGGAGCTATTCAGCATCTCTGTTGTGCAAGTCTGTTGCAAATCAGTGCTGGGGTCAGGGCCTGTACATTGCCCCAAAGTAGATATAAATAATTTAGAGTTTAATGCCAATATCTGCAGAACTTCAGCCAGTCTCCCAATTGCCAGTATAAAATTCCAACACATAAATTGAAATTGGTTTTTTTTAAATATATTTTTCCTTTCTTCCTTTCCTTCCGTATTTCTTTCTTCCTTACAGCCTTCAGGTTGGTGATGGGATGAAGAATGGATGCAGCAGAGCTCACTACAGTAGCAGAAATGCATGGGCAGCTCCTAGAGAACATGGCCCAGCAGCAAGGTCTACAAAGTGCTTAAAGGCTGAGTGTAGTGACAACAGTGGTAGCACAATTGGGTGATGACAAATGGCCAAAAATTGCCAGGAGGAAGCCAAAAAGAGGAATTTCCAGCAGTGGTTGTAAAAGGCTACTCCTTGCTTGCAGCAGGTCTCTGGGCAAAAGCCTGAATACAAGCTGCCCACACTTTTTGCTTGAAGACAGGTCATTTTTAGGGCTGGGGTTTGGTAACAACACTTCCCAGTCATCATCTCACAGATGTCTACAGGGGCTCAGCCTGCCTTGGCAAACCAAGCAGTGAAGGTGGAAAACATCCTCTAGGAATGTCAAGGGAGAAGCACAATTTTTGGTGTGTGAAATTTGCATACTGGCATTTGTAGTAATGAACAGGACTAAACCATACCAGAGTGGGAAGGGCTTTGGTGTGGCAGCCAGGGTGCCTTCCAGCCACTCTTCTGGGAAGTTAAAAGCATGACTGGAAATTTCCATATAGAGCCCTGCTTTGGCACATGGTTTTCTCAGTGAATATGGTTCAAGGACAAAAACAGGGAATGGCAAACTCATGCTAAAACCCCCAAAGCCCACACTTACTTCAAAAATGGCAAAAAAAGTGGAGCAGTGAGTTGCAGAAATGGGAAATGTTGTCACTCACCCACCAAGGCCATCTGTCATACGTGGGGACAGCAAGGTGAGGAGAAGGGGCATAAAGAAGGATAGGCAGAGCACTCTCCCCTGTGGGATTAGGGATAGTGGCTGATTTTTGGGATCAGCCTACACAATAGGTAAACCCCCTTGATGGACATGTGTCCATCAGCTGAGACAATAAGTGCATTGTGGCTGTAGAGGGACTTTTTATAAGGACATGGAGTGACAGGACAAGGGGGAATGGGCTTCAAACTGACAGAGGGCAGGGTTAGGTTAGATATTAGAAATTCTTCCCTGTGAGGGTGATGAGCCCTGGTACAGGTTGCCCAAAGGAGCTGTGGCTGCCTCATCCCAGGCTTTTCCAGGCCAAACTGGACAGGACTTGGAGCAACCTGGTCTAGTGGATGTCCCTGCACATGGCAAGGGATCGGAACAAGGTGATCTTTTAGGTCCCTTCCAATCCAAACCATTACATGTTTCTAAGATTCTATAAACTGTGCACACACACGACAGAGCCTCCAGATGTCACCATCAACCCAAGCAAGAAAGAGGCACAGCACAAACCATGCAGAAAAGCCCCACTTGAAGGACTTCTCCTTCAGTCCTTGTTCCCCTGTCTGGGACAGAAAGGCAGGAGGGTTTCCAATCCACCTGGATAAAGTGCTCGAATCACAGATAAAATCAAGGAATGTAGTTTATAGCTGTGCATGCAAGCATTTTGTATGCACATTATGCTGATGTAGACCACATGTGTGCTTCCCTGTGTGTAGGTGCTCATTACTTTTACATATATATATATATACACAAAGTTATATATATATAACTTTATCTATATAACTTTAGGTCTTAAGAATAACAGGCTCTTTGCCAACAGCTTTACCTGAAGGTAAAAGCAAGGTGTGTTCCCCAGTGCCTTTTCTAACCATATGCATATTCATCTCTTCCAGCACACATTCCTGTGTCACATCCAGCTGATGAGCTGAGAAACAGAGTGATCAGCCCTGTATAAAGGATCTGAGAGCACAGGCACAGGTGGGATCCCCCAGAGATGGAAGGCAGCATGCCTTCAAGTGTGTAGTAAGGTCAGTGTTGATTTATCAAGGAATTGGCTGTCTCCTCTATATTTCTTGGCTTGTTAAGTTCATTTTATGGCACTTTAGATTTTCAGCAATCTAAATTTGCCTGTTAGGAAAAGAAAGGCTTACAAAATCCCAACTCTGCCTCTTCTTCCCTTGAGCTCTGCCCTCTCCCTACTGCCCACAGGATTTCAAAGTGCATTCAGAATTTATTGGGAAGGAAAAGGCCCCTAGCTCTGCTCAAAGCTGGCATTTACATTGTCCCTGTCACAGTGTGGAGCTGTGACGCCGAATAAAGTCACAAGCAGAGCCAAGCATTGAGACAGCAGAGGTGTGGGACCCAAGGGTCACCTTGTCTGCTGGTCACCCTTCCAGGGCTGCAGAGGGGTGTGCAGTGTGGCAGAGCACCCTACGAGATAACTTTGTACCTGCAGATAACTGGGGCGATATTCGGGGGCTCTTTATTTAAACACATCCTTCCCCCTGAACACCACATTAAAAAAAATATTACTGAAGGAAATGCCAGATTGGGCATAGAGGTGTTGTTTTTACATGAAGAGACCCTCGGGGTTCTCCTGCACCAAAAGTGTTCACCCTCACAAAGTTTGAGCAGGGCGTGGAGGGATCATGACATGGACGATTACTGGATCTCTCCCAGCCATAGGTTGTCAGCTGAATCAAACATTGCTAATGCAGGATGTTGTCCTGAGACCTCTGTTAGCACAATGACGAAGCTTTTTTTAAGTCCTCTGTGTAAAAGGCATAATCCCTGCATGCCAATGGATCATATCCTTAAGATCCCTAGGGAGCAAGGCAAATGTGGAAAGAAAGGAAAAGGAAATCCCTTATTTCATAATGGTGCAAACAGACATGTCAGGAGAATTACATCAACATGCAGCACATGTGAAATTTAATACTCCTCCTAATGCATTTAGATGAGGCAAAATGTAAAGTCTGTACTGCCTCTGGGAATAATTCTGGTAGGAAGCTTTCACCACTAGGAACCAAGGTCTTTCTACTTTGGAATGTGAGCCTTTGTTTTCAAAGCCATCCTGAGAGACTTCAAAATCAAGTTTGTTAAGTGTACGTTACTCTTTGAAGATCTATCTTCCAGAATGAAACACTGGTGCTCTTCCCAGCCATGCTGGTGTAAATGAAGAGCAGCATGGCTGAAAATCAGTAAATATTCACAAGACAACCTGTAAAAGAGGAGAGGCTTTGCACTGCAGAAAAACAAGATAAGCAAACACAACAGAGCCCTTATCCTTTGCCTGGTATCAGCTGGCGTTGCTGCAAGAGTGCTTCAGGATTGCATGGATTTCCACCAGCTTTAAATGTGGCCCATAGGGCTCTCAAAAGCTTATAAATACAATATTTGCTTTGGTGTCCTTGCAGACAGGAGGAGCCTGAAGTCTTCTCACTGGTTTCCCTCCCTTATATCAAACCATGGATATGGAATTCAGCAAAGGATATAGCTCATATGGGGCTTGAATTCAGACAAGTGACTTGAAGTGATGATTTCCCCCCTACCAGGCTGCAGATGATCGATGTATTATGCATGAAAATAGTGCCAGGCACAGATGGGGTGGGAGTAGAAGGTGTGAGCTGATAATGAGAGCAGCCAAGTTCTGCTAGAAACGACTCTACAACACACTTGCATGTTGGGCAGAAAAAGCATGCAACATGCATGAGAGCCTAGCTATGGTTTCAAGGGTCAAACAGATTAATTACAGTCAAAACTGAGATTTATGCAAGGATTTGAGTGGCATGGTTGCCAGAGGGAACAGGAGATTAGCCTTGATGATTCAAGGAATCATCTTCCAATCTTGTGTTCTTGAATAACCATTAGGGAGCTGAGTAAAACACGTTTTCTGGGGTTTAAAAGCTGAAGACAGGGAATCCAAAGGGGTGACATAGTACTGCATCAGATATTGCCTCCAGCAGGATCCTGGCTCGTACTCAGCACAGTGCTGAGAACTTGGCACTAGGTCCAAAGCTGAAACAAACAGAAATTTCCTCATGGACATTTCTAGGGTTTGGATCCCAGCCACTGAAGACCAGTATGCAGGGCCTAATCCCAAAAAACCAGTCAATGTTTGGATGAGAAACGTGTCACTGGGTTGGAGCCAGGTGGGTACAGACTTCCATGGGAGGGTGAGTCAAGAGAGCTCTGACATCATCTGCAAAAGGACCTGATGCTATGGGAGAGAGCTTAGCTAGTGTAAAAGCCTATGAGGAAGCAGTGCTGGTCCAAAGAAAAGCCCACCATTTCCCTGGTTGTCCTTGGAGCACTCTGGAGATCATTGCAAGACCAAGCACTTGAAATAAGCTGCTTCCCTTCTACATCTGAACCAGGAGAAAGGGAGAGTCTGTTCCTCACACAACCTCTCTGAAGAAACTCCAGCCTTGAGCACAGATCTGACAGCTGGCAAGAAGCCATTGGCTTTGCCAAATCTGACCACAGCTGGTCCCTGATGCAATAAAATGTTGAATCACCAGAATCTGAGAATGTGCTTGTCTGGAGGGTCACCAAGAAAAATCAGCAAAGGCTTGCTGGCAGCTTGCAATGCACTTGCCAGTTCCAGGCTCCGTGGAAACCTGACCTGTCAAATTTCCTCCAAACAGGGCTCAGATGCTCGAGTCTGCCAGTGGGAATAAGCATTTCTGATAACACTGCCCAACTTAAGCTCGCAAAGAAACCTCAAGTAGAGAGAGCATCACAAGGAATAAGGGTTCCAATGCCCCAAGGGGTTGCACCCCACTCACCTAAAACCAAGAGCAAACGTGTGACGGAAAGGATGCGTTGGGATACTGGAACAGCCCACACTCATGATGGTTCATGATGGGACCCATCAGCTCTGCCAGCCACTGGACTGGGTTGTTTCTGTTTCCCCTCCATCTGCCAGCTCAGCAGGCCATCTCTGCAGGGATCCACACGTATCCTGAGACACCTTTAAACAGGCTTCCCTGTCACTGCAGCCCAACACAGTCTCCCTAAAGTATAGGAGGATGTGAAGGGCTTCAATAAGGTCAGTTTCATTGATTATCCAGAGAAGCTGTGGCTGCCCCATCCCTGGGAGAGTTGGATGGGGCTTGGAGCAGCCTGGTGTCATGGAAGGTGTCCCTGCCCATGGAACTGGCGGAGGATGGAACTGGGTGATCTGTAAAGTCCTTTCCAACCCAAATTATTCAGTGCTTTCTATGATTACTATGATTTCACTAGTTTTATACCCAATCAAAACCTGCCACAGACTAGTAGAAGCCCCTTCATTCCCACTTTAGTTGTCTTTAAGGTCACATTTTGTGGTGCCAGCATCATTGAGATCTGCACATCAGTCTGGATATGGCCTCCATCTATCCTGCATCCTTATCTCATGCATTTTCAAGGAGCTCAGCAGAAATTTATGGATCAAAGCTAATCGATAATACCAGAGCCCTTTTACCATATTGCTTTCACTAAATTACTGCATCCTTTAAAAACAGAAATCTTAGCAGACCGCAGTACAATGCCAGACAGACTGTCACTTCCAAATTATGTTTATTTATTCTCTCTCTGCCTCTTGGCTGGCCCCATTACCAGCATATCTCAGTGTCTCTCAGTCATCAGCATATTTGCGTCCCCTCCCTTCCCCCTACCCTGAGGTACATGTCTCCTCTCAAGTACAAAGTGGACTGACACGGCAAGTTTTTGAGCCTATTTAACACCGGCTTTATCTGAGAACTAGATTCAGTGACAGAGCCTCAGAATTAATTACATGAAGGTGAATTCCCATCACAGAGCCTGGCACAGTGTCACCACAAACATTTTAACAGCCAGTCCCTACCCTCGACTGCCTTTGTGCAGTGTAAAGCAATTATTTGTACCTGCTTGGTGAGACGTGTCAGCCCCTTCAGAGGTGCTGTGACACAGGAAACACGCTTCAACCCTTGCTATTCGCAAGGAAAAGGATGTATGGTGTACCTTGGCTGTGCACAAAGTCACTGGTGCTGTTCTGCTCAAGCCCTTCAGGGCTGTGAATGCAGAAGTTTGGGTACAATCCACACAGAGAATATCCCTTGCAGATGAGATGCAGCAAGACCCAGTGATTTGGCCAAAAGCAGAAACGGGATTCAAGGCCAAAGAAGCAGAGTTCAAAGTGCGAATCTCAAACAAGCACGTCCTTGCTGAGCCCCACCAGCACAGAGGAATGGAAGACTGAACCCCCTCTTTCATCCCCCTTTTGTCAAGTATTTTCAGCCCTTTTCTCCCCCTTTTCACCTCCTGCATCCCAGGGTACCCCTGGTGGAGACTCTTCTCATCTCTCACCCCAGGTCCAACTGCTTCCCCTTCCCATGCTGCAGCTGCTACAGCTGACACATTCCTACCACATTCCTTCTTTATTCTTACAAAAAAAAAAAGAGGACGTGTTCTGGGGTTTTCTTTACATACCTGTATTACAATTTGCACAGAGCTGAGCTGACACTGGGGTTAACCTGTAAAGTCCATTAGAGATGATCCTAGGAGACCAGAGAGGGAAAATAAGGAAAGTTGCATTATAGCCTGGAGCAAGGAAGGGAAACTGTGTTTATGCCTTCCACTGTAGCATGCTCCAGGGCAAGGAAGGAGGGATGGAGGGATGAGATGAGGTTTGTTACAGTGGAGAGCAAAGGGAATTAGCAGCATAAAGGACAGATTGGGGCACAGGGCAGTAACAAGCATTGGAGGGGGTGTCTCTGCCTTTCCTGTCTGCGCATCCCAAATTCTCCTTCCATTGGGACTAGCTGGGACTGTGAGACTCTTTTAAGATCAGAGGCAGATCAGGCATTTGGGGTTTAGTCAGTGCTCCTGAACCTCCCCAAACTGAAGATCATCTGTGGAGCACCTTGAGATCAGCTGGGGAAGAAGTGCTGAAGACACCATATTGCTCCTGGGCAGAAGGTTCCACTGGGGGGTATGTGGCAGGCTCCCCATGCAGGAGGGGGCAGGAGGAGCCATCAGCCCAGCCCCAGGAGAGGAAGTTTTCCAGCTGATTGGCAGGAAAACGGGGCTATTCTCAGTGAACTCCGATGTGGCGCAGAAACAAAGTCCTTTCTCATTAGGGAGGAATTTAACAGGCCTCTCTGGGAATCAGTGCCACGGCACACAAAAGGTCAGGTCTCATTCTAGAAGCCTTTTCTCCCCTTCTGCCAGCAGGAAAAATAATTTCAAATATCCCCTAAAGAACCTTGTTCCCCTGTACTCCCTTCCAAATACAAAAAGGAGGAAATTGCCTCAATGTGGGGAGCGGTGCTGGGGGGGGTGGCCAATCTCCCTGTCCAGCCCATGGGACCCAGGTCCCTTTGCACCTGACAGCCTTGTTATTAAAAGACCATGCCTAATTAAGAGGAGAAGGGACAATGGGAACATCCTATTCCCTCTACAGGGCAGAGATTGCCACATCTGTGGAGACCCTGCCAGCATCAGCTGTCACAGTGTGGCCATTTGGTGTGAGACTTTCTTAGGGGAAATACAGCCTCTTTGGTTGTCCCAGTTACACCTCTGGTGCTGTTACTGGCCTGGCTCTGCCTGTCCCAGCCAATGTAAAGTCTCCCAGTGCTCCACTAACCCACAAGAATGTCCTTTCCACTCTCATCTTGGGATGAAGACACATCTACTGTGTCTACTCTGACAATCAGAGCCGTGTCAACACAGAGGTTTCTCACCTTCGTGACCATCTACCATCACTCAATTCTGCTTTTGTAGCCTCAGAAAAATCAGATTCATCAAGACCCATGGGGGTCCACCTTCATGTCCTGTAGTCCAGCACATCAAACCTTTGCTGAAATCATTTTGAGTCCATGTTACATGGGAAAACTGAAAATGCTCTGTTGTCTATTGTAATCTTTCTGTGCCAGCTCCATTTGATTCTCAAATTGTTTGTAAATATGAATTCCACTTCTGCAATTGACGCTAATTATTTGCTTAAGATAATTTATAGTTACTCTAAACTCAGCATCTTGACTTGGTAGTTTTATGGTTTTTCAAATGGACTGGTAGAGAGCTTTAATCACACATTGTCAAAACCCCAGGACCTGAACCGAAGGAGTTTTGTTTCAGCTCCCATCAGCTACAGAGGTCACAGTTAAGTAAAATCGGCTTAAGCTGGGATTGGAAAGTTGTGTCTGCTACATTAGCAGAGAGATCAGATGACAGATTTGGTCTGGCCTCATTATCTAGCCATAAAAATGCAAGGGCCTGAAGTATTTAGGGAATAGGAATGGCAGAGAGCAGGAGGGATTTCTGGAGGATCTCTATGCAGTATTTGCTGTCTGGGAAAATGAGACCAAAGGACCCACCCCCACCCAAACTTGTCTGATGTGAGCTCTTATCTCCAACAACAAACTGAAAGCAGGAGAATCAGTCTCTTCCTTTTGCAAACAGTTCAGAGAACAGGGGCTCCTGTATGTCTACAACATCTCACATTTATTTTTAGCTTCATCTGTTTGGTTAGTGAGGTCACTGGAGCCCAGGCTTAAACATGTTATCCTCACTTGCCAAAGCTCTGGCTTGCCTGTAGCTATGCAGACCCCAAAGAAGCCCCAAAGAGCTCATGTGCAAGAGAATGTTATGTCAGTATTTTATGCTAGACCTCGAATCACTACGTATCCTCATTTATTGCAACACTTTCTCTTTGGGTATGAAAAGTGCAAAATACACTTTGAGTCTTGATGTGGCTACTTCCTGGCTGAAGTAACCCCTGTGCCTTTTCCAGTTACTCTGCATTTAGGATTTAATTTACACAGTTCAAGGATTAAATCACAATTTCTAGCCTTTGGTATAAGAACAAATAAACAAACAAACAAAAATCCAGCCTTCCTTCCCCCCAGAGTTGGGAAGCATTGTCCAAATCACTGCTAGGAAACAAATGTCAGGGTACCTGGAGCCACCACCTTCCACCATTTCCATCCTCATCTAAGCTAGAAAATGAGTTTGTGGGGGAAAACGTTCTCATGGAGCTGCAGAGGTAGTAGCAAATAACACTTTTTGGAATGACAGCTTGTTTCTGCATACACGATAAATTCCTGATGGAGTCCCCAAGCCCAGGGCTGGAAGCATGGTAGGAGAGAGGTGCTGGGGAGCAGGCAATGTTCATCACTGCTCCATGAGTGAGGTGAAGCTGAGGGGCCTGCAGGAAGCTCAGCAGGTGATAGGGGAGGTAGCACGGCTCTGGGTCTTGCAGGGTGAACTCTTGTCCTGACAGGCTTTTTGAGTGCTCTGCTGGGAATCACGAGCACACTGGCTTAAACCTGGCCTCCACACATGCTACAGCTCCTGCTCAGAGAAAACCTGTCCCCCGAGGAGAAAAACACCTCCAGAAGTGTGCATCTATCCTTGTTTTCACTCTCTGAGTCATTCTGGGAAAAGCCCTGTTCTAAATGCTGATAAATCCCTCTCTTCCCTAGGGAATTATTCATGTAGCTGCAGGTGACTGAATTAGGGAAGCTCAGACAAAGTTCCTGCTAACGAAGTAAGGCACAGGGGCTACCCATGTGCAGACTCTTAGAGCTCCTGCACATGCAAAACAAAATGTCCCTGCAGGGTGACTGGAGTTCATGCGCTTTGCTTTACATTTGCATTTGGCTCAGGCTCCACAAGGCTTCTTGCTGGGGCAAAAGTGATAAAGATTTAAGCTTCTATTACTCAACTGCTTGCAATCACTTGCTATATCTCCGTTGGGAAAATGTTGCACACCTCTTGCTCGTATGGAACCAGAAAGTGTTAAAGATTTGGTTCAGCTCTCCTCCTGGCTGCTCAGTGTGTCTGAAGTTCACACACCAAGAAGAAATTCACACTTTTCTATTACCAGAATAACGAATATTACTGCAAGCAATGTTATTCATCTAGAGAAGGCATGGTCACTGCCATAGCAGGTTATATGAATCAAGGTGCTTAATTCTAGAAAGCCACAGTTTTTTTGATGTTCTTTAAGACCTTCTGGGGTTTTCTTCATTGTTTCTGTCTCCTATCCAAATTGATAAGAAATACCACCTCCTTTCCAGAATGCCAAGAGAATGATTTATCATGGAGTCACAGAAACACAGAATGGTTTGGGTTTGAAGGGACCTTTAAGATCTTCTCAATCCAACCCCCTGCCATGGGCAGGGACACCTTTCTAGACCAGGTTACTCCAAGCCCCATCCAAGCTGGCTTTGAACACTTCCAGGGATGAGGCCTTATTAAGGGTGCAGATGTGGATATCCCCATGGATCTGCTACCTATTTGCTAATCACTGGTCAAAACTGCAAATAATTTGTGATTTATTTAGTTGTTGAAAAGTTTTGATAGTCTCACTAGCCGGTGGGTGACACTATAAATGGCACATACATGATGGGCAGTCGTTCAGGAAAACTCACTGTAAACTGCTTGGAGACCTGCGGTGTGGAAAAGAAGTCGTTTAAGATTTCCAGCCACACAGAGCTAAGCACCCAGGCTCATTCTGAGTTGTTTGAGAATGGGCAGGAAAAAAATAGAAAAAAATCCCCTGATAATTCATCTGTGGAGGATAATTTACTGGGTCTAATCAGAGCAAACATCTCTATGGCTGGAATGCTGAAATAAATTAAATATAAAGCCTTCAAGGTCATAGCTTCCCAAGCTAATAATGCAGCACTGCTGTGCTCAGGTGGAGATGCTCTGCGCTCCACTGTGAAAAATCTCCATCAGCTGGATGGAATGGGAATATTTCAAGCAGTGATCAGGCCTGCCTGAAAGAAAATGGAGCAAATAGAGGATAGAGAGGATTCAATCTTCAAACTTGAGCAGCATAATCAATGAAGTTAAACACTCAGATTGGAAATAAAATACATATAAAAAGACATTTTTATATGGGGGAGACGTAGTGAGGAGAGTTTGAAGAACGTTGCTAGCAAGTGTAAACTGTAAGATGCAAATCTTGCTGTTCTGCTTCCAAAGTCTGATGCAGAAGCAATTAGATATTTCAGGGGTGGCCGTGTTACACACCCCAGCTCCCCCAGATCAAAGGTTTGTAACCCTCTCGCAGCCCCAGCTGCCCCATCCAGCTGACCAGAGGTTACCACCCCACCAGCTGTGCAGCACAGCCATTTGTCTGCCTTTCCAATCCCAACTCTCAAGAAATGCAGCTTCAGGAACAACAAATATCACCCTAACACTGAGGTCTTGGCTAAAGGCAGCCAGGAGGAGATGGATCAGGCAGGGGCAGATGAGGCAGGAAGCAGTGGAGACCCCAGACACAGGCACAGAGCAGTGCAGGAGGGTCTCCTGGCCCAGACAGGTGGGTGGACACCCTGGAAGGATCCTGGGTTCTGGTGAAATCCTGAGCCTTTGAGGTCAGCCTTAGCAGCCCTGCTTATTGTCATCCTGAATGCCTGGGTATCTGCCCTGTGCCAGAATGTGATGCCCTGAGATTTCTTTTCTACCACAGGTTATTTTTTTACTGTTCTGTTGATTTTGATGTCAGCAGAGGATGTTTCCATAGCAGGATTAGAAAATTCTCTGGTTTTATTTTATTTTATTTTATTTTATTTTATTTTGATAAATACACATTTCACAGCCACCCTCAACTTCACATTCATGCCTGTGAATCTCATCATTCAAAATGACTGCTTTACCCAAGCTGTTAATTTAAAATTAGATCCTGTGCCTATATATGCACACACACACACACACAGTGCCATCCACTTTGGTTTAGTCTCCTCTGCATATGTTATAGCACAGTTTTGAAAGATGTGATCACAGACCCATTTGTCTGCCCTCCATCAGACCCTGCTTTGCTCCATCCATAATGATCCAGATCCCCAGACAGGGTTGTTGTTGGGTATTTCTCTCCCTGTTCATCACACAGCCTCTCGTCCTCGTTCCCTTTGCACATCTTTCTAACCCTGGGTTCAGCATTTCTATGAAGTGCTCTCTCTTTGAGACTAATGGATGTATCTTCAGCAGAGCCCTGTGCCACAAAATGGTACCATTATCCCCGTTTTTGGAGACAGGGAGTGGAGTTGCAGAGATAGGAAGGTCAGCACCATTAAAAGCATCTGCTAATTTGAGAAAGCACAAAGCTGGATTTTTCAGAGTGCTTTTTTCCACAGCACTTTACTTGGTCACAATACAGGTGCCCTTTGGCTGTGTCTGAAATCATGAGAGCTTCACCCTGGTGCCTGGCAGAAGGGGGTCATGAGCTGGGGACCAAAGCCACCAGCAGCATGTAATTAGTGCCCATCTCTGAGGGGTCTGACCCGAACAAAGACACACAGCAAAATTCCCATCTGAAGCAGGCTGGGCTGGCAAAGCCCTTAAAAAACAAATGCTGCGTTTTCTGATGGAAAATATCACATCTCTCAGCTGTGGGTGAATAGTTTCCAGCTTGTGGCTTGTTTCTCTGTGAATTCAAGCCTGCTAGGAAGGTGCTTAGATTGCTGTAAAGGCATTCATGCCCCCACCAGAAAAACCTGAGTGTGAAAATCAAAGCTGTGAGAATCACCGAGTTTTGCACAGATGCCACTATAATAAGAAATAAAGAGCAGGCAAGAGGCTTTTCAGTGAGCTGATAGACTCATCAGCCAAGTTGTCAGCTGGGAAAGAGGCATTCCCCTTTTTCCAAAACAGGAGGTTCTTGTGCCAATACCTATCTGGGTTGAGGTCCACTGTGTTGGGGACGCTGCTTCTTCCTCTTCTCTGCTCTTTTTTCCCAGCACAGCCACAAAATCTGATAATCTAAGCACTGTTGTGGTTATATTCAGTACTTAGACACCCTGTCAGAAAAACCCAAATTGTCCTACATGTTCAGAGAAAAAGTTAAGAACAAATGGATTAAAAATCCACAGGTTGGGAGGGGACCTCTCCCTCTACTTTCTGTGGTTACACAAATTCAAGTCTTTGAATAAAAGTATGTAATTCCCCATTTTCTGCCAAACTTCCCATTGTTTCTTTAACCTGAGGTAAGATTCCATGGGGTTTTTGTGTGCTTTCCTTTTTTGCTTATACTCAGCAATAACTCTACCAGCACAGATTTCAGCTGGTGCTTACATAAAATTCCACCTGATCACATTTATGATCCAGGTTTGGTAAAATAAAATTAGTTTCATCAGGTGCAGTACTAGATAAGGGCATGTGCTGGCCAAAAACTGAAATGCTGTTGTAGAATTTGGTTTTCAGGCTTTCCAACCTGTTTCTGAGTTTGCTGGGGAAGGAATAAAAATGATGGAAAGCAAATTAGTTTTAATATTCCCAAAGATTCACATTTTCATTTGGAAAAGGTGGGGGTTTTTCCCCAATGTCAAAACAAAAATAATAAATTACAATGAAAAATTCATGGAATTTCTGGTTCTGGACCTCATGTAGAGGTTTCCCTTTGGGCAGGGGTTTGCCCTGTGTGGTGCTGAGACTTCAGGGACACGTTCCTGCCCCTCAAGCATTTTGGCAGGGTGTCAGCCTTGCTTCTCACCTTTATTTGGCTGCTTGTCCATTCACTTTGAGCCCCCATAGCCTTTTTCAAAGCCCAGCAGAACCAGCAGGGGGGTTTCTCATTAATCCAAGCAGCCTTAGGTGTGGATGCCAGTTTATAAAGCTGTGGTGGAGGAGAGAGGCACTGAGGGAGAGACCTGCTCTGGCACTGCAGGGTTAAGTTTAGGTAAATTCTACTCACAAAGTAAAGTGTAGGAAATAAGAACGAGTGACGGATTGGCTCCAAAAGCACCCATTTCGATTAAAACAGACTGTTGATGCAGCTGCACCCATCAGGAGCCACCTCACCTTGGAAATGCAGCTCTGAGAGCTCCCTTTGGCAAAAAATCAAGTCGTTTCAAAGAGAAAGCTCTCCTTCAGGGAGTTGTGGTCCCCACCTGTGTTTCATCAACCCCCTCAACAAAATCTAGCAAAAGCAGCAGAATGACCAGGTTTTGCCTCATCTGCTCATTCCAGCACCAGCCTGGTCCCAGAAATGGGGATCTGGTAAGGCAGAACCGGGAAGGAAAAGCCTGTTTTTAAGGAGCTAATGAGAAAACCACCTTACAGATTTTGGCACACATATTGCTCAAACCACCAGAACAGAGTAAGGACTTTGTTCCACCCTCATCGTCATTTGTATCTAGTAAATTGGCAAGGATTTAGGACATTGCCAGTATTTTGACACACGCAAACAAAACCCCCCCAAAACCTCTGTAGCCCATTACTCACATCCCCAGAGAAATCATAATAAGAGACACAGAGTTTACCACCTTCAAGCAGGAAATAGCTGCCTTTCTAATGCTTGATAATTGCTTCACTTAAAACTAGTTTGATTACTTGGCACTGAGACAGTATTTTAAAACTGAATTATTGCTTGGAACTTTCCTTTCACCTACCAAGAGCCCAGGCCATTAAAAATGTGTAGCAAGGGTCTCCCTGTGAGGTGTAGGATTGCCTGTTAACTCTTTCATGAATTATAAGAGATGTTTTGCTTCTGGGATGTCTTTTTCTCTTGTTGTATTTTATTAATAAGAGGTGCTATTTATTAACATTGGGTGCTGAGGGAAGTCCCACTCTGGAGTTACCAGTCATATTCCTAAAAGCTGTCACCCGGGGTGGGATCACATTTTCATGTTCTGAAACCAATAGGACAAATTAGTCACTCTAAGACTCCTGTGAAAACAAATTATTTTTTAATTTGTCTTGACTTTTCCCAATCAAGCTGTGCTGCTTTTAGGGGGTGAAGGACATGAGGGCAGGAGTCACAGGAGGATGAGCTGCACATACTGACCTGGAGAAGCAGAGTGGCTTGGTTGTACCAAACATTGTCATTAAAAATGTCTTTGTCACGGCACTTCTTTAGGATCAGAAATTAGCTTGCATTTTGTACTTGACAGGAAGTCATTAAGAAATCTCCACAGCTACAATAACACTGATGTGTAAATTGCAATCTTTCAAGAAAGAATTTGAATCTCAATACAAAGCATCAATAAGGTAAGCAGCAGCTATGGAGTTGGCACATCCCTGAAGTGGCTGTTCCTGAAAGTCTCCCTTCAGGTGAGACTCAGGTCTGGAGGAAAACTGGGCTCCACAGCCAGGGATTCAAAAACCAGCAGCCCACAGTGATCCACCTCCCCAAACCCTGTCCAAACCCATCAGTTATGTTTCCCATCAAATTCAATATGAAGTTCCTTCATCCTCTTGGCAAATGAAGTTTTCCACAGCTACACAGGAGCTGCCCTGTAGGATAAGGAACAGTTGTGGCTTTCTCCTTGCCCATTCCACTCAGGAGCAGCCAACTCTGACCTCTAATTTATCTCCGAGGATTGTGGCAGCTTTGGCAGCCTTGCTTCAGAAAGCCAGTGGAAAAAAAAATGAATGAGAAAATGGTGGTGATGTGGGTGTAAAACAGCCTGAATCTAACACAGGATGTTTTGAGGCAATTAGTCAAAATATGTGGAAGAGGGTGGGCTTTGCTATCATGCCATCACTTTTTTAGGCAGCAGGCATCCAGAATAAAATTGACACATGAAAAAGTGTATCTTAAAAATACACATGAAAAAAAATTTCATCCTAAGTGCTACTCAGCCACAGAGAAAAGGCTTCCAATGGGAGCCTGCATGTAGATCTATACCCCAAAAACCCAGGGAATTATATATATAACCCATGCATCTGCACTGCACAGGGCTGGGGCCACACTGCCCATTTCTGCTCTCACCAGGGCAATTGTTGAGAAAATTAGAGAATCTCTTGTGGCCAGGAGAACATTCTGAAAAGGGTCACTAGCTAAAATTGGCCTATTGATCGAGAAGCAGTGAAAGGGAACAAAAATATCTGGGCTTATGTGCAGTGTGAGGAAAACCACACATTTTCTTTTCATCTTAGGAAGCCACTTGCAAAACTTTCCATGGGAAGCAGGCAGATAAAACAGGCAGATCTAAGTGAAGAAATGCTTAGTGCACCAGACATGCCCCTGACTGGGAGATGTCCCCTCTAATGTCCAGAGCCAGCAATGAGTTTTAGTGAGAAAAGGCACTGGCAGGACTGAAGATGGCTCAAGTCTGCATGGAAAACACCAGTTACAGCTTTTTCAACACCAATTTTGGCACCCAGCATGACAGGAATGGGTGCAGGGTTGATTGAGAACACCATGTTATTAGAAGAGCCCCTTCACTTGCTATGTAAAAAAGGCCACCCCATACCTCCAGGATAAATATTTGTGTTCCTATGATCTTACCTCCTCTTCAGCTCACTTCCTGCCTCCTTTACCAGTTCCCTATACACTTGATGAAAGATTTACCAAGATCATGGCAGGAACTGAAACTTAACATTTTTGTTTTCAAGCTTCAAAAATATTTCCCAAACATCTCTTATTTCTCTACAGGAAATCCCTTTAAAAACATTCTCCAGTGAGCAGTTAAGAAGTTGAACCAACACACATCTCATCTTAGGTTTCTGCTGGTAATTAATAAACCAACTGAATATCTGGCAGGATGGCAAGTTTTATCATTCCTAAATAAATGTTAATGCATCTGGTTATTTCCAGACCTTCACTGATGTGATCAGGAAAGCAAATTAGACAGTGTTGTAGCAGTCTGCCTGACATTTCTTCTTTTGTGCTATTACTGTTAATTTATTCCTTTAAGCCAATTTTTGCTCTGTCACTACTGTGAAGGCTTTCTCAGGAAATTAATTACAAATAAGAACCCTCCAACATGAAACTGCTACAGGATAAAAATCCGTATTTAAGGTGTCATCTTAAAAGCAGCTCATACCTTCTGTGTGTGAGAGAGGGAACACGTGCACACACCCATCAAGCTTATTTGAATGTGTAAATTTACAAACTCTCCTCTTTTTTTTGTAAGAAAAACATTTGCCTTGATGTTCTATCATCCTCAGAACAAGAACGTTTCTTGGTTAACTGAATACGCTTTTTGCATTGCAGAAAAAAAAGAGATTTTATTATCCCTTAAAAATCCTGTATGTCTGAGGAGGTCCAAGATTTTCTGAGAACCCAGCATTTTATAAAGATTTTTGAGAATGCATAATTTTTTTGCCCATAAATGCCACCCACTCAGAAACAAAGGAACCAAAGTAGGCTGTAATTACTTCCCTACACAATGGATTCCAATTGCTTCTATCAAGAAATATTACATAATTATTATAACTTAGGGCTGTGATTATATATTTGCTCAAAGGAGAATCACACATAATAGCAAGCAGTGGGACTTATGGCTCTTTGCCTATTGTGTCAACTCATACATTTAAATTACTTGATTAGAAAACTAAATAAAGACCTTGAGTCCTAAATACTTTCTCATCAGTTGTCAGGATTGAAGGAAGTGATAAGTGATGGGACATGCATATTTGTGTAGAAAATTGGAGAAGCAGGAGAAGGGAGGAGAAGTTGTGCTTCTGCATGGGTCCTTACATCCATCCATCTCCATCCCTCTATCCATCAGAGTCTTGGGCATCCTCTCTGTGCACACCTCACAAGGAATTTGCAAGGAGCTGATAAGGAAGACCATCTCTCCATAGAAGACAAAGGTCAGCCTGTGGAAGGCGTCAAGAAAAATCCACTCCTCCTCCTCCTCATTTTGTTCATGTTCTTGCAGACTCACCCTCTCCCCTCCCTCACACCATCTGGGTTCCTGGCTATTTGTACATTTCCCAGTGGAAGCAGGGTCTGCCCGTGCTGGGATGTGGGAGGATGAGGAGGAGGCAAGGCTTCACAGGGGCTTGCCCTTTTTCTCAACAGTTTAGCACGTTGTATTTAAATGGTTCATTTCTGGTGCTCACAACTCACTCCTCAGATAACCCAAGCATCTTGGATGCCACCAGCACTTTGGATGAATCCTCCAGCTTTGTGTCCTTGGATAACCTGCAAAAGATAAAAGACAGATGGCCATAAAAACCAGGACAAACTATCAGCTAAAGAGGGCAGACACTGAGGATATGATGCTGCTGCAGAAGACGCCTGAAGGTGACTTCCCCTTGCAGACAATGTCCCTTGGTGCTGAAGTGCAGATCTCTCCGTGCACTCACCTGTTGCACTTAAGACAGCAACAGTTTGCATTTTCTGAAAATCAAGAAATAGAATTTAAAAAAAAATAATAAAAGGAAGATCCCTTTTGGGCCTGCAAAACACCATGCTGGTCATAGTAGTATGAGAGAAAGGAGGGCACTGATTCATATTTTGGCATCAAATCCTGTGTCTGTGTTAGCACACAGGGTCCAGCAACGCAGCTGCAGATGAGTCTGTGACTTCTCACTGGCACTGAGCCACAGCAACTTCAAAGAGAAATGCCATAAGAAGCTGATTTTTCATGTGTGTGTGTGTTCTTTTATTAGGAATTTTTGTATTTTTGCCTCGTAATAGCAGAAGGAATATCACGATTTCCCAAGTGTAACAAATTCAATGTGTCATACATGCTGGCTGGAAGTAATTTAACATGAGTGCTCTTTAATTTCATCGATCTCTGGCAAATGGGCCCTGGTTAATGATCGGGGGGTTGCTGTTTTGCCTTTTTAAAGTCAAATCTTTTAAAGTCCAGATGGAGAGGGTTTGCTACAGCTGTGCAAGAGCAGTGACACTGATACACGCTGAACTCCGCGGGTGGTATTTAAAAATCTGTCATCTACTTTAAAAGGATTTTTTGAATGTCATTTTAAAGGGACATCATCAATTCGAGGATCACTCTGGATCTCATAATATTACAAGTAATATTTCAGACTATCACATGAAGCCAGCTGGGGAGAGAAGTCGATGCTATGTGCCAAACAAGGCTCTTTGTATTTTCATGATATTTTACACTGGATTTTAAGAATCTTCCAGGGAGAAGCTGCAACCCTGTGAACTGCTACTGGGCGGCCAGGTAAGCCCCAGCATTGGTCACAGGCTGTTACACCAAGCCCAGCACTTCCAGCAGCAAAAAAGGGCTGGGACTGGCCTCCTCCTGTGCTGAGGGGGACATTCTTGGCAGCAGCCAGTAAAGAAATGCTGGTGTTGATTTCCAGAAAAGAACATTTGTCTTTTGCAACACTCCTCAGCATTAGGAGAACGTTTAGAGATGCAAGGAAGCCTCCTGGTTCCAGCTGCTTTGGCTCCCACTGTGACCTCTTTTGGTTTTTATTAAATCGTGGTTAGAACTGTTCGTTGTTCAAGGTGAGAGCTCTGATTTACAAGGGGCTGAGGCTGCACTTTACGCACAGAGAGAAAGAATGCTTGAGAAAGGGAAAGCTCTCCCCATCTGGGAAGTTTCTGGAGTGGAAACAATGACCAAATCACTTGGAAAGGTAAATCCCAGCACAGGGAAACACTAGCCAGGTTGTGGTCTAGAAGGGGATTGAGGAAACAAAACACTTTACAGCTGAAAGTGTATTTTAGAGCAGGGACAGGCAACATGTTTTTGTGCCTTTTCACAACCACCTCTGTTGGACTTCATTTCAAAGCTCATTCAAAGCTCAAAATGAGATGAATCCACCTCATCTCATCTCATCTCGCAGAAGAAATGAGGGACATCTGGGCATGGTGGTCTCCATAGGACTGGGATGGTGTGGGACAGGGCTGGATCCATCCTCTCTTGGCACCCTCCCTTCCAACCCAAACCCTTCGGTGATTCCATGATCTAAGCCAAGAGCTGAGGCCTGGAACTAAAGTTGTATGTTGGTCTGTGCTTTTCTTCCCCTTCAGAGAGCACCTGGTACCTCCAGAGGTCATGAGGCTAAATTAATTAGGGGACTGGGAAGCCAACAGGCACTACTGGAATTAATATGATGGTAGAAATCCCTATTCATCATTTTCTGCTGTCCTCTGGATTGATACATATTGATCAGCTGGATCCCAGCAGCTGATAACTAGTCCTCAGTATCTGCATTTTCTGCAGAATTGTTGTGTGACATGCATTTTAAAAAATACTCTTCCATTTATTGCAGCCTTTTTGCATAAATTTAAATAACTGGAGTTCATTTATTTAGTTGAAAGCATTCTGCATGACACGTCTTGCTCAGCGTTACAGCTGCAAGTGTTAAAAGCCCCCGTCAAGAACAGCTGCTTATGGAAAGCTTCCCCAGCACACCATAAACACGGAGAGGACCACGGGGACTGCTGGTCTGGGCTGTGACAGGGACAGGGGCCCCTGCCAGGCACCAAACCCACCCTCCAGCTGTCTCCTGGGGAGCACCAAAAGCGCCCAGGGGAGCATCTCGTGTGTCTGACTGGAACACTGCGATGCAGAGATCTCTGCTACAGCTACCCAGAGCAGAGGGAGAGGAGGTTGGATGCTGATGCACGAGCCGGTACAGAGCAGAGGGAACAGAAGATTTGCGAAGAAATCTGGGAGCAAGCAGAGAGGGCTCCCAGGCGGTGGTGTGGCCAGAGCTCCCTCTCCTGACAGGACAGCACGATCCCTTCGGGATGTGACCTCGGCTTTTACCCTCTCTGCAGGGATGGAAGCAAAGCCAGGACTTTTCCTGGGGTCTCTTAGCTCTCTAGGAAGCACCTGACTTTACATCCAAACTCCTCTCTGGTCAAACAGCAAGCAAGAATATAAAGCAAATACATGTATCTTTAATTAAATTCCAGGCAGCACTAGTGCTGCTTAATCTTCAGAAAAGAGCCAACGCTGCTATTTCCCTCATAAGCTGGAGTTTCCTTCCAGCCTGACAAGGTGATACACTGCAGCCCTTTATTTGAGGAATGACACATTTTATTTTTCTTTTCCTTGCCCTGGTGATCCGTGTGTAATTTCATTTAGCAACACCACTGTGCTAGGCTGCCTGGATGGGAAAATCCTCACACTTAAAGAACTGATCCAGAGAACCAGTTCCTGAGGAACAGCCAAATGTCTCTTGCAACATCTTGGCATATTGAGACTTTTCTAATTTGGCTTTACATTTCCTAGACATTTTTGAAGAAATGTGTATGTCAGTGAGGTTGCAGACCCAGAGGGAGCACCCAGCTTTTTATTTTAGCCTCTGATTTCATTTGGACTTCGATTACACTCATCGTGGGGGCAGAGAAACAAACCAAAAAATCCCTGCTAAATAACAAAAGTCATAGATACATTATATAGCCATTGCATTTTGCAATCTAATTACTTTAACATGTAGGGATGGAGGAGGGGGTTATGGCTCATAATACCGGAAAGATTTCATGGAATAACACAGAATTATTAAACTTTTCAGAAAGAATCCAGTTTGCAGCTCCCACTGCACATTTACCTGGGCGATTTTCCCTTTTCCTGTGGCTGAGAATCACTTTGTATTACACTTTCCTGCCTATAAAAGAAGCCCTTGTTCATAGCTGCCCTGAGGTGCTCATAATGTTATTGGTTCTGTGCTAAGAAGTTGGGGTTGCTGTGAATTCCTGCCTTGTGGCTCTCCAGCTCACAAAAGTAAACACATTTGCTGAGTTAGCTCGGCTTCATGGTGCCCAAAATCCCACAGGGAATGAAATGTCCTATCGAAGGAAGCTTTGAAACCCTAGTTGCTCTACACCACTTTTCTCGGGCAGGAGAGCACACAAAGCATGCTTCTGTGCTGTATTTACTGCTTTTTTTTTTGTGGATCCAGTGCATAAGAGCTGCATTGAACCTTGGCAGAGGGGAAAGGGCTCCCCTTGGAAACGTGCAGGATGCAATGGAAAAAAAAAAAAAAATCTGTGCTTTTCAGTCCTTACTGAGTCCCTTGTGCCCAGCACACAGGTGGCTGCCTGGAGATGAAAAAATCACTCACGGGTGAAGGGAGAAGCAGCCAAAACAGTAATTTTTCTGGCTTGGATGCACTTACTAAGAAATAAATAGGTAAAGCCAAGGCCAGTCAGTGCAGGGAATGCCTGGGGCATGTGTGTTGCTGCTGCCACAGCAGCTGAGCACTGGAGGAACCCCTCTCTGTGATGCTTAGAGAGGGGACACACTGGGGAAGCGTGCCCTGACTCCCTTCAATGTACACCCAATAGCCAAAAGAACCTCTGAAAAATGCCTGTTTCAGACACAGCTTCTCAAAATCTTCATTTTCTTCCAGCTCTAATTAGATCCAGGTGGATGCTAGTCTGGGATTTTGGTGGGGAAGTGTGCAGCAGGAAGAACCAGATGAGCACCCAGTTAACTTAGCTGAGAGGGTGCTGCCCAATTAAAAATCATGAGCACCAGTATGAGATTATGTTTTGGAGGGAAGATGTCTTTTGTTGACCCAGATTTTCTCCAGCACAGTTCCTGCAAGAAATGAGAGCACCCGGGAAAAGTTCCCTGGAGAAAGTTCCTCTCTAGAATGACATACCCCTACCCTGGAGCCCTCTCCCTCCATTGAAAACACATGGGACAACCTCCTGGGATGGGGAGAACCAGAGGGGATGCTGACTGCCAGGGACATGGCCCAAGGTGACAGCATCCTAAAGTGCAAGCTGGCACCCCAAAGGATGGATGGACTGTCCTCTCCTTCCTTGCACGGCATCCTGTGGTGTTATCAGTGGTGGGTGCTGTGGACAGCTGGCGTGGGATTATCCTGGGAAGAAGGGCATTGCCAATGATGTGTCCATGCCATCCCTGCTGTGGGGAAGCTGTAACACATCTGACAGCTCACCCTCACCCCAGGAATGGTGTGTGTGCTCAGGGACACGTCCCAGCTGCTCATCCTTTCGGATTGCGGTGGATCGCTGGTGACGCCCGTGTGCTCACAGCCCCAAAGCGCACGCACACGGGCGGCATAAACTGGCACGCTATTCCCTCTCTTATGATGAAATACCCTTTCTGCCTTAGGCTCCTTAATCTGAAATTAAATTCCAGCTGAGCTGCAGCTCACTGGCCAGCAGGGCGTGGGGCGGCTGCGGAGCAAATCGCAGCTCAGCACTCCAGACACTCGCGCTCACTCCCGACGCCCATGTCGTGTTGCCATCAGACACATTCCAGAAGTCTTCATTTTCTAGGCATGAAAACATTTTAACAATAAACAGAAATTCTTCTGATTACATGGTTATATTCGGCTGCTGAAAGCAGACTCTTATTAAGCGAGGCAGAGAGCAATTAATGTCATGTAGAGAGCAGTCTTCCACATGGCAAAAAGAGGGACTAATATATCTTTCCCACATCCAGCAGCTGGGACCATGAGTTAAGGCTTCAAGTTTGCAAAAGCTTATTAAGATTCTTGTTGTAAGGATGTGAGCAGCTCCACTTAAATTGGAGCCTGGTGAAAATCTGTCTGTAATGAGATCTGTGGAAGTTTTAACACTGAATTTAGTGGGAACAGTGTTTTATACGTACTCTTCAAAGGGGTTTTTAACTCAGTTTCACTCCTTCCCACCACCAGCAACCTGGGTGCATCGTTCTTCATTTACATGCTGGACATTGAAATGATGCAGAAAACATAATTGAGCTGGAAGATCTTCACCAAAGGAGTCTTGAGGCTATTCCTATGTGTCTGCAGCTCCTAAAGGAAAGGAAAAAACAACATAATGAAACTGAGCCGCAAATTGCTTCACAATTATTTTTACCACCTAATTTGGTGCACAAGGCTGGAGGCTTGCTCTTTGCATACCACACTCCTGCTGCAAACTCAGGAAGAGCCCGAAAGGCCACGGAACAGACGAGATATTCATTATCATCTCTTTCATGTTGCAGCTGCGACAGAGGCCCTGGAGAATTTGCCCAGCATGATATTTGCAAATGCCTGCTTACCTCTTTATTAGCTCAGCTTGAGAACGGCTGCTGAGATGACGTTCCTCCTCCTGCCCTACTCCCATCCAGCCAGCACAGCCCTACCACCTGGGAAGGGCAATCTGGACCAACTTCCATGGGTGTGTCTGCTCAGCCTCTCTCCTGATGGCACACTTGGACGGGGAGCAATGATCCCACCACAGATCAGGCTGGGGTCACTCTCGCTCAGCAAGCCAGAGGCTCTGGATGCTGCAGGAGTTACAGATTTTTGCAGTGAATTATGGCACTCCTTGATAAGACAGGGAAGTTACAGTAAAAGCACCAACTCCACAATGAAAGGGCTTTTATACATTCTGCTGCAGTGCTGGTTATGGCTGCCAACTTCGCACAATTCACTTTCAAGCACAAGAACAGCACAAACTGGTTTAAGACGACTTCTGAATGATGAATGCTGACTTGAAAGGTTTCCAGCACGACATAATTACTCTGCATTAATGTGCAATGCACAATGGTCTATATGTATCTCAATGGGAATCTCAGTGGGACTTCGTGGGCTCTGTTCCAAGTAACCTCTGCCGGGAGTCACGCTCAGAGTTCGACAGGCTGACGTACAAATAGATCCCATATTCATTCCTGAATTATTCCTGTGCAGAATCAGACTTGAGAGATCCAGGGCTGTATGCACTGGTGTGTGGCTGCACACAACTGCACTCGGCTGTAGTGCATAGAGCCCAGGTTATTTTCTCTCCTTGGCCTGATGTGTTTTCCTTGGGCTAATGTGTGCACACCTTAATCTTTAGTTGCTCAGAGACAGACAGCTCTAATGAACTCCCTGCACCTTCAAAGATAGGTGAGATCAGGGGGAGGAGACTCAACCACTTGTCCTGAGCAAAGGCAAAATTGAATGACGAATTCATTTATTTATTCCCAGTTAACCAGCACACACTTTGAGATTTCACCTAACCCTCAAAATGAACTGTAATCCTCTATAATGATTGTCCCTCTACTGAAAGAGTAGATTTAGATTAGGAAGAAATTAGGAAGAAATTCTTGACTGTGAGGGTGGCAAGGCACTGGCACAGGTTTTCCAGAGAAGCTATGATGTCCCATCCCTGGAGGGGTTCAAGGGCAGGCTGGATGGAGCAAAAGCTGATCAGGACGGGATCCTGACTAGATTTTGAATATCTCAACATCTGGCTTGTCTTACCACTGCCAGAGGCCCAGGGATTTTGGCGATGAGCAGAGGATAAATGCATTCAGGAAAAAACCCCACTTACTAATCAGTTCTTGGTCCTGGGCTAAAACTTCCTTCCAAAGCTCAGAGCTGTTTGAAGCAGGGATTTTCCCCTGGGCTCATTACCAATCAGCATGACAGCTGTACTGGTTTTGTCCCACTGTGCTGCTCTTAGCCCTGGAGCCATGGCAGACTCCTGCAGTTCTCCTCGTGGGAAAGAGCCAGTGGGATACTGGGCAAAGGAAAGCATCCCTCACCACAGCCAGCAAATCCTCATCCCAGAGCCAGGGTCTCCAGCCCATGGGATGGAGGGGGAATATTTAATTAACAGTATGGGTGATTCCACTTCCCTGTTTGGTTTTGCACTGCCAAATGCCTGCGGTGGAGGCAAGGGCAGCTGTGAAGGGGCTGTTAAAAGGACTGGAGAAATAAAAACAGCGGTGCAGGGAAGTGCACTGCAGATAGGCAGCTTCAAAGGCCCGGAGATAACAATGGCTGGACACATCCCAGGTGGAGAGAGTTACTCTTCACAGAGCTGAGCTTGGGATCAAAGTAGATCTCAAACCTCCAAGACCCTGGAAGGCAGAGCAGGTTTGGGTGGTGGGTGGTGGCAAAAAGAGTTGGAGAGTGAAGGAGGATTCCCTTTGACATAGTCAGGGCAAGCTGTGAACAGATGAGTTCGTTATTAACCGCAAGCAATTAGCTGCCTGATACACAGCAAGAGAAGGTGAAGTTTGTGCAGAAGGAGTAGGAGCCATTTTTACCTCAGGAAACAAGGTTTATATGAGGATACAGCCTGCTGGTTCCTCTCCACCCTCGAACTTTTGAACCAGCTTGCCAATTTTAACCACATTTGAAAGACGGTAGATGCCTCCCAGATAACGCTCCCACTGATTTGTTTCTCTGTTAACAGACAAAGAGAAACTCATCACCTGCACAAAAAGGAGGGAAACCCAACCGAGCACCCCTGAAAGAGGAGGAATGTCTATCTGTTCCCATTAGCACCTGGATGGCTGGCAGATCACCTCGCCGTAATCTCCCACCCAGCCACGACACAGAGAGGAAAAGAATTATGACCTAAAGTGGTTTCTGAGTCATTTTTCATCAGTTGATGCCCTAGGCTTTAATGCAAAATCCTTTCACAGGCTCAAAACATACTAAATTCACAGGAGGGCTAGGGCTAAGGGGGGTTAATACCCTAAGCTTGTGACTGGGTGAGGAATGGTGCCTGGGAGGGGAAAGTTCTGAGTCAAGCACTTAGAGAGATCTCTAGGATGATTCACCCCATACTGAAATAGCAAACCATGTGAAACAAATAAATAAAATGGAATAAGGAACGGATGAAGCTGAACTATTTGGCTCCTGCAGCAGCCCTAGTACAGAAGGAACAGGGACTTGAGACCTCTTGCAGGGCAAAAGGATGTTCTGGCAATTAGGATGTTCGTTTGGAGTTTAAGACATCCAAGAGCAGTCTCTCTGACATGGATTTCCTAAATGGCCTCATGCATGTTGCCTGCCCTCTGCCAACTTCCCACCTGTTGAGCCTCCCCACGCCAAAATCATGAATAAATCACTGCAACCCTTTCTGATCTCATCATATTTGAGGTCTTTTGGTTTGTTTCTGTTAAGACAGCAACCCTGTCAGTGCAGGTAGGTACATTGATACAGTTGTACTTTTATTGAAAACATGCATTTGTAACCCCAAGACTGACTCATAATCTCTTTGTCCAGAAATATTATCCTCTTCCAGCCATCCTAAAACCCACAGGACTCTTCCCTGGTTTGTTTTTTTTTTTCCAGAGCTGTGGGGCCAATGCACTTTCATCTGCATCCCTGGCTTCCTTTCTCTGTATCTGCTTTCAGGGGTTTGTTTTAATTACTCCATCCTTATCAACCTGGTCCCTAAAGGTCATATGTAGCCAGGCTGTCACCAGAAATCTGTTTAAACAAACAGCACCTGGTGAAAGCCCTTCTGACAACACACATTACACATGGAGAGAGGTCGGGACCATCTCAAATACTCTGCTCCCTTGGGAAACACTTAATCTTTCCAGGCCAGGTTTATAGGAAGCAAATGATATAATTTGAAAAAGCTCATTATTTCAAAAGTACATTTCTGAAAATGTTGTTTTGGTTTTTTTTAGGAACAAGCACTTCCTCAGGCTTGAAATATTATCCTTCCAAACCACAACAGCTAAGCACTTCTTGATTTTTATACTGGCAGGGTGATGAGCCAGGAAGGAGAGAGGCTAAGAGCTTGTCTCCCTTTTCTCAGAGACAGTTTTCTTGGGGTTCAGCCCAGTTTCTAATTCCTGGGTGGTGCCGAGAGCTGCAGCCCCACTGGGGATATGTGAAAATACAGTTGGGGTTTGTTTAACCCCATTTGCAGAGGACAGGTCTCCTTTCTAGACCCCATCTGTCCCCAGACGCCTGAGGACCCCATTAATGCAGTGGGGTTGTTTGCACAGAGCAGCAGGAAGCCTTCTTTGGCCAGTGAGAGGAAATATTACCAGTCTCTAAGGACCTTTGCAGTGTGGTTTCTGGCCTGTCTCTGCTCTGCTTTTTAGTTTAAAGTGCTGTCCTTTGGCACTTGCTTTCCATCCTCTCTCCAAGCACCACATCCAGCACTTGCAGATGTGCCAACAGCCCCCTCAGCATCTCAGTGATGCTCCCCCAACCCAGTCCAATCCCACGGGATTCAAAGGACAGCAGTGGGGCAGCATGCACACGTGATTTAAAATGACACCGCTTAGAATAGTGCTAACTACTGGCAGTGCCACTTTATCAACTCCAAGGCCAGGAAAAAGGATGAATGTGTCTGTTCTCCACTTTGTTGGTGGAGATGGCTGTGTGAGTTTGAAGGTGAAGCCTGGCAGCTCTTTTCCAAGTCTCGCAGCTCTTTTCCAAAGCTCACCTTTGGGTCTCCAAATGTTGTATCCTAGCTCCTCTATAACCTTCACCCTGCTAACAAAACTGCACCCTCCAGACTGACTCATTTTGATGGGATTATCCCTGGAAGTGTTTCAGGCCTGACTGGATGGGGCCCTGAGCAAGCTGGTCTAGTGGAAGGTGTCCCTGCCCATGTCTGGGGATTGGAATTGGATGGGCTTTAAGGCACCTTCAGCCTAAATCATTCTGTGATTCTGTGATTATCAGATAAATGTTTCTGGATGCAGGAAAATTCAAAAGCGGGACAGTGGACTTAAAGTCCTTGAGCTTGAGTGGTCACAGCCTCTTGAACTGCCTGAGTTCAAGAAGAATTTGGACAACACTCTCAGGCCCATGGTGTGATTCTTGGAGCTGTCAGGTGCAGATCCAGGAGTTGGACTCGGTGATCTTTGTGGGTCCCTTTCAACTCAGGATGTTTTGTGATTCTATGAGATCCAGGTCCAGGTCCACCTGAGAAATTTTCATGAGGCAGTGTGGTGAAGGTGAGCAGGAAAACAGCAAATTTGGCCAGGGAGGGCTTGCTCAGCCAGCATGTCCCAGGTGCCTTCCTGCTGGAGCTGCTCTCAGGAGTTAAAGGCAGCAGGATCTCCACTTTATTTTAAATTCTGACAATACAACCAAACTTTCTGTCAGCTCTCCAAAGACTTGTCTTCACTAGTGAAAAAGAGTTCTATTTCTTTTTACTGGAAGATAACTAATGGCCAGCAGCTCTCTTGAGGTAAACAACCCAGCCAAGACAGAGGGCTTGGGTTTTACTGTGGGTAAACTCACCAAGGTCAATGCTGTGATCTCACTTGAAGTTGACCCCTGCAAGTTTATCTCACAGGGTGCTTCAGTTTTACTGCCTTGTTTGTGCTTTTACCTCAGGATATTGGATGAGCACTTGTTCCCCTGGGGTTGGGAAAGAAAAAAAAAGGATTAAAAAAATTTAGCAGTAAAGACAAGACCAAACAATCCTCTTCAAGGGGAAAATACCTCTACAGGGGCTAAAACAGCTGTTCTTTGTATAAGTGGACTGACACAGATGTATATGCTTTCCCCACTGGCAGAAAACAGTGTAAACCAAAGAGACAAGCCTGCACCCTCTAGGAAACATGATCACCAGAAAAAAATGTCACTAGGAAAGTGTGTTCAGCTTATATAAATCTACCAGCTCCTTCACTGCAAAACTATGGAGGAGGAAACACAGTGCCAGCGACTTAACAGCACTTTGACAGGAAATACTCTACTCCTGGTAAAAGCCCAAATACAAAAACACAGCCCTGGATTTGGGGCCAATAAAATTAATGTGAAATTGGAAAAAAACAAAGCCCTTGCTGTTTGTAAAATTACATTATGCTTTGTTATGAGTAATTACACAATAAGAGTTGGGTTTTTTTTTTATAAGAAGCCTGTCTCCAACACAAGACTGCCTAAAATCATTTAAACATTGTGTCTTAAAAGCACACACAGGGTTGAAAAGTGAATTAAATTGCATTTTGCCCTCTGCCACGCACATGGAAATACCAAATGACACAGCTGAAACCAGGAAGCTGTTGGTTGCTTTCCAAGGCAGTTGGGGAGACTTTGGCCCACCAATATTTTAAGATGGAATCAGAAAGGGAATGTGGATGTCTTGTCTGTGCCCTGGGTTTTTGAAACACAAGTGGAGAGTTCTGGAAGAGGTTGTAGGGATTTTCTCTACCATCATCAATTATACTGCTCCTTCCAAAAAAAGATTAAACAAACAAAAAGTTTAGATAATAGTGTCTTTAACCTAATGACTCTTGAATTTTCATCAAGAGATTTCCAAGTTTAAATAATGCATTTATTTGACCCGAGCAAAAAAACCCCAAAAGTTAAGGAGACTGCAGAACTCTCCGCATAGTTTTCCCTTTCTTTGCCTTTTCTTGTATAATAAAACCACTCTTAATCACAGACATTTTCAAGTAACAGAGCAGTACAAACACAGCCTGTATCTCTGATGTAGGTGGGGCAGGAAGTTATATTATCTTCAGCTAATATAAATGAGCATAAAATATAAAAGAGCATAAAATAACAGCAATCTTTGTGTATTTACATAGCTGCATATCTACCCTCTCACCATCCATGCCCTTGTCCTTCTGGAAAATCCCCTTGGGCTCAGAATGTTCATCATCAAGACACAGGGACGGCACAAGCCCATTATTTAGGTTGTGTGTCATGTGAGGAATGAGGATCCTTTCTTTAATAGGGTGTTTGCTGGCTGTTTGCTGAAGAAATTGTCTCTTGCTGGAGGTCATTTTCAGCTGTGCTGTGAGAATGGCTTTAAGGAGACTCTTTAGTGCAACCAGAGTAATGTCAGGAAGGTCTAAATAAACAGTTTTCCAAAGGTTTTTTTGCCTTTTTTTTTTTTTCAGAGGAAGTTTCTTTAACCTATATATCTGCTCAGAAAATATATTTTCTGTTCCTAGGTTATTTGACTTTAGGAGAACAATAAATTCACAAGAGTTCTTAAAAAGATCAGCCATGCCTCTTTGTTTTAATGGCATATTTTGAAGTTTTGCCTCCAGAATATTGATAAGAATCAAAGTAACTTTTGATATATGGCGTTAGATATGCTCCAGGAATAAGATCCCTCTCAAGTTAGACTGTCTGCAGACAACTCAGACCACCCACTTTCAGCTTAAACACAGCTTGTTCAAAGTCTGCAGCGATTCAGATCAGAGCAGTAGCTGTCTGCTCAAACTGTGAGATCTTGGCATTCATCAGACATGTCCAGCACACATCTGATAACACAGCTTAAACTGCCCAGGGCCATTGGAAGGCAGGTGAGGGAAAGCTAGGAAATATCAAAGTTGGAAACAGCCTAATCTTCAACTCAGCACAGTACACATTTTGAATTTCACACGCATTCCACAAAATTCCCCAAGTCCCAGAAGCTTTAATCCAGTCACTTTGCAACATATGTGTGTTTTATTTAAAAATAAATTATTCAGTATTACTTTTCCTTTCTTGTATCCAGCTGGCAGCATTTTCAGTTAGTTCTACAGGAGCCAACATAACCTCCTATTAGCTATGATATTGTCCATTTGTCTACATCTTCAACCAATTTTCTGCAAGGCCTTTGGACAACACACTCAGTCGACTTTCCAGACAGTTAACCCAGTGCTCCAGGGACTTCACAGTGACACTTTTCCCACAGAAACTGTGGCTGCCCCATGCCTGGAAGTGTCCAAGGACAGGTTGGATGGGGCTTGGAGCAACCTGGTCTAGTGAAAGGTGTCCCTGCCCATGGCAGGGGTTGGAATGAGATGGTCTTAAAGGTCCCTTGCAACCCAAAACTTTCTCTGATTCTATGGTTCTGTGACACATCAGCATTGAGGTTGGTAACCCTTGACAAGAACTGTGAAATATTTAATCAGGAATAGAGAATTAGCCAGAAATCCTTGCTGAACAGATGTATAAGACTATGATTGGCCTCCACTTTGAAAACTGTGTTTCTTTGCCTTTCACCCTCTCAGCAAGATGAACCAGATATGGCACAGAGGAGGGCGACCCATTTGCAGGGGTACAGAGCTGCTCAGCACCAGGAGACTGAGACACCCCAGAAAAGGAGAAAAGGGAGAAATCGAAGATGACAAATGACCCAAAAGAGGAGATTTTACTCAGTACCCCACATATTGCAAAAACTGAGGGTCAGCCTGTGAAATTAGCAGTGGCAGATAAAAGCAGCAGCAACAAATGGCCACCAATTTAAAAAAAGAATAGTTGCTCCATCACACTTTGTGGGTTTAAATGTGGTGCTCCTGACCCTGGAGCACAGCAATGGCTGGAAGTTTCCTTTGCTTAAGCAATTTTAAGCCATATTTATAAGGAAAAAACCTTCAGGGTCATTTACAAAGATACCAGCTTTGACCTGTGAACTCCCTGCCTTGCAGCACAGCGGAGGAGTCTATCAAAGAATTATCACTTTAGGCAAGTTTTGTCCTGCTGCTTTTCCCCAGGCGTCTGCTGCTGGCTATGGTTGAAGGTAAATCAAAGTGTACTTTTTTACAGCTCTGTGTGCTTTTCACTCAGCACAGTACAGCTGCTACACCTGCAGCTGGGACCTGCACCTCTCCAGGTAAGAGATCCTTTCTGCCCCCAGTGTGATCCATAACTTTTACTTTTTTGGCTGATGAAGGAGTTTTTCCTGCCCTGCAGAAGATCACCATTGAGCTGGAAAGACTTTTGCCACAGAGGTTTGCCTTGTTGCCTGTGCAGGGATTTTCTGCAAGGAAGCAGCACGGGAAACTGGAGGTGGTTTTACCACTGGCACGTTTGTGATGTTTGAGAAAGGCAGGGAGAGATCTCAGATGATTTAGGCATGACTGACAGGATGTGAGTGTTTGAATTGATGCAGATATGTGCAGGCAAGGCTGGTGGTGTGTCACTGGGAGGAGAGGGTGTGTTGTGGGACTGAACAGAGACTGTGATGTACATGACAGCACAGCAGCGGGGACAGGTGATGGGCTTTGTATTGCCACTTCAGGAGATGCCAGACATCCTTCTGAAGTCATGAGCAGCTATGTGTGGCCTTGGGTGAGAGCGTTCCTCCTCCAGGGAAAGGCCACTGAGGTGTCCAGAGCTGGACCTTTTGTCCTAAGCCAGAGAGAGCCAGTAAGGCAAATCTTCCCACCTCATACTAGTGTCTCTACACATCCTCCAGGAGTTCAGGACATTGCTAGAGTGTCTGTGGAAGAGTGGAGACAAATGGCTATTCCACAGTTCCCCACTCAGGTCCTGCCATGTGGGCTTCTCCAGTTTTCCAGGCAATGTCTCTTCTGCTCTGTAGCCTACCCTGACTTCCCTTGCTCAGTAGGAACAATAACCATCGTGGGCCACAATGGGGTGGACCTGGATGACATGTTCTGTCAGACAAGATTATTTTCCACTATCTAGCAGGAGACAGCATTATTCTGCAAAAACTGGTGCCTTCCCACAGCCAGAATCATGATCTATCATGATGTTTGCCTTGCAATGCTTGACATGGTCAAGTGCAGGCTGGCCAGCAGCCTGGTGCCTGTTCAGCCTCTGCCCCTTCCAGAGCCCCCTGAGCAGGGAGGACAGAGGCTGGAGGATTGTTTCCTCCAAACATCATTGTTTGAGAGTCACCATGCACGTCTGCAGCTCGCATGATGGGAAACTCTTGTGCCTGTGGGCCAAGCTGAGCTGAGATCATGGAGATGAATGTATGGAAATGCTGCAGAGTGCAAAAGGGAGGGGAGGAGGAAAGCAGGAAGGAAAAATCTGAACTTCCAACTCCTAGTGGGGAAAGCAAGAGGTTTAAGAAGGTGGTATTGTGAAGCCAGGTAGAGAAAATCACCAGGACCAAAAGAATCCCCACGTAGGATGGTGTAGGAACCCAGAGTGCCGAGAATATTTCTCTGCCTGTTTTTAAGGGTTTTTACCCCCCTGGACAACACTGGTATAGCTTCAAACCTTGGAAAAAATTACCAACAGTTAGACAACAGCTAGAAAATACAGTGGTGTGAATTAGGTGATAGACTACTATGTAAGATTGTCACAGGGTGAAAAATTTAGAGGTTTTAGGCTTCTCTTTATAGTAAATAGATAAGAGTAAAAAATATCAAAATGGAGGATTGTTGTTGCTCTCTAGACCTTCTTCTCCTTCTTCTACCCCTCCATATTCTGCAGTAAAAGTAGTTTGGATTGATTGGATAGAAAATTCCGCAGTTCCTAGTCGTGTTACTGAATAATTGGTAAGAAAGTAAAAATAATGTACGTTTTTAGTAACTATTGGTTAAAATATCTCTAAAAGGCTGTGTAAATCTTGATAATGAGTCTTTCTCACTCTCACTCCTACTTTCCCTCTTTCCATGCTGTACCTGGGTCACGCTAGTGGCTCAGTTCCTCTGATAAGACTTAATAAACAACTATCTGGAAGCACTGAAACTACAGAAGATGTCTCGCTTTATCTTTTAAACTCCTTGCAAGGACTTTCAGCAAATTCTCTCCCATCAGGAGAGACTCGATTTATGGCAGAATAAAGTGTCAGATGGGACAGAGCTGCAGTGGGCATGGGACCATCTCTCCCTGCTACCATAACTTGCTTGCACACCCTGCCCATGCCTGTAAGGCAAAGTTTGTTTGAGAAACAATTTTTCCTCCCATTTCACGCCTTTGACTTTCACCCCAGGCCGTCTGCATCTCACATCCTGCCTGCCCAGGGCTCCCTTTTCACCCCAGCCTCTCCCCACGTGCCACGAGGAGCCGCGTTCTGTCTGTAAATGTGAGGAGACACCCGGCAGCAGGCAGTGATGAAACGGCTGTTTCAAGAGGCCACAGGCAGCACTGAGAGTTATTGCAGGTCCAGCCCATTTATTTTCTGCAGCTTTACATATTTTCAATAGCTGCTCAGCCACATCCTTACCTATGTAACACAGGGCTGCTTTGAGCAGCGCTCATGGGAGGGAGGGGTTGCAAATCAAATGTGATTTCTGAGGGAGCTCTCTTTGCTCCGGGGTAGCCTGGCTTTCACTTAATTTAACAAGTTTCCTAAGAGGGTTTCCAGCTGTGCATGGAAGGAGCTGCAGGGCTGATCAGAGCTGGAGGGCTCCAGGCTGCCACCAGTAGCTGAGGACATCACCAGGAAAAGTAGGGACTGTGGAACTCTGAGTGCTCCTGGAGAAGAAAGGCCTCCACAATATCCTTCCCCAAAATTTCCTTTGTCTGACTCATAAGACCATCCAGGATGCTCCATACCTGTTTTATGTCAGTTCTTACAGTTGTTCATGAGCATGAGCAGGAGTCTCAGCCACTTGAATCATAGTGAATGTCTCCTTTTTCCAGGGGAGAAATCTTTCTGGCCCTCTACACTCTGGAGGAAAAAACCACAAAACTACAAACTCACTACAATAGAAACAGGATTCAGCTGCACTCAAGAGTGTAGAGAAGGTGGCCAGAAATAATTAAAAAAAAAAAAATTATAATGTATTGCACTAAGCATTTGATCTTTTGGCCCCAGCAAATCAGGTTTTGGGAGTTATTCTATATATGCACCAATATTCCTAGCCTGAATATTGGCTAGAATTAAAAAGTGACCAGCAACAATGTGGGGGGACCTCAGGGTATGAGCAGGAGTCCCTCAAGCTGTATCAGCTCCAGTGGTGACTCCTGGGCTGGGGAGGTTGCACAGAGGGATCTGCTGATGGCACATGGGGGGGAATCCCCTCCCTGGACCAGTCATTTTGCAGAAGCTCAAAGTCCACATAAGACTCAGAGCCCACTCACACCCCACCTCCATCATGCCAACATCTCCTCCGCTCTTCAACTTTTTGTTCTCCCCAGTACAGAGCAAGAGTGATCATTGCAGGAAGACATAATAGCTGGATTTACAGAGAAAAACACTGAAGAAAACACCCCTGCAGCGGATTTTGAGGTCAGTGCTGGAATGGCAGAAAGATCCAGCATCAAGCTGAAGCAAAGGATTAAATATGAAAATGGGATTTTAAAATGGTATTATTGATTTTACATTATGGAAAGCAGTTTCCATGTTCTGGTTAGAAAGAAAGAAATCCAAATTAGACAGCCCCTTATTAAAATCCTTCCACTCTATTTCTTGGTCTAGTGAAAATCCCAAGTGTGATTTTTTATTCTGCTGTCTTAAATGATTGTCTCCTTTTAATCATCAGCGAGAAAATTAACCTGCTGAACAAAGACTCTTTCAGCGTTTTCATATTCAGTCGCATAATAAAAGACAAACTTATGCTAAAACATCAAAATTGCTGCAAAACCAAAGGAGAGACAAAGACATTCCGCCGGGAAAGAAAAAAAAGCTGTGTCCCTGAAGTGCACCAATGCACTAAACTTCTCTGAATCCCCACCTGCACAGCCCTTCACTTGTCATGCCCCATCCCCACCTCAAGCAGGAGAGTGAATTTATCACTGCATCGCTTCATTACTTCGTTAGGCATAAACACAGCAAAGCCCACGCCTATAAAAAACATGTTTAAGGGGGTAATTACAGCAGGATAATTGACCGGCTTGAGGCTGCAGGAGGGAACAGAGTGCCGATCTGGTATTTTTATTAATAGGAGACATCACCCATTGCCCCGTAACAATGACGGCGGGGCTGGAAGGGGGCTGCGGGCAGAGGGAGGAGGGCTCGGCGCAAAGTGCCTGCGGAGCGTGAGCTGAATTCAGGCGCTCGCCGGGAGCGTCAGCTCTTTAATCGGAAGGTCCCCGGAGAGGTGAGGTGGCTGTAGTTTAATCCGAGCCATCTATTTGTCCCCGAGTGAGAGGGCTCCTTCCCCCGGCGCGGCTGAGCAAGGTCATTGCGCGGTGCCGGCGGTGCCCGATCGCGGCGGCTCCGGCGGGTGCTCATTTGTATTCCCTGCACCACGCCAGCTAAATTTGCCATTTCATTTAGAAGGCTCCTGTTTGCATTTTTCTTCCCTATCTCAGACCTCATCAGAAGAAACAGGTGCTACCGGGTAAGATCCAATAAGCATTTATACATATTTGCAGCAAATACTGGACACGGCTTTTTTTTTTCTTTTTTTGCTTAATGCTCTGAATATTCAGTGAGCGGCTCGTTTTTATGCATTACAAAAGGCAGAAAGGCTAATTTGGAACCAATGCGGTAAATATTTGCAGGGAATGAAGGATAAAAATCACAGCAGAAAGAAATCGTGCTATATGCCAGGATGGGAAAGAATGGCCCAGAGACATCCTGGTTCATAGAGTCACGGAATATCCTGAGTTGGAAGGGACCCACGAGGATATTCCAGTCCAAGTCCTGACCAGAGCCAGCCTGGATCCAGTGCAGGGCCCATTTCAGGGCTGGGTTGCACCTCAAGATGCAAAGCACCACATCCTGAAGGGCTGCATTAGACCCCTGGTAAATCCAATGCCCAATTGTTCACCAGCATTTATTCCAACTGCCTGATGAAACAAGGCACTAATGAGTTAATGCACTTATGCATTGAGTGCAGTGCTGTCCAGAGTAACTCTAAATAGGTACTTTCTTTCTGTCTCTGCAGGTTTTTTTCTGAACCATGGAACACCCCTGGCTCCTTGAGGTCCTGCTTCCATATAACACCATTTGCCAATAATTCAGTGTCAGTGCAAAAACATGCTTTAAGGGGTTGCTGAGTCCAGGCACATCAGCCCTGGATCTGCTCTGGATTATGCCCAAACCCAACAGTTTGTCCCATTTTCCATCTTTTTTCTGCAACAGCTTCCTGGACAAATGGCCACCAGGCAGGAGGACTCCTGCCCAGGCTGGCATGAGCAGGGGACACTCACTGAAACCTCTCTGCTCCACAAACTCAAGGCAGAGGCAGAGCTGTCACAGTGATTGAGATTTCTGCAGTGCATTATCAAACTGCAAGTTCTTCCTTTTAATTTTTTTTTTTTTTAATTATTCCGGAGGTGCTTTTTGCCAATATCTATTTCTAGGTCTAATTCATTACAAACCCCACCCTGTGCCGTGTAGGGTGTCAGCCATTTTCGCATTTAATTGCCTATTTCAATCATTAGTGTGTGCCCATGTTCTTATGGAGGCTGTTAAAAGGTAAACTCTTAAATTTCCCAGGCTCTGGTAATAACACAGAAAATACGTTTTTCACACCGGCTAGACTGGTGCCACAATTACACATTGACTGGCTTGGCTCTAACATTATATCCCTTCCTGGTATTTCAAATATTCAGTTAAAAAAAATGTAAATAAATAAAAAAATCTTGTCCCACCAGGAAACAGAGAGAAAGTCCCAGAGCCTCTGGGACTCCTTACAAAGAACTCCCTTAAAATCCTTCCATGAAAAAAAAAATAGAAAGAAAATAAAGGAAACTCGGCTAATAATACTTTTCCACATAAATAATGTAGATTATAACTGGTCTTTGGAGAAGACTGAGCATAACAGAGGTCTCTTTGTAAGGCTGAGCACAGATTACATGCTGCTGAGCCCTTTCATGATGATAGCTTTGCAAACTACAGCATCTCAAGCACACTTAAAATTAATAAGCCAGGCTGCCTCCTCCTGGGCTCCACTATCCCAGATGTGTCTTGAGATGGATGTAACCCTGGCAGATGTCATGCACAAGGACCATGGGCCTTTCCCAGTGCCATTTCCAGGCTGCAGGACTCAGGTCCCTGCTGATGTTTGCCTCTGCCCTTGTACAATAATAAAGGGATTAACAGCATGCCTACCTGCAATGGCACGAGACAGGATTTGGTGACCCCTGAGGTTGCCCTGGTCCTATTCCTTAATGAAGCAGTGAGATAAGCCCTAATGCATACATACCTTTGGGAGAGGAGATTGCTGTTGGAGCCTCTGCTGGGGCTGTGAGCAGCCCACACGGCAAAGATCCCCCTTCCAAAAAATCAGTATACCCCTGTCCTCACTGCCCTCTATATTACATGTGCAAGAACAACCTGGGGTTTTTTCCAGTTATTTTTCAATGGGAAGATATGTGTGCATGTAGCACCTCAGCCCTGGCGGGAGCTGCAGCTGGGAGCAAAGCTGACCTGTTCAAGCCTTTGCTGGTGCACCATCCAAGTTCATCACCCAGTTTTTGAGGTGCTGGGCACCCCACAGTCTCTTGTGGGAGATGAACAGAGCCAGATTACTTTAGGAGGTCTGCACCTGGATCCTCTCCTAACAGGAGCTGTTTTCCTGGTCTTTAAACCTACGATGCTCAGCTTTAGGTACCACTTTGAGAGGTCTTGGTCCTCTTGGCTGACTCTACAACAAGGTGGCAAAGAGCATGCCTCTTTTAAACACATAAAAAATTCCAAGAAATCCAAGTTTCCTATCATAAATGGGAAGCAGAATATCTAAGTCAGAAGCTGGGAGCTGAAAGGCACCCAAGGGCCCAGGCTTGAGGGCTTGGATTGCAGCTGCGTTTGGAAGGGGAAAAACTGAAAATTCTCATGTCCTTTCTTAGCAAGAAATCCTTGGCAGAAATCATCAAAGTTTTCAGGCAGAGGCAGATCAGATGTGTGTTGAATTGATAGGTTATTGCTGTGAAGAAACTCCAAACCTAAAAGCTGAAAATAGCTCCCTTCTAAATGTGAGCACGAACCTTGAAATTAAGCACAATATTGCCTTGCTGCCACAAAAGAGCTCTATTTTCTGACAGCCAACATCCCAAATTAAACAGCTTCCACGTGTGTCAATAAAAGGCATTGGCTTCATTATTTGTAGTCCCCCAGTGATAATTTCTAGTCCCCTTTAGTAAATGTCATTACAGTTCCAGACAGACATCTGCACCGTGGGCAAATTGACTGATAAATGCTCCTTGCTGGAAAAACAATTCAGGAGCGATGGGAGGTTCCTCATGCTGTGGGCAGCTTTGTGAGGGCAGGAAATGCAGGCAGCCTGTCCCAGAGCTGCATCCTCTGTGCCAGTGGGGAGAGGCCATCGGGTGTGCACAGGGCGCTGGGTGAAACTGAGCTGGTGGGTAAAACAACCTGCTCCAAAGACACCAGAAGGGAGAGGATCTGGGTTTTTCTGTCCCAGTCCTCCTCCTGTTCACTCTGGGTTTTCTACTGCTCTTCTCCAAGTGGTTTGCAGGTCCTTTCCTCACTGTCCACAGCTTGCTTAGCTCTAGACATAACTCGTCCTTTTCTGTTCCTCACCAAAGTGAAGGTTACCAGCAGATAACTGGAAATTGTGGGTTATTTGTTACCAGCATGACACAGCTGTGAGCACACCTGGGGCATGCTCTGTTTCTCTTGAGGACACCAAGAGTCTCACCTACAGCTTGTGGCTCTTCTGCTGGGTCCCAGGACAGGACTTGCAGCTCTGGTGAACACCAGAAACAAGACCCAGACTGTGCACAAAGGGACATGCTGGATTCACCCGTCTCAGAAATGACCTGTCCCTTTTTCCTGCCTATGTTCTGGCTCATGACTTAATTCTTACACAGCATTGTTCAGTATCTCCTGAATAAAAGCTGCTTAACAGGAGAAAAGGAGCTTATCATTTTGGTCCAGGACAGCTGGCAAGTCTTTCACCTTATATTAAAAACTTGGGTTTAGCAAGCCCTCACTTGGGCCTCCTTTCCCTTCAAAGTATCCCACACTCAGTAAATCTACCTGAGCGGTGAGCAGGAAAGACAATTTAGTTCATTCCCCAAAAGAAAAATCTCGATTAAAAAACTCTACTTGCCAAGTTGATTGGAGTTGCTAATTGATCAGCAGAGCCACTGTTAGCCCAGGTACTTGGCAGTGGCAGCAGACCATTCCTGACTCCTGCTGTCACTGCCACATGGGAAAAGACACAAGGAAAGCAGTGGGCCTGACTCTGTCCCCACTCTCTACACTGGCCCAGGACTGATTCCAAATTCCCCTTGCATAACTAACAGCTAAAGCAGGCCCAACATTTTCTGTAGCAAAACTGTCTTTGTGCAGAAAAATTACCTGCTAAACTCTGCTTTCCAGTAAATGCCAGACTGCTTTTTGCTCACCCCACCGCTACAGCTTTTCTTGGTTTGTTATTTATGTCTCCTTTCACAATTTCCCACCTGCACCATCTCTATCAATGTGCATGAAATAAAAATCAATAGCAGCTGGTCGAAGAGCACAGCAGCAGCTCTGGTGTTAGATCCCAGCCAGGAACCAGTGGATCATCCTGCTGAGAAAACAGGAGCATTTTGTACATGCATCGTGGTTAATTCTGCTGCAGACCAAGACATTCGGGGGGGTTGATGCATGGGAAGTGGGAAGCAATTGATCTTTAGGGATATGGGGAGCTGGTCACACACCTGGGAGACTGCAAGAAGCATCATATCTCGCTGGTCCTCACTGTCCATTATCCCTGATGCACCTCTGGTTCATCCCTTCCCAGCAGAGACCTTTTCTTCCAAACTGCCATCTACAGGGATTTCTACATGCAACATACAGCTGTCCCACTGTCCCCCTTACAAGTTCTTCCTCAGCTCTAGCACTTTGATTCAACCCATGTTAGATCCTATGGATCAGTCCCCTATGGCACGGGGAGCCTGGGTCTTGAGGGTACATGGCTAAGCCTGCATGAAATTCCAGTTCAACTTTGCAGAAGTACTTATACCCTCACGTGGTTTAAAAAAAAAAAAAAAAGTATATCCCACCTGGAATGAGCGATCCTAAGTCTTTGAAAGCAATGGCAACTGGAGGTGTATGTCTTGCAAAGAGTGAGAAAGAGCAGAGGATAAATTTGGCCACTATTCCTAGCGGAGAAACTGGAGAAAGTATTTGGTACCTCTGGTGTCCCCAGGGCAGTATCCAACTCAGTCAGCAACATCTTGTTGCAATACAACAAGGGGTAATGGTTTTAAACTAAGAGAGGGTCAATTTAGATTAGATAAAGGAAGGAGGCTTTTTACTGTGAGGATAGTGAGGCACAAGTCTTCCAGAGAAGCTGTGGATGTGAGTTCCTGGAAGTATTCAAGGCCAGGTTGGAAGGGGCTCTGAACAGCCTGGTTTAGTGAAAAGGGGGATGGGACCTAGATGGTCTTCAAGATCCCTTCCAGCCCAAAATGTCATAAGATTCTATGATCAGTCCCAAGAGACCCCAAATGACTCAGGAACCACAGTCAGTGCCAAGCAGGAGGATACGTTAATCCCATTAATCACAGCAAAACACAAATGAGGCTATGGAACCACTAAAGAAACCTACACTACAACAGGTTCTCTTTTAAGCTACACTTTTCCCTTTCCCACCAGTTTCATCTCTCTGTGTGCTCTTTTGCCTCGTTCCCTGTGGCACCAGCCTTATTTTCATCAGGAAAGAGCACAGCCCAGCTCAGACAGAGAGCAGCTTGCTGAAACCTGGCACCTCCTGTATCAGTGGCAATTATTGCTAAGCACGTCAGGTTGCTTTGGGAACACTGTGGAAGTAATGTGACTTCTGATGGCTGCCAGGTTTTCCCCATGTTCTCACCTTGAGAGCTTGCCCCCAGGAGATGGCAGCTTGCTTTCTTTGGTGGTGCAAATGGACTGGAGGGCACCAAACCTGGGCAGGCACCAGTGAAAGAGACATAGAGGTGGAAGGAGGGGGAGTGTGAGTGACTAGAAGTGCCCCATCCCCAGCTGCTCTGCTCCCCACAAGCCTTTACACCAGCCCAGAGGCACCTGGAGCTCCCTGGGACAATGCACAGGCCCTGCCACAAGCCTGCCATGGAGAAATGAAGGGCAAAATGGGAAATGGAAGGAACAGAAGACCTGAGATTGAATGAAATCATACCAGAATCCAAGTAATTCCTCTACAACAGAAAGGATTATAAATATTCAAGGTAGCCCATGGCTCCTAAGCTGCATCCTTCCCTCTGAAGGATGCTGCACATGCACTGTGTTAATGATTTGAATTGATGATCTTAGAAGTCTTTTCCAGCCTGAATGATTCTATGTACCGTGCCTCCTGTGTATGGAGCTCTTTACACATCTCACTCTGAGTTTTAGGGCTGGAAAGAAGTGGGGCAGCTTCAGGATTCTCTGCCAGGTCCTATCTCCAGGCCAGGAACCAAAGTGGCAGGTGTTGGGCCCAGGAGAGTTCCAGTGCAAATTCAAGAGCCCTGCAAACAAAGGGAAAAACTTCCCCCATGTTTTGAAAAACTGCGTCAAAGAGAAGCACAGCTGGGCCCCAGCAAGAGACACCTGATGCTGAGGGCACATCCTTCCCCCTAGCAGGGATTTAGAGCACTGGTAATTGGTATACCAGACCTTATCCTCCTTCTACTCACACTTACTGGCTGTGGAGCACAGGAGAGCCTGGACAAAACCTCAAATGCGAACAGGATGCGTTTGCCTGAAAACCATCCACCAGGGTTTAAAGGCAATGGATCCCCAGGCTGTATTCCTGCTGGGGTAGAACTTCCCCAGGGGGAGGGAAAGAAACCGACACCTCTGAAGAGGATAAGAAAAGTATCCAGAAAGAACTATGCATGAGGTTTTCAGGAGATACATCCCTCTGTGGGAGATTTCACCCCCATGTGCTCCTGGTACTGAAGTGGGGGTGCACAGAACTCCTGGGATGACTGTAAAAGCAGCATCCCCTCTCTGCCTCTAACTCAGACCTAATCTAGCAACAGCAGGCTCCTGATTTTATAACTTGTAAGGCAAAAGCAGACCCACAAGAATTTTTCAAAATAGTGTAAAAAGCCTCATGTCTTTTTACAAATGAATAGTACAGTTGGGATCTATTTCTCATTTTTTTGTACAACACACTCTTGCACTTTGCTGTTCCAACCTTTAAAATAAACCTGTGCTATATTTGCAAGAATCTCTCCGCAATCACAAGAGAGAGAAGAAAGGGAATTCTTAAAACAAAAATTCACAACTTCCACAGTAATCACACCTTCCTAAAGAGCAGAGCTTGGTGTGAGAGGCAGTTCTGCTGTTTGCAGGAGCAGAGACGGAAGCGGAAAACTCTGAAAAGATGGTGTGGCTTCTGCTGTGCCATCTCCCAGCAAAGCCCAGCCCAAGACCAACGCAGTTCTTGCTCAAGGCACGAGCTGTGCCATGCCCCAGGTCAGAGAGAGTCCAACTGTGTCCTTCTGTGCATCGCTGAAGCGACTTCGGCATCAGGAAAAGAGCTGCTGGCTGGGCTGGCTAGCTGGCTTCTTGGCAGAGGGAACACGGCAGGAGCCGATGGGATCGGCTCACGTTAGCTCGGACACAAAGGAAGAGAGAGGCTGTTCTGGTCAAGCTCGGAAGGGATGGAATGCCATGGGACTGTGATGGAAAGTGACGGGATGATCCCCCGAGGCTCGTCCTCACTTTTATAGGGAGTTTGAAAACCCCGGTGAAAGGGGAAAACAACCAATGAGTTACAAGCCAGGGGGAGGATACAATTCAACAAGAACCCCTGCGGAAACCGAGAGGTGGGAGGTATAACAGAGAAACAGGGAACAACCGAGTAACCGGGAATTTTCCCGAACTGGGGGAGGTGGCTTGGACCCGGGCACTGCCCAGGGGGTGCGGCTTAGGCTTCTGAGCCACCCATTGACCCATCCTCTGCCTCTTCGGGAAACTCGATCCCAGGGATGGGCTGGGGTTGATGGGCATCTCGCTGCCCCAGCCCCGCAATGGGATGGGTCCCTGCAACGCAAAACCGGCTGCGCTCAGAGCTGCCCGGCCAGCGAAGCTCAGGAATTACCCCAGGGCTTTTTAGGAGCCCTGTAAGTCCCTGCTGAGGTTTTGCCTTTGAGGGAAAAGCCATCCTTTCCAGTGGCAGCACCTGACTGAGGCCTTGATGTTCCCAAGCTCCCCAAATCACACATCTGTAGAGGGGGTCCTGCCTCCTCAGCAGTCCCCAGCAGCAAATTAAACCAGCCTGGGCACCATCTCTTGTCCCTGTCCCTGTGAGCATGGGCCAGAGCTCTACAACTCCCTGAAAGGAGGTGGTAGCCAGGTGGGGGTCGGTCTCTTCTCCCAAGTAACGAGACAGGACAAGAGGAAAGAGCTTCAAGCTGTGTCAGGGGAAGTTTAGATTGGATATTGGGAAGATTTTCTTAATGGAAATGGTGGTCAGGCATTGAAACAGGTTACCCAGGAAAGTGGTGGAATCATCATCCCTGGAGGTGCTTAAAAGACATGTAGATGTGGTACCTGGGGACATGGTTTAGTGGTGGGCCTGGCAGAGCTGGGTTAATGGTTGGACTCTTAAGATTTTCAAGGTCTTTTCCTACCTCAATGATACTACAATTCCATGAAATGTGAAAAAGGAGCTTTGGCTTCAGGGCCAACAGGACCAGGATTTCATCTCTCCAAGGACATAACTCTGTTTAACTTCTGAACTCTGAGCTAAAGCAGCCCCAGCAGAGATTTGTGGCCTGTGCTGGGATGGGGGAAGGTTTGTGTGCAGACTCCAGCCAGTCTGCAGAACAACTCTTTGGAAAAACAGCCCATTACAAGCAGGTACTTTGTCTCAAACTTCCAGTTTGCTGTTCTCTGTTGGCCTCCTCACTGCTGTAAGGCCAGGAGTTTTGACATCTTCTTTGCCCAGCAGAAACCCTGTGTTTTAACAAGCCAGAGAAAGCATCCTTCTTTTTCTCCCTTTTATCCTACAAATGGAGACTCTGCAAGCCAGTGGGAGCAGCTACCAGCACTGCTGGGACTCTTGGTCTGTCTCCATCCTATGGCAATATTCCTGATTGGTGTACCCTCTGGACATCCAAAATATGGGTCCAAGCATGGGCTGTCAGTCCTGGCTGGAGCTGAACATTACCTTGGTCATTAAGTTGCTTATAGAAACACAGGAAAAACCCACTTTAAGACTAGGAATCCTCAAGAATCTGCTTCTTCAGCTCAGTCTGCTCCTGGAATTACGTCAAGCTACCCACAGCAAGTAGAGAGGAGACTGCAGCACCCCTTAACCCAGGGACGTATTTATATGAATGTTTCCTTGTCTCTGCCCACCAGTTGGCTCTTGAGGGTTTTGTAAAAATGACTTAAGCTGCAAAGGACCATTTCCTCAACAGCTTTAACCTTTTCCTTGCCAGCTGCCCTGAGCACAAACAGAAGCCTGCACCCTACATCCAGCAGGAGAAGGTGAGGGAGGTGTTAAACCAGCATGTGATGGGCACTAGTGCTATCAATAGGCTCTCAGCCCCACTGGTGATGAGAGGAGGAAGAAAACATACACTGAGGACAAAATCTGTCTTGTTAGGACAATTCTGTCAAGCCTTGAGGTGGGGATTTACTCTCTGGGTTGTATAAGCTGGATTGAAGCTTGAAACAGCTTTCCCTTGATGGCTTTGGTTTTTCTGGCTTCAGCCCCAGTTCCTGAGCTCCCAGTCTGTTTCCAGCTCCTCCAGACCTGGGGTAAGGTATACAGGGGAAGTTCTTACTCCACTACATCACCCCAAATGTTTATGCCTGGAGCAAACTCAAGAGCACCTCCCTGACTCTCAGGCAGTGGAAGCCAATGTCAAGAGCAGGTCATGCTCAGCAGTGGATCAGAAGAGCCCTGGGAAGGCAGCAGGGTGGACAACAGTTAGGTGGGGACATAGCAGGGACCTTGCACAGCTGGTAAAGAAATCATAAATCAGGAAAAAAATATAAATCACGCATGAATGCTGACCCTGCTGCCAATAATTCCCACTCTTGTCTCAATTACCACTGCTCTTCTTGCAGCTGCACACATGCAGTCATTACTGAGCATTTTGGCTAAACTTATTTTGTCTTCTTTTAATGTCTGCCAGCTGAATCAAAGGTCTCCATGCAAGTAGTATGCACCATGACACAATCCATGACACTTTCCTGGGGAGCTCTGAATCCCATAAAGCAATAAATTGATTACAGCATGGAAAACATACAAAATCCTCATATTTCCTCTCTGGAAAAGAGACATGAGTGTGGTCCTCATGAAAAGCTACATCTCATCCTTTCAGAGGAAAAGCACCACCCCTGAGCAGGAATAAGCTGAGTTATTGCTAATGTGATGAACTGAGGTCATAAATAAAAACTGCCTTCCCTGTAGGATAATTTTCTGGCAGTGGCCTCTGAGCACACACCTTGTTCCTACTTTCCTGATGTGAGATGTGCCATGCACAAGGCCACAGGATTGCGTGGTTCTAATCCCACACATCAGATGCAGCATGTCAGGGGGAAGGTGAGGAAGGGAGGGCACAACAAGGGCTATTTTATGCCCCCAACGTCCAAATGTGGAAGGTTGTAGCACAACACACCAACACAGGCACAGCCTTCGGAACACAAATCAGCCTAACTCAGGAGAAGATGCCTGTGGAAGAATCTAAGCTCAGGGAAGCAGTTACTGATATTTCTCCACCTTCCAGCCCCTTTCAGCACAAGGTTTTCCCAAGACAGATGTGGCTTTTGTGCATCTCTCTTGCATGAACTTCTTTAATGTTTGCTGGAGCCCTCTTAAATTTTTTAACACCTGTACTCACAACTGATCAAGGAACTGTGGTTGTCCCACAAGCACCAGCCTTACATGGGAAGGTGCACTCCTTTTGTGTGTGCTGAGTTTTTACTCACTTCCTCCTGGTCTTTCTGGTGGAAAAAAAAAAGGGTGAAAATCCAGTTCCAGCCCTTCCTGATACTGCCAATATGTTTTCGACACTTAAGGGGCAGCCTGCATGGCACACACAGCACTCATGAGGTTTGTGATTCAAGCTCTTCCTTTTCCCAGTAAGTTTTCCAAAGTAGGTGTCTCAAGATGCTCATCTAACAAAGCTAGAAGACATAATTGTCCTGACACTGATAAACACATTTGTAACCCTAATCCTAATTGCTCTGTGACCTCTGTGATATTTATGTCATGGGAAGGCTTGCTGGTTTAGAGTTCCCTCGGGTAAAACCATGCCAAACTTCTGGTGAATTACTGTCAGCTCATGTTAAGGCTTTCCCAAAGGAACTTGTCCATTGCCAGCAATAAATCTCAAATAATGGAAGAATTCAGTCAAAGTCTTGGTGTATCTACCCCTGAGAAAGCATTTCAAACAGAAACCTCCAGAGTTGCCCAGGCAGGTTTGACACAAACCTTGGCCTTGACAGTAAAATTTCAGGAATAGCTGGTGACTGGCTAGAGGACATGAGGTTTTAGACACATGAAATCCCTCCGGGTTGCAAATCATTAAACCCAGAGCAAAATGAGTCCCTGCAGAGAGCTGCAGCACTCACTGCATGATGAGTGACCCTCCATCACTTTTTCCACACAAGCTGGCATGAGCAGCAGGACACCCCAGAAGTGAGACTCTGACCTCACGTGTGCTTGGCTCTGTAATGCTGTATCTGCAGAAAACAAGGAGTGATGAAGGAAAAAGTCAGTCCAGGAAGCTTTCTATGCACATCAGGAATCATATATAAATAATTAGCTCTTTTTTTTTTCCAAGGGTCAGCTGCTGGAAACTGCAAGAGCATGCCAGAGAAATGTCTGACATGGAAGTGTTCCAGGCCAGGTTGGATGGGGCTTGGAGCAACCTGATCTGGTGGAAGTTGTCCCTGCCCAGGGTAGGAGGGTTGGAAAGAGATAGTCCTGAAAATCCCTTCCAAACCAAACCATTCCATGATTCTGTCATCCTATGGTCTGTCTTTCTAATTCAGACCTGGTCCTAAGTAGAAGTTTGAGGCTCTCTAAGTGGTCACAGGGTGCACTGTTCTCATGCTGCCATCACAAATCCTGCTGAGCAGAATCATCTTTATTTCCAGAGAGGAATGCACACTTGGTCTGTTCTTTTCTGACAAAATTCAGCTGTAGAAGCAAGGTGTTCTTGGAACCTTGACTGTAAAAGTGTTCTGGAAAGTGAGCTAACTAGGGGAACAAAGGATGACCCTACAAAAGCACTGAGATTTAAATATTACAGGGTAATAACACAACCCTGTAAGCTCCCAGTGAATTAAAGTGTTACTTCTTAGGAGAGATCTGAGCCCACAGTTTTACACTGAAATTGTCCCAGACACAACAGCAAAGATTTAAAATGTAAATTAATGCATCTATCAAGCTTATCCAGCATTATCCTGATTAATGATCAGCATGTTCAAGAAGACTTTTACACCTGAAAGTTTTAACCAACTCTCATAAGAGAGCAGGAGGGAATTGAACACCAGGAGAACACATCTGCAGGTGGACACTGAGATGGTCCTGCAAGGATGTCCATGCTAAGGGTTCACAGGTGGGATTCTCTTCGGTGTCTCCGTTGCATTCATTTTGTCTTGCATCGGTTTGTTGGGAGGGGATTTGTTTCTTCTTAGCTTTTTGCCTCCTTCTAAAGCAGCACATTTCATCTCTGTGCCTCTCAGGAAATACCATGCTGTTCAAGGGACTCTCACTGGCCAGTAGCCAAGTTACCTGGTGTCCTCCCTTCATCCCCTGCCTTCTCCTCCATTTCCCAAGACTGCAGACAGCCTGTTGCAAGGAAATCCTATTCTTCCTGATTGCTTGGAGAGCAGCTAGTCTCAAGGTCACTTTTGTATATAAATTGCAGATATTGTATTAGCACCACTCTTCAGGCATTCAGAACCAAGTCTAAACAGGAGAGCTCATCAATTCAGCTGTCTCACGGCTAGACCTTCACCATTATGCATGGCTTCCTTTCCTTACTGATTACAGTACAGCAGATTCATTATTATTATTTTAAATTTGGTTATATACAACTTCATGGTGTCTTTTAATTGCCTTTTCTTTTTCCAACTGAACCGCTAAGGGATGTAAGCAAATTATATGGCTTAACAATTCTGCCTGCTGCAGACAGACTTGTGTGGCCAACACACCAAAGACACAGTGAAAACATTACCTTTTACTCGAAGTGTAAACTCAATAAACCCCCAGGAGAGCAATAAAAATGCAGTAGCCAGCAGATTTAACAAGGACATGCTCAGTGCACAGTGTAATCTTATTATGTGCTTAATGCCCAGTGGAATTACAGGAATTTGATTTAGCAACATCAGATTTCAGTTTCTCAAATTATACTGACTGCTTATAAATTAAGACTGCGATTTGGGATAATTGCTTTTCATTTGCATTGGCAAAGCCCATGTATTATATTTATTCTCACTACACTGTTTATATGTTTGAAGTGTCACAGAGTATCACATTTGGGACTTAAACTGGAGTGATGGAGAGCTTTCCTTTGCATCAACGACACTCATGTTACTTCCCCATTAAATCTGGGTAAATGTTCTACCCTGGTGATCTTTATAGGCTTGAAAGGTCTATTTTATGGTTTCCCAAACCTGACTGGGCAGAGTGAAAGATGAGTGAGTTCTGGTGAAGGACTCAGTCTTCCTCTCCATCAGTCTGAGCTGTGACATATTCATTGGAAAGCCACTGACCTGCAGATGTGCAGTGAAGGAATAAGCACAACAGTGTCCTCCAACCATACCAGCATCATGCTCGGGAGTGTTTTCTCTTCACGTGACCATTTTTTGGGCTCTGCCACTGCAGGGTGTGAATGAAGTGGGGAGAATGAGGCAGTGAGTGATTAATTACCTCTGGGGAGGTGGGTGGTGATGTCAGCAGGGCCACCAGTGGACTGGCAGGTAATGCTTGCAGGGTCATGAAGTGTATCAGTGAATGGCTATTGAACTGCATGAGCACATTATGAGCACTTGAACTCTGGGACAAATAATTTCATCTCAAGAGAAATGAATGAAATAATTAAATATGATGGAATGAGCAAAGGGCACAGGAACAACTCTGGAAGAAGACAGGAAATACCTTTGCTGCTGATTTTGGCTTCCATGTCTAAGACATCTGTAAAATCTTAAACAACCATCCCTGTGCAAACTACAGTGTACAGTAGAATGACTTGATTTACTGAAGATCGTTCAAACTGGCTCCCAAGCCCCAGGTTATTGGCATATCCTGGTCTGGAAAACATCTACTGCTCCAAAGTCATTAAAAGATTATAATGAGTTGATTAAAAAATTAACAAGGCAACAATTCACTTAAGCCTTGTACCACTGGGCAACAAATGTAGCTTCAATTGGTGAACACATCAACAAATTGCTGAGCAAAATGCACATCTCTTTGCTTCCTGCACAACACATGAATCCAATGTCTCACCCAAGAATGAGGGGAATAAAATGTCATTTAAGCATTTTGGGATGCCCATGGATATTTGGTGTGAAAGACAAGTACCATCCTTTTTTTTTGATGAAGTAGAGCAGATCCATCAAGCTCTTTAGCCTGAGATTAGGTTTAGGTGGCAGATCAGCTGTAGATAACTCAGAGACAGCTGCAGAATTTTCCTGACTCCAGACTTATTTGGAAATTTAACTTATTCCTTAATAATACTGTGTAAAATGACAACAAAGTCCTCTAGCATTTTCCTAGGCTTCAACTCATGTTTGCTAAAGGAACAAAAAAATTTGAACACTATCCCAGCAGCTGCTGGTGCAAGGCTGCAGCCCAAGGCTTTCCTGGATTTTAGGGAGCCTTTTCCCAGGGTGAGTAAGATACTAGGACACCATTTCTGCAGCTCTGAGATCCTCCATGGGCCATGCAGGACACCTGTGCTAGTGGCTAGCACTAGCCCAGGGCCATGACATGGTCCATGCTGGGTCAGCCCATGCCACCTCTCCCCCTCAGAGGCTCCACAGAGGAAATTTCTCCATCTGCGTGGTCACTAAAAGGGTTCCCCACGGCAGAGCAGAGCCCCAGCATCCCCCTAAAGCCCTGGAGAACCCTAACCAGGCATGTTCAGAGAAATACTGCACTGGAACTGGTCTTTAAAAGCTCAGAAGGGTTCACCCAAGACAGAGAGAAAGCCAAAATGTCACATTTACCTCTCAGCACTCCTGGCAGCTGAAGGCAGGGAGACCCATTATAGCTCTTTTTTTCATGTCCCCAGCTCTGGTTCCCAGAAGGATTGTGTTCAGAGCTGTTTCTGGCAGTGTTCTGCATGCACTTTTAATCTGCCCCATCTGCACTTGGGGAGATGCTGCCTTTTCCAGCACCATGCCTGGCAGATTTATGCGTGTCGGTTCTGAGCTGCCATGCTGCACTGTGCTGTTAACCTTCATTAAGATGTTTTAATAATTGAATAAACGATGTGCCAGACGTGCAGTTTAACCTCAGAGTGTAACGAAACAGAGGACACGATATTAACTGCAGCCCTGGAACAAATATCACCATAAATACCACTAAGTAGGTATCACACAAAAACACCTGCCCTTGACATTAAAAAACATGCTCAGCCACACTGAGAGGGGAATACAATACATGATACATTACATCTTATCTGCATCTCAATGCCATTAAATGAGCATGGTTAATGCTTTAATAATCTGCCAGGGAGCACTGTGGGCTCTGCATCTGAGCTAACCCCATAAAAGAGGAAACTCTCTCATCTGTTGCCTTGAGCAAGATGAAATACCATGGGCCTCCCTTGGCAAAGAGGGGGCTTTTTTGTGCAATGACATAGAGAGGGTTCAGGAGGAGTTCTGTCACTGGCGATACTTCAAAGAGTGACATCGAATTAGGGCAGGAGGACAAACTCACAGAGATGCTTATTTGTCCCCGTGGAGGGAGGATAAGGGAGATCCCACGGGAAGTTAGAACGTGTTGGGGAAGCATGTAAGAAATGAGGGATGGACAAAGGCCCTTTCCCAGGGTCTAGCACTGTAGATCAGTCTGCTGCTGAGCAGGTGGCCATCTCCCAAATCCCTGTTTGTACCTGATGGCCATCTCCCAAATCCCTGTTTGTACCTGATGGCCACAGGTGGTCCTGTCACCCACAGATGTGCCTATCTACTTCCCATAAATGTGTCTACCTGCTTCAAACCTTTTAAAAACCTTTGGCCTCTACAGTTACAGGATGCAGCATGATTCCTTTTTGATCCTTTTGAAATACTTCCTTGAGGTTTTGCACCCTCCTAACATCCTCCTGGACACTGATGGGCTTTAAGGAGGTTTTGCATAGCTGTACTCCACACCCTGCTTCAGATCTCCATCACACCCCATTCCCAAGATTTCCCAGTTTCAGTGCCAATTTCTGACAGATCTTACCCTTTTAATCAGCGAGACTGGATCCACCAAAAGCATTCAGAGCCTCCTTGCTTGCCCAACTCCAAACCTAGGGAAGTTTGGGTAAAAAAGACATTTTGGGACAGGGTGGGTTTGTCTGGATGCACACAGTGACCAGCAGGATGAGGACATTCAGCTTGCCAGAACTCACAGGCCAAGCTGGAGATTAATTTTCCAGCTTTTAATTTATCTGTCTCACCCAGGAGTTCACTGTTTTCCTGTCTTTAAATAAATATTTTTTTCTTCTGCTTGTAATTTTTTGGGTAGTAATAAAACAGCTTCAAAGATCAAAAGCTCTTGGGGGGTCTTTCGGCACCTTCAAGGAATTAAAAAAATGAGCTGGGTTAGAGGGGGCAGCCCTGCTTCCAAGCAGACTTGCAGGCACACATGTTTCCAAGTGATGCTTTCATTTTGAAAGGAAGCAGGGAAACCAACTTGAAAGTCAGTAGTTTTCTACTTTTCTTCTATGGGATAAAAAATTCTAATGAAGAGTTTTTGTTGGAAGATTTGGGAAGGCAAAATCCAGAGCCAAAATGCAGGTATGATGCTTTCCTCATTTGCATTTGCACCTGCTAGCAGTCAAACTGGAATTTGTGGGATCTAACACTTCCTAATCCGAGTCATTTTACTGTAAAAGGAATTCCAGATGTGGGAATTTCTAAGTAAATTTTTAGCTAAATTTCTAATTTCTAAGTGAAATGACCCTTTGTCTGGGTCCATTTCTGGGAACCATTTCTGTTTATTTACCCATTGCTAGGGCTACTGGTCCTGTGAAGGAAAACAGCAAAACCCAGCAGAAACCAGTTACAGGACTGAGTCGTAGAGGGGGAAAAAAAAAAAAAGAAAGAAAAAAAATCAATGTCCCTTTGGGAGAAAGTGCTGGTGCCATTGAAATCCACATCAAAACTTCCAGTGAGTTTAATAAGGGCATGATTAGGCCCCATGCCTAGTTCTGCTGGCAAAGGAGAATTATCAGTAAAATGCTAAGGAGCCTCAATGGAAACTGATTTCAGCAATGAATGAATATGCAGGGATTTTGGGTACTGCAACATGTGATCCCAATCCAAACTGGGAAGGAGAAATCTACAAGTACAAAAGACGTTACACTCCATGTTTAGAGAGTAGCTGGCATGTCTGAAGCAGAGATTTCGATCAAGCTGTGCTTACCCAAAGGAGTTTTCTTCATGTTACAAGCCCCAGCAGATTTTCTGCTGGGACAGAACCACTTTCTGCATAGTTTTGGGGCTATGTGGAAAGTCACACCCCACACTGGCTTTTCTGTCACCAGCACACAGAACAGCCAGTCCCAGTTCAGCTTTGGCTCCTACAGGATTCATTTTAGTGTGCTTAGGCTGTATTTTATCCCCTCCCATATCATCCCTTGACCTCTTTATTGTTTGGGAACCTGGCCCCACATCTGCTAGGCTTTCCTCCGTGTTCAGGGAAGGGACAGCCAAGCTGGGCACAGGTGGCATCCCTAGTGGCCCCTAAGGGATGCTGCAGGAGGTGAAATATGTACTGCAGGATGTTAGAAGATGGAAGAGAGCTGCTGTTCCCAGCCACATCTCCTGGGCCCCTCTGCTGGAAAGAGTCATAGACCCACTCGGGGAGGAAAGCAGCACCTGTTATCTCTGAGAAGGTCTCCAGCACCATGGTGGGGTGTAATAGGGAAAACAAACCTCTCATTCAACCTGTCTCCAGGTGAATGAGAAATCTAATCTAAATGTGAAATTTAGATTAAACAAACCATGTAATGAAACATCCTAGATTCCCATTAACAGAATCAGGAAGGATGGAGCACAGGGTCACATTTCCCCTTCTGGCACTGTCCCTCTCTCACACCCCCCCTCAGACACCACACACGCTCTCATATCCACAAACACACAATCTTTCTCCTCCTGCCATGCTCCCCTGTGCATTTATAGGGAGGATGTGTTTGCCAAATGGTGACCCACCACACCCCAGCAGTGCCAGGGCCAATGACACGTAACAGTCCACGTGCCTTGGGACTTCCAGGGCTTTTAAAAATGATGCAGGACTGAGCATTTTATAATAGATTTTAAAGTTAAAATTCAGGTGAGAGCACATCCTTCACATTGGCAGTCATTTCTGCAAGCCACTGACCCCCCTGGGCATCCCCACCACCCCAGCTGCACCCCCTTCTTCCCATTCCTCTATCGGACCTGACTTCACCTTCCAAAAAGCCTCTCCAAAAGGCTTTGCATGTCTGAGCCTAATTGTTTTATCAGAGCAAAGCTTGAATTACGCTTTTAAAGTAAAGAAGACTGAGCAGAAGAGAGGTTAAAGCATAGGGGGCTGCAGACCTCCCTCCCCACCAGTGTGCCGGTGGTGCCGGAAGCGTCCCATGGTGGCAGCCTTGCAGGATGTCCCAGATCCCGCTGTGCCTGGCTCCACCTGGACAGCAAAGAGCCGCCCACACCATCCTGGGAACAAGCTGAATTACACAAACACCATCTGCCACCGCTGCTGTCAACCAGAAAACGCTCACCACACTGCAAACACTGATGGAGCCGTGAAACTTCAGGAGGGTCAGAGAGACAACGCCATGCTCGTGAGCTCTAATCTTGTTACATCTATGCCAGGTGGCTCAAAAGCTTTTATTGGGGTGAGAGACCTGCAGTTCTCCATAAATGAGTCTTTCCAGAGGGGCAAATCTTCTGTATTTTAACTTCCAGCCCTGCATTTCCTGGTGAAGGTCGTTGGCTTTATGCCATGGTGGTTTTAGGGAGAAAATCCAAGTGAAGCTGATTTAGTCAAGTCTGTGAATGAGCTGGGGACCAAAACAGCTTATTTAGCCATGGCAAAAATTAGTAAAATTGCACACTTCCACAATGGCATGGAAAGGTTAAAATGACAACCTCATCTGTCTTTCTTAGCTTCCAAGCATTTGGAGAAACTGCAACCCCTGTCTTGATCAAATGTAGCAGGTGCAGGACTTAGACGGATGAGGTGAGGCTGCAAGAGCAGCTCAGACATCAAGTAACCAACCAGCCCTTTTCTCCCCCAAGAAGGCAGGAACACATTCTCCAAAGGCAAAGGATTCCAGACAATTCATCAAAGAGCTGCAGCTTTTATTGATGATTGTTTTTGTGGAGCCCAAATTCCCAACCAGATTCCTAAGCCAGACTCAGATAACTCACACCTGAAAAACAACAAAAAAACCCCACCTTTAAAATTTTAGAATCATTAAGATTGGAAAAGATCAGATCATTGAGTCCAACCATTAACCAACACTGCCAGATTCATCACTAAACCACCACCAAACCAGCCTAAGCACCACATCTACAGCTTTTATGAGCACATCCGGAGATTCCCCCCACTTCCTCAGGCAGCCTGAGGAAGCCAATGCTTGGCCATCCTTCCAGTGAAGAAATTTAAAAATCCCAGAGAATCTCTTCATTTTACAGGACAGCAAACCCATAAAGACATATTATATTGCCAGTGTCAAAGTGCAAACATGACTGAAATTAGAAGGACCAAGTGTGTCCTGGTCACATGGATCCATGGTAGTGGGACCTTCGTAACTGTTCCTTGAGGTATTTCTGCTCACAGCCTCCTGCATGGCCACAGGTCTCCTTGCAAGAGCTGGCAAGCACAAAATGTTCATTCCTTTCCCACTGAGGACACATATGGGGCATCCAGTGACCAACACCATCCCCTCTGCCCCTCTGGCTGCTGCTTCCATGGGTGTGAAGCACACTGGGTGGAGCACTTTGTTCAGCTTTCAGCCATTTTGATGGCTCTGTTGCTCACTTTAATGGACACTTTGCCCAGATGAGACATGGTATCTGCCCTGCCATGAATTCACCTCTGCTGGTTTGGAATCAAAGCACTTAGCAGGACTGTCCTCCAGCTCAACTGGACTCTGCAGTGAAAACACCACAAACACAAACACACACAAGTGCATAAACGTCATTCCCCCTGCCTGCCTCTTTCTAGGATGCCAAAGTCAGAGGGGGAGACAAGACCTGGTGTGGAAAACAACTCCTTTTAATCATCCAATACTGCATTTCCGAAGGTTTCAGTGGTGCTGTTCCCCGTCAATGACAGATCTGCTCAGCTGGGGTTACAGGAAGGTGGTTGTTTTCAGGATACAAGGGCCCTTCTGCTTTCCAGCCAAATAGTTGCATCTAACAAAAACATTGCTGGTAAATCATGTGTTAGCAACTTATTCCTGATATAATCCAACCAGGTTTATTGTTGGCAGAACGAAGATTTTAGCAAGGCACAATATGATTTTATCAAAAGACCACACCTAATTAACTGCATGTAAAGTAACATTCATTATTCCTTTTTCCACAGCAGAAACTAAATAAACAGGCACGCTGAGCAAGAAGAGCTGAGGATTTTTTTTCCCCGATTGCCTTCTGTGTCCCAGAGGCTGAGTTTTGCCTTTTGTTATGAATGAGTTGACTTTTCTCAGACTGTCAACTCAAAATCCTTTTTGATTTCACATCTTCCCTGAAAGCTCCCCATGCAAATGCTCTCCACCATTTCCTCAGGGAGCTCTTCCCAATATCAATATGCAAACGCTGAGATCACAAACCCCTTATTCAATCCACGTACTCCAGTAAAGACAAGCCAGAATACAAGCATCCCCTGCATCCTACATCTATGGTACCTGTTCTGCTGCATCGGGGTTAGCCCCCTGTAGGAAAGGACTATTTTGTTAATTGACCTGTTTATCATCTACTGAGATAATCCTTTTCTTGCTAGGGAGATGTATCTGACCTCTCTCCAGCAAATCCTACATTGCAGCTTGGTAGGAAAGGCCACATCTGGGTGCTTTTGTCACTTCACAAGAAGCATCCTGTTACAGAGATGATTTATTTAGTCCCAGATAACAAACAGACACCCCATTGCTAATACCTCTAACATGTTCACCCTCCTGTAAGTTACCAAGAAAACAGTTGTAGATCATTGCTTCTGCATAAATCTCCTCATTTGGTAGTTCCATATAGCTTTCTCCTAAAAAGCCCCTGTGGCTCTTCAAAATGCTAATTAATCTGTAAATGGCTTTTTCTTTTTACATCAAACCACCACTTACACTTTCTTCTTATTCTCCTATAAATAGTAGAAGCTCCCAACAGGTAAATGGAAAAGTCTTCCAGGTTTGTCACCTAACAGGCACATATGTCTCTCCCATCTCTTCTCCAGGCTGTATCTTATACCCAGAGGCTGGACATGAGCTGGACACTGCTCCATGGCCAGGCAAGCCTCAGAAGGCTGAGGGAGCAGCCAGAGCCCTCAGGGTGCCTATTTCCATGTGGGTCAGGAGGAGTGTGAGCACAGCAATGTGACTGCTGCCGTCCTGGTGCAGTGCAGATGTCTGCAACCATTTGGGACGCTGATTGCTGTGACTCAGTGCGAGGTCTTCAGCCAGCTGATAGCGTCACAGCACAAGGAGGGTAATCATTTCTGATTGCTACAAGGTACTGCAACAAAAGTGTCTCAGAGCTCCTGTTCCATTTTGGCATCTGCTCCATGCAGCATTACTCATCATCTACAGAGACCTCTTGGTCTATTAAGTGAGGAAGTGGAAGACTTAGTCTTTTCCAATCCCTGTATCAGGAGTGCAGCTTGAGGAATGAACACTCAGCCCAGCTCCCCTGTCCCCACCCAGCCTGTCCTCCCCTCCTCATGCTAAACACATTAACTCTGACAGAAAATACTTATGCATTATATATATATAAAATGCATATATATATATATATATATATATATATATATATAAATGCATTATATTTGGTGGGAACTGGAGTCCAAGCCCCTAAAAGAGAAAAAGCCAAATATACATTAAGCTATAATAGAGACAACTGTGTGTTCTGCAGCTTGGAGGCATGTAGCATTCCCTCACTAATACCTAAACATCAAATAAATTAATTGTATATGGCAACAATAGGAACTAAACCTGGTCTGTGTTTTTAAGGCATCCTAATTGAAACCAGACCCGAGTTTGCACTTCCTTTGTGGTCCAGGTGGGCACTCGTCCTATGATCATAATGAAGGTGCTACAAAGGCTTTTTCCCAGCCCTGCAGCCCCTGTTCAAGATCACAGCAGCTTGCTGGGTTTGAGAGCTTTCTTCCTCTGGTTATACAATGCGGGGAGAGGAAGCAGGGGTTGTTATTGCTGCAGCGAGCTCAGGCTTTTGATAATATTAAACTGTTTAGGTTGGATGTGAAACCTGACTTTGTCGAGAACCATATGGTGCTTAAACGATGTTGTTGCCTTGCAAGTGTGCAGGGTGGAAAACAGGGCCAGATTCCACAATATCTGCAAATTACCAAAGCTGTGAATTTAATGAAGAAGGAGGAAAGATTAAGGAAGTTCTGTCTTTGGTGGCAAAGGAGAGAAGAGGCTGCTGCAATAAATTACAGAGCATACTCAGGTGTGGATTTAATTATGAGCAGTAAGAAAGAAGGATACTTCAAGGAGCTCAGAGCCCACAAGCCTTAAGCTGAGACCTCACCTCTCACAGGCTAAAGGGAACATCATCACCATATATCTTCTTTAATAAATACAATAATCATCATACTTTTCAAAACTATTTGGTCATGATAATGCTCAGCAGTGATCACCTGCAAGGTTTTAAGGTTTCCATTTTATTATAACACAGTATTTGCTGCATCAGACTTCAGTCCTTGATAGGTGACACTCCACCCAGAGAGTGCATTGCACCAGAGGGATCTCAGTCAGGATCTGTGGGACTAGAAGGTGTTCTCTGAAATGTGCCTGCTATTTTCTGTCTCTTCAGCAGTGCTGTATGTAGGTGGTGAAGTGCCCCAGCATCCTTCAAGATGAAAAGTGTAATATATGTGTAAAATAATACTATTAAATCAAGGAGGAAAATATGAACACAGAGCCTGAAAGCATGCCACACTGCCAGGAATCACCAATCCAGACTTCCTGACAAGCAACGAGAGCCATGGGATTAGTTTTCCCCAGTGTGCCCAGATCATATATTACTTTTCTGCTACATCAAGGACTTTCATTTAAGAGAAAAAAAATTAAAAACCAATAAAACAAAAAATCACAAAGGGTGTTTTTTAAAGGCTCTTTTAAAATTCTCCTTTAATTTATTCTATTCATCTCGGGAAAGGCAGAACTACTGGAAGAAACACCTTTGATGTAAGAAAGCCTCTATAACAGAACCGGAGCTGGCAGATGAATCCACTGCCTTCCTTGCCTGGATCATGGGAAAAACCCTCAGGGGGCTGTTACTAGAGGACAGAGACGAATTTCTATGGCCCAAGTCTTCCAAGAGGTGCACAAAAACTGGAACTATTCAGATAATCTTATTGGCATCTACATCCAACTCTGGCACTACAGCTGCTGAAGGCGACAGCTCAAACAGGATGCACCCGTTCCTTCCAAGCCACTGCCTTCATGGCAGTGACAAAACCCCATGGAAAAATCCCATCTAAACCCAGCCCAGGGGTTCTGTTCTGTCAGACAACAGTTCCAGTTCTCCAAGGGTGAACACCTGGCATGGTGCAAACAGGACCCAAGAAGCTCAAGTGATGGACACCCCACAGCCTCCACGCTGTTCTACCACACCAGTTTGCAATCCTTACCTTAAAAGCTGTGAGTAACATTTAGTCCTGCTACAGATCAGGTTTAGTTTGTTTCCTTCCTTTTTGCAGCTACTTTTGGTACCTGAAGACCATCTGGACATCTCAGTCTTCTCTGGGCTGAAGGATCCCCAGTTGAGTGGCTGCATTGCCCCAGGGGTGATTCTCCCATCTGAGCTAGCAAGAGACAAGTCCCTGTGGATCAGGTGGACACTTATCCTTTATTAACACCATCATCCTTTCTGTCCCTGGTTTTGTTTCCCACCATGGAGTCAGTCTGAACTCAGCTCCATGCCAAGCAAACCAGCTCATCTCATTGTTCTCTGCCATTATGAGCTCCAGCCACCTCTTTTTCACACCAGACTTCCTAATATTTCAAGGCAGTATTAACTATTAATACCCACAGATATCTCTTTTCTCCCTTTTCTATCCAAACAAGGGAACTGGTCCCTCTTAGTGGGAGCTCCCATGATTCTGCAGCCATGCTATCCCATCCCATCCCATCCCATCCCATCCCATCCCATCCCATCCCATCCCATCCCATCCCATCCCATCCCATCCCATCCCAGTACCCTTCTTTCCCTCTCCAAAGTCACCCACTTCTCCCCAGAAGATACTCCAGGACTTTGTGTCAGGGAGACCTCATGCTGTCCCAGTTGTCCCAAGTTCACTGAGGACAAATTAGACCTCATTTCAAGGCCAGTTCTTGAGGGACTTCCCTAGCAATTTTTTCCCACCCCCCCAAAAAATTCAGCTTTTAGAAAATCCACTGGTTCTTTCTTTTAGACACTTTTGTATCCCCTCACCTCCAGTTCTTGCTTTATTCTTCCCCTGTCAGCTCACCTTGTCATTTTTCACAAGGCACTATATTCACCTCACTGAATCCAGCTAGGAAATGCCATAGATCTAATCTATGTCTAGAAAAATCCATTATTTTACCAAAGATATCAGGTTTATACATCACAACCTGTCTTTGCTAGGCTCGGGCTGCATTCTCTCCAATTTCCTATTTAACTTCATGCTTTATTTTTCATTTATATCCATATAATTGGGGTCACAGCAATGGGCTTCACTCTCTCATTATATACAGACCTGTCTTTCCTGTACCTTCAGTCATCATCTATTTCCCCAATTTGATGTACTGAAGAGCCACCATTGCTCCTGACTGTGCATTTTCCATGCTCTGGCCTGGAGATTTTCTGCCCTGTTTCTGTCCCCTTGCCACCAGCCCAAGTGCACTCAAGTCTGAAATTGGCTCCTCTCATGAATGTGGTAATTTTGGCACCCACAGCCTCATTATCACTCCCCTACCTGGTTTTGCTTTAAATATTCACTTCACTGCCTTACTCACAACTGAGGCAAGGAATTTGATTTGCTTTCAGGCCACATTTAAGGTTATCTTTAATATCAGCCTCAATCTCATTACAAGAAAGAAAACTTCCCCTTTTAGTTTAAAATATGGCTATTGAATAGAACCATATTTCTTTAAATTTTCTCAATAAAAATACTCTCTCACCTTGCTAGTAATGCCTGCTTATTTTTCCAGACATCAGCACATATGCTGCTTCCCTGATGAGCCTTACCTCCAGGAAAAGGGCCAGGTAGTCTTTTTCTTGTAGACATCCAAAGGGACATCAATAGAGAATGGTTTTAATTTCCAGCTCTGTATCCAGAGCCTGAGTCAAACCACATCCACCTGGCCTTTGGGACACATTCCCTCCTTGTTGTAATCGCAGAACCACTGATTTCTATTTCCAATTTCTACTTCCAAATCAAATTTATAACAAGAAAGCCCCAAGGAGGTGAACAGCAGGTAATGAGTGAAAAAGACAAATAAAAGAGACAAGATTCAAAATTACAGTGTAGGGAAAGACCTGAGAGATGCCTCAAGCATCCAGAGGAGAGGTGGGCAGAGCCCATCTGTCTGCACCCCAGGCACCACCCTCGTAAAAGGCTGAGCTCCAAAAATACATGAGATCATTACAACCAGCAGCTAAACCCTTCTGCGGTGCCTGTGCATGCTGTAAGGGGGAAAAAGTGCTTGTGCTAGCACTGGAGAGGTTTGCCAAGGAAAGAAACAACTGCTGGCAGCCTCAGCTCCTGAGCATGTCAAAGTGAGTGTTCAAGTCTTGTCAGAAAGACAAATTAGTGTCCAGATGGGCTAAATGTGGTCCATCCGAATGAATGGAGCTGTTGCTGATGGATACCAGTTAGGAAGATGGCCTGCTGCCTAGCACTTGAGAAAGGAAAGCATGGGCATTCAGTTTTCAGGAACAAAACCACTATAGGATGAATAATCTGGAAAAGTCTCCTGCGGTTTCAAAGTTGTTGTATTTTTATTTCTAAATGTTTGGTGAGGACACAATTGGCATGTTCTCCCCACCTTCATTTAGGGCATGGGAGCAGCAGGTTTTGCCACATGTAGAGCTAACACTTTGCTTTGGCTTCTGTAATGCTGAAGGACAGCTATTTCCTCTTGGGTATTTCCAGTCTCTTTTCCAGGTCCTTTTAAGTCAGATGGTCAGAGCTGTGTCTGACAGCATATGGGGATGGAGCTAACACTCCCCCTCAAAATGCCAGCTCCCGTGGCAGGGGGTTGGAACTAGGTCATCTTTAAGGTTCTTTCCAATTCTAGAATACTATGATCCTGTGATTCTGGCTTTGGTCAACCACACTGGGAAAAAAACCCCAAAACATTAATTTCACGCCAAAACCCACAAAAGCCAAACCTCCATGCTTCATGCAGGAGAAGAACTCCCAGCAGAGCCTCCTACCCAGTTTCTTCAGACCACCCAGCTTCCCTGCCAGCTGAAATGTCCCCGATAGCCTTTGCAACAGTCAGGAGAGTTTTTATCGGCCTTTTTCCTGCTTTCCCATTTTTCCTAAAGACTTGCAAATGCTGCAGAAATTCCCGGCATTGCAGTCTGACCACAAACCTTCTCTAAATAGACTCTCACACAGTTTATTACAAATCTGTTTTATTAAATGAATGTGATGGTAGGCTACTAATTAATATCTGGCAGGAATTAAGCGAGAGCAACTTCTAATGCTGCTGCCTCCCTGACTGGTCAGTTCTTCTATTCCTCTGTGTATCAGTCACAGAATATCCTGAGTTGGGAGGGATCCACAAGGTTCGTCGAAGTCCAGTTTCCTGCCCTACACAGGAATAAATGCTGACTTACAGAAACTGCAGGTAGAGTTTGGTCAAAAGATTCAGCAAGTCCAGACCTCGATTTGGATGGCAGGGGAAAGGCTGGTTCTCCAGGAAGAGACCTTCCAAAAATCTCTGCTGAGGGTTTTACTCAGCTGAACATCTGGCAAATGTGAAACTTTTACTGGCTAATTTCACACAATACAGCTTTTAAGCCTGCAGAACAGAAAGTAGAGGGGAGTGAGAAGAATTAAATAGCAACTATTAAAAGAAACATAATGTTGCCTTTCATGCCTCTTTTCCATTTTTCCTATCTCTTTATTTTCCCCATCATTGCTTTGGCAGGTGTATTTGATGTGCTAAATCCATCCCTGGTGGTACTATACCAAACCAGCATTTATATGTCAGGAGAGGAGCAAATTTTGGCAGTAAATAGTCCACAACGACATTCATCTGTGTTCCTTAAATGCATCAGGTGAAGACCTGCTTAGAAAAGTGGATATAATCACTGAAATCAGAGAGCCTAAAAAATACTTACCCTATGAAAAGCAGAATGACTTCTCCAAATAACACTTCTTTTATGCAGTGAAAAAGCACCTTTTGTCTCCATGATAAAGCAACATCAAAACATTATCTCTGGAACCATTTTTGAGCAAAACACCCATTGCAGGTGGTTCGATGGGTAATCTACTGTGATTTAACCTCAGCTCAAGATTTACTATAGGGCCCTGGCCTTTTTAATACATTATAATATTCATATAAACATAGCTCTGCTTCAAATGGGTACCTGTGAGACTGATTTACCAAAAATAAGAGTGTGTATTAGGACTCGACTAAGATCAATTCATATGGAAATAGCTTACCACATGTTAGAGGATTTGGCCAGGGAGTATAAACAACAGCATGAGTAAGAAGTCAAAGCATTAGGAATAAATTATGAATATGGCACAAGCTGCACAGTTGTAATGGCTATTCCACACCTCAGAAGATGCTCCTCACAGCATTCCCAATAATAAATGCCTTTATAAAATATCTGACTGGGTTAGAGTTGGTTAAAGGAACACTGTACTTCCTGGAAAGTCTAAGGTGAAACCTACACCAGGAAAAAAGGGATTTGTATTAGGAAACATTGCAGGTTTTACTGTGAAGGAGCTGAGGCCCTGGCACAGGTTGCCCACAGGAGCTCTGGGTACCCCAACCCTGGAAGTGTTCAAGGCCAGGTTGGACAGGGCTTGGAACAACCTGGTCTATTGGAAAGTCCCCTGGCCATGGCAGGGGAGTTGGATCTGGATGGCCTTGAAGTTCCCTTCCAGCCCAAACCATTCTGTGATTTTATGAAGTGACATTAAAATATCACACGGTATTTCAGCTCGAACACTTCTCCTTCACTAGCCTGGTTTAAAATGTTAGTGGATCTATTTTTGTAGTGCAAAGAGCATTTCACCAATAGAGGGCCCGTTTCCAAACCTCATCATGCACTGGGACTCTGATAGTTTCAAACTAACAAAAATCCCAATGAAGGACTGGATCCTGCACAGCACTTCCCTTCCTCCCGCTGCACTGTTGGGTGGTTTGTTTTCCTTACACTCCCTCAGTGCTCCCTCTCTTTGGGCCTCCACCACCATACGGGCAATCTCACGTCTCTTGGCTTGCAGGATGCTATTTCTGGAAACACCATCTTGCAGAGAGCCGTGGCATGGAAGTTATGATTCATACATTTCATAGGAGCAGAAGTGTTAGTGAATTTGGGCAGGTGGTGGGGTGGCACCGCAAGTGTGGGGTGGCATGAGAGATGTCAGCAGCCAGGAAAGTATTCTCCAGAGGTGCAAGACATGAAGAGTTACGGGTTCCTGGGGAGTTACATCCACTTACATCAGACTTGGGAAACTGGGCATCATAAGCACGCTGATATTCAATGTTTTGCCTGCCATTTTTTGCAGCTTATGTCACAAGAAACTGCTGTGTCCCCGCTGTCTTCTGTGTCTGAAATGTCTCTTCTTGGTTTCTGTTTGCCTCCCAGTTTCACCTTCACCACCTCTCTCCCTCCTTCCCATGCTACTGCTCAGGCAGGACCAAGATATTACACCATTTCCCCTGCACCTTTCCCCCTCTCCAGCCTCAGCCACCCTTCCTGCTGCCCCTCTAGACTGGAACTTTCCCTCTTGCCTACACAATCACCTTCTTGAATGCAGCTCCTTCCCAAGCTCTGTTGCTTTCTCACCCTCCAGATCCAGTCATTTTTAACCAATTTATTGTAAAGATGCTTAATTAGTCAGTCACAGTCCAAATAGCAGCAAGAAATGCTTCACAACACTGCATGGTCCAAGGCATTTCAATTCTGAAATAGTCTTACATGATAAACTCTTCAGCAGCCCTTGCCCAAAACTTGTATTGCAAATTGTTGAGGTTTGCAATAGATCACAGTTTCCACTAAAGCCAAGCCTCAGAAAGGTGTTGGCCCAACTCTGCAGCTGCTTTCCAAACCATCCATCTTCACCTCCTGCTTTGTGCTGCAAACAGAGCTTTGAAACTTCTGTTCCAAACCACTCTCAAAGGACTCTCTTATTCTGAGGAAATAAATAGGGAGTCTAAAGCATCTTCTTATATGGTGCAAAGAATGGATGCTCCTCTGTGGGCCAGGGGAGAGGAAACAGCTCCTCTGAGAGCAGCAACACCCCATCCAAGGCTCATGAGTGCACGAGGAGAGGGTGGAATAGGAAGGGGTGCCTGGGAGGAATTCAGTGGCATGAAGAGTGATAATAAACCTACAAGAAAAACCTGGCACAGGAGGGAGAGCAGCACCAGCCCCAGAACTTGTGAACTCCTCTCTTAAAAAGTGGGGCAGCTGTTCTGGACTGCATACAGGCCTCATATGGACCATTATGTCCCATACAAATGGGTCAGTGGTGAAGGATGCTGAGAGCTGCTTGGTGCCTCCCTGCTGTGCCAGCAGCTTCCCAGCCTGTTTCAGGCACAGTGAAATGGAGAGCCCCAGGGTCTCTAGGGCCAGGACAAGCCAGCTGAGCCCCATTTTCTGGTGACAACCCATGAATCCTTCCCCTGCACACATACAGCCCATTTATCCCCCGGATAAACACTGTGTAGTGTGTGTGGCACACTGCAATACTTCAAGGACATTGGAATGCACTTTATCAGCACTTTTAAACACTGCAGCTTTATGAGGGGAGTCTGAGAATGTATTTACCATTCCAGACTGTGCACAGATGTGCTTTTAATATAACATTCTGATGGGGTTTTCTCTCTTCTCATGACCCCTTGCTGTCCAGGCAAGGGTGCTTGCCTTTCCCCGTGCCACCAGGTGCACCAGGAATTCTTTCTGGAGCACCAGCCACCAGAGATTTCCATGACTTGAGGCAGGTCCTTCACACCTTCTGATGATGTTCTTCTATGGCTGCTGTGAGATTTGTTTCATGAGGCACCTCTGTAACCATCCTTAGTTTCCACACAGATGTTTCCTAACCCATGTCACCAGTGTTTACATCTCTCCAAGGAGCTTCCTCCTGTGCACCAACTGCATGTGCAGAGCTGTTGATTGCTCAGTGTGTGGCATAACAGGGTATGCAGATTGCTGAGAATAGACAGATGATCTGAGGCTCTTCTGGGCTCCTCCCAGAAAGAAAAAGTTGTGGAAAGGGCTCCCGTGTTGCTGAAGGCACCACGTGCTCTGAGGCAGAGCCCTCAGGATGGCTCTCCTGATCTCAGGAGCATGTTTAGCCTCCAGCATCAGCCCTGAAAATGAAAGATGAACAATGAAAGGTTCACCTTGGCTCTGCTGGTTGTAGTGGGTCAAGAGAAAGGAAGACTTCCAAACTAAAGAAGCAAAAGTGAAGGTTATAAGGGGCAAGAAAACAGAGGGAAGCAAGAAGGAAGAAAAAACTGCAGAAAGGTCTTCCCTCAGGAAAAGCAAGAAGCACTTAAAGCTATTTTCTCTAATTGGATCTGCTGCTTTTACAGTTCCATTCATATAGCCATTTCCCAGCTATATTCTTCTATATCTGTGTCATCTCCCTTCAATATTTACTATTTATGTAGAGCCTCCCAGGTGCTACACCAGGTGAGCTGCCAGGCCCAGCTAAGACAGATCCCTCGCTGGTGCCAGCTCTCTGTCTCAGAGAAAGCTGCTCACAGAGAAGTGGTTGTTACCAACCAGGACCTTCTGTAACACACAGAAAGGCATCACCTTGTTCAGAAGCTGGCATCTGATGCTAAGGCTGAACTGTGGGGTTACCCCCTCCATTTCTGGAGCAGGGCTCACACATGGCCCCACGGGTGTGGCAGCTGGTGCCCCGAGAGCTCAGCACTAACTTGGGGCAGACAAGGCCCACTGTGACCGCTGTAGCTGACCACAGCCAAGCAGCACAAGGCAGCATGTGAAACACGTGAGGCCAGCAAATGGCAAGAATGGAAAATAAACTCATCAGGGACTGGCTCAGCAGGATCATGATTTGTTCCCCTGTGAAGATCCACCTGTACACTATTTAATGCCTGGAGCCAGGGCCAGCTACCATTTGTGTCAAGGGAAGATTTTCCATTTACTTCAATGGACCTGGAACAGGCCCAAGCAGAATCATATCATCAGCAATGGTTTTATTAAACAAGAGAAATAGCCTTCTCCTTGATTCCCTCCTACTCCTCTGCACCAGCTGTGGGTCAGAATCTGCCACTTCTGCTTTGGAGACTGAGTCTTCTCCTGAGGAGCTGGGTGTTTGTTTCAAACCAACCAATCAAAGTGGCATTTTCAAGGGGGACCGACATTTATCCATTGCCAGCAACAGCAGCTTCAGATGATGAGCTGGACTATGCCTGACTCAAACCTTCCAACTCATTTTCTAAAGAACACAGTGTTGATTCTATACCCCTCTTAGCTTCTAAACTAGGAACTTCATACCTCTTGTTTATATTTTCCTTTAAAAACATCTCTTATCTTGGAGCAGTAGCAGGAACCCAGACAAATACACAAGTTGAAAAGACAACAGAAACGTTTTGTGCCAAGGAGGGATGGATGTAAGGAAACCTGGCTCTAATAACCATGGAAACAGAACTCGCGTCGTATGAAAATGATTCACACTGTTTTGAAGACTTTTCTGGAAGGCAGTAACTTACTGCCTTGAAGGCAGCACAGCTAAACAGCACAGCCAGAGAGCCAGGAGAGATGTGTCAGAGCAGGAGTACAACTTGGAATCATAGAACTGTTTGGATTGGAAAGGACCTTCAAGACCATCTTGTTCCAACCCCCTGCCATGGGCAGGGACACCTTCCACCAGACCAGGTTACTCCAAGCCCCATCCAACCTGGCCTGGAACACTTTCAGATGTGAGGCATCCATGTGTCAGCGATCAAAGCCTGCGAGCTTTGGACAAAATAGAATCTACAAAATAGATGTTAGAACATGCCCAGCTCACATTCTACAGGTTTGTCCCACAGCATCAATTAGCCCCTGTCCTCCAGATCCTGCTCCCCATTACATGTGCATGTGTGGGATCTCCCTGGCTCTGACACTTCTCACACTAAATCCTCACCAAACAAACAAACAAACAAACAAGAACTGCACACACCCCTCCCAGCACACTGTAAAATACCTGGAACACAGTGATAGCATTTAATCCCCCTGGCAGCACATTACAGGGGCTTTCAAACACCAAACAAGCTCTGCACCACCACAGCCTTACTCATGAAATTATTTATCAGGGGTTGATTTATAGAGTCTTTTATAAGCTTCATATTGGCTAATAATGGCCTGGAGGTCTCACATCCTCCAGGCTTGACGGATTCCATGTTTATGAGGCTGGGACCTTGGCTCCTGGAGGAGATTTGCAGTCTGGAGCCGTGCTGTCTGCCTGGCCCTGTGCAATGAGAACCATTTGGGGCAGCAAGAACTGCACTGGGCAAGGGCTGGGCTGGGTGATGGGTGCTCCTGTCCCACTGGAAAGGGGGTCCCACATGGCTCATCCCCTCACATTGCAACAGAAGTCAGGTGTTTTTCACCAGACATAAATCAGAGAGGTGCTTGCATCCAACAGAGCCCCCAAATGAAGCAGATGCTGGCAAGGCTTTTTGGTGAAGTGTTTTCAAGCTGTAATAGTCAGCTCTGGGCAACAGGCACCCCTTTGGAAATTATTGGAAACTTTAGGAGCTTTATAGTTGTTAGCCACCACAGGGATCCCAGCCCAGGAGGAACCTCTGCTCTCCATCACCCATCAGTGCCTCTGTTTGATCTTTCCTTCAAATCTCCTGGGAGGTGCAGATAAAGCCAGGCCCAAGAAAAAGCACAGTTTGTTTATCATAGCAGACAGTTCACAGCAGAGATTAACAGATGGGAAACACCACAGAATAAAAATGTTGTCATTGGGTGACAAGGTGATAGCTTTTCACTTGATGACCTAAAATATAAGTATGTTTGTGACGCCAGAGTGAATACACTGGGTTTTGGGGCTTATAAAATAACACTCAGCTACAAGTTGCATGGTAGCTGTAAGATTACCAGAGATGCATGTAAGAGCTTCATTAGGGGGGTTCAGAGTGCATGTAATTTGCATAAGCCTATATGGAAATGTAAAACAAACACAGTGTGGAAGGTGAGAAAGCTTTTCTACAGTTGAATTTTTTATTGACCATAACAGGGAAAAGCTATAAGGGAAAAGGTAAATGTTTTGGAAAATGACTGCCAACTTAGGAGAGATGTAACTGGCAGGCACCACTTAAGAGCTAAATGTATTAAAAGAACCTCCCGTCTCTACATCTTAAAAAAAAAAACCAAAAAGGAAGCACAAAAAGGAAGCAAAGAGGCACTCTTGTGAGTGGCATTATATTTTTTTAACTCTTTTTTTTTTTTTTCTTTTTTTTTAGGGTGAGCTTTTTCTAGGTAACAATGAGAAGAGACCAAGTTCTTCCTCTTCTTTCAGGATCAAGAAAATTCTGCAGTGGGGAATGGACAGCCAGCAATGTCCAGGGCAGTTACTACCTGAACACAGGGAAGGAGGAAGTGTCCAGAGCTGCTGGACTTGATCCAAGGAGCAGCAAGCACCACTGCATGAAACAGCATGAGACAAGCAGATGCAAACACAGGTGTGTTTTGGCACAGGTGTGGGCACCCGAGCTCAGCCATGGCTCAAGAACCAGTAAAGTTTTCTGGTCTTGTGCAAGGTCTGTGGTGTCAGCTCTGGCAGCCCAGCACATCTACTTCGGCCTCAGAAGGGGAGGCTGTTGCTGGTGTCTGCTCTGCACAAGCTCCACAGCACCAGGAAAAACTAGCCCACAACATGGTTATGTCCCGTGGTCACATCCATGAGTTTTGTGGCTCTTTCACACTGCCAGGGTATCCAAAGGTTAGTGTGCAAGTGCACCCTCCCCAGCTGGCTGGGCTGGTGCCAGCACAGGGTGAAAGAAGTTTGTTTGGGTTACCTGCCTACGTGAGACACAATCCTCACTTTTGCCACCTGCCCAACACTGGTTGCCAAACAAATCACTGACACCAGGCACTCCTGAGGCTTTGCAGTCCCACCCCCCCACACACTCTCTGCTTTTGTTACCAGCAACAGCATTTCGTATTAATCGCAGGAACCAGATGGCCCCAACATGAAGCCAGAGCATGGCAACCTCTGTTCTTTCCATTTTCTAAACTTTCCCTTGAATTCATTATTCAGACAGGTCATTCTCTTGCAAGGTTAAATGAAAACCACAGCATGTTTCGTACCTGCCAGAAAAAATTAGAGCTTTCATTGCACAGCATTCAGACACCCTTCCCTTTCTCCACGGGAAGTCACAAAATTATCACCAAGCTGCTTAAGCGTGACAGCAGAGAGGATTTGGAAGTGACATTTAGGAGCAGGAGAGTTAAATATGCTTACTGAAAGCTCATTCAAATGAGAAAAAGTAAGATGGTTTAAGTTGCTGAGTAAAAAGTGCTGGTTTTACAGTGTAGTCAGCACGTGAGGTGACATTTTCTAGGAGACTGGAAAGTGCTTTGAGCCAGCATCATATGGCACACGAGAGAAGACTGAGTCCAGGAGATTTAGGGGCTTTGGAAAGACTGGTTGACTCAAATACCTTCCGTCTTATTTGACAGCCAGAGGGCATTGAAGACCAAAATTTTATAAAGCTGGGAGATCTCGTGGATGCAAAAACCACTCCAACAGTTGAAAGAGCTTTTCATTTTGTATACTTTCTGAGTACACAGAAGCTTCTTCAGTTTCACAGCTCTGCCACTGGTCTCCTTCAAACCCAGTTTCTAATAGTGTCTTCCTTCTAGTACCAGGTAGTGCTCAGTGCACTTTCTACACCACAGGTAGCTTTCCTTCAAGTCACGAGCTCTAGAAATGTGAGTCCCATGCTCTCATTTTGGAGCTGCTAGCCAAGTTCTCAAAGCAGTGCCCCAGCACTCACCATCATGACTCATGAACAGAAGAAGTGTCTAGGACCCAAGCTTCCTTGTCATCCATATTTACATGAAAATCAGTCCTGAAATAAAAATCTCTGTAATATCCTGTTCCTATCTTCTGCTTTCTGGGCAACACTCTCCCTTGCCTGCAAAATCTGAGAGAGATGCTCTTGGCTCCCACCCCTTTGCCCACCTCTTCTCTGTGAGCTCTAAGGACTGAGGTTATTTTCTTTCAAAGTTCACAACTTCACAGAGGCCTAAGAAGCTGAAATAGGTACTTTGCTATTTATCATCAAAAATGAGAAAGGGAACTGGAGAAATGCTCCCAGAATTCCCCGAAGCTGGAGTTTGCTGGAGGCATTGTCAGCTCTGAGGTCCTCTGGCAACACAGCACAAACAGCTATTTGCACATGGGGTATATAATCAGGAGTTTCATGAAGAATTTAATTAGAGTCCTTAAACTAATGGCTGGGAATAGCTACATGTGAGATGATCAAGAGAAAGTGATAGGTTATTTGTTTTCCTGCAGAGACTGCTCTGTTCCTTCTCTTGCTAATTGGAATTAGTGGACTGGAATTAGGGCACCATGCAAGCCCACCAAAGCAGGATATCACTGTTACTTCCAAACAGGCTGAATTTTAAAAGGTGAACCCAAGACATTGACTCAGGCTAATGTAGACATAAGAGTCCTGTTGCAATATTCAGGGAATGACAACAATATGTTGGGGGTTTTGTCTCATATTGTCTATCTTGACCCTGGAAACATAGCTGAAAGAATTAAACCTTAAGAGTCCATTTTTGTCTTGCCAGCTTTCCAGGAAACATTTATTTTTGATTTCATGGTTCTAAACTCAAACTGTCCTCAGTGTATAGCTCACTATAAAATGAGGATAAGAGGTTCCTATGCTATTAAAAATCATTTGGGAGAACAAGAGAAATGGAAGACAGATTTTTTAGTGGATACAAACAATTCAAAAGCTGAATAGTCTTCTTAGAGGACCGGACTGCATTCTGGTGTCCTGTTTTCCCACCTGTGATGGGAATAGAATTTGATCTTTGAGCTCTGCTGCATCCGTCCAAGGACTTCTCAGCAGGGAGGGAAAGGCAGCACCGGGGTCAGTGGCTGCAGCCTGGTCCTTCCCCCAGTTACACCAGCACCATGAATGCTGGGATGAACATTTCTTTTACCAAGGAGGGTACAGGACAGGAAATACCAGCATGAGAGCAAATTCCAGCTGTGCCATGACATGTGCAAAACACTCAATATGTCAGTGAACATCAGAGGCTCAGTGTTTCCTTTTATCTCAGAAAGGAGGGGGATTGCATCCACTGCAAACCTCACCTTCTTCAGTCCATACTTGCATCCTCAGTAATCTCCAGGGACACACTGGAAGTGAAATCTGTCCTCTGAGGCCACACAGTGCTGAATGGCAGGGACACCTCCCCTGACACCAGTGATTTCCACCAGGGTAAGGAACACTGGGACAGCTATGAACTAACAGCTGTGGTTTTACACCCTAACAACCAGGACTTCCATCCCAGACCATATGGTGGAGAAAGAAGAGCAAAACTCCACCTCTGTCACACTGACTAAACTTACAAAAAGCTGAGCTTGTGTTTCTCCAGCTCTAAAGTGGACATAGTGATGTCTCTGAGTGCATTTTAGCCAGAACACAAGTACCAGACACTTCCTACAGTCTTGTCCTGAAACTGGTTCACAGACTGGCTTGCAACCCTACAGTCAAGCTGTTCTTTGGGAGATCTTGTGGATGCAAAAAACACTCCAACAGTTGAAAGAGCTTTTCATTTTATATACTTTCTGAGTACACAGAAGCTTCTTCAGTTTCACAGCTCTGCCACTGGTCTCCTTCAAACCCAGTTTCTAATAGTGTCTTCCTTCTAGTACCAGGTAGTGCTCCAACAGCTCCCAACAGGACTTCTGGGATCCTCATTTGTGGGACAGGAAGTCAGCTCATTTTTTTGCTGCACTCCCTGCTGTAAGCTGGGATTTATCCTGAGTGCATTTACACCACCACCACAGCCCTGGGTGTGCTGAGCCTTGACTCTGAAGTGAGAGGAGCAGTAAATCCTGCCATGGCCAGACTGCTGGTCCCCAAGCTGGCTAGGGAAGAGCCAGGTGAGACAAACCCTGCCCAGGCCACAAGTGGCAGAACCTGACCCTGGGATACACCACCATGGGAGGTACCTCAAGTCTGTTTCACTCCCTGGAGCAATGATTGTTGAGCCCCTCCTTCTTTGCCATCTCAGCCCTTCACATGCTGGTGCCTGGAGCAGAGGCACAGGCAGAAGTTCTGCCATCATGGTCTTGGAATGCCTCAGCACAGAGAAGGAACCAAACACCAGCTAAACAGAGAAATGGATTACAGGCAGAATTTCCACTGTGGAGATTAAGAGCTAAGAGCAAAGCAAAGGGCTGCTGTGCGAGACATTACCACACAACAGCAGTTTGCCTGCTCTTGGTCCCCCACTGATAGAAGTGAAGAGAATTACTCTTCTGCCACAAGCTAAAGATATCACACCGAGACTTACTGGAGCTCACCTTCTTGAGGAGAAGAGGGTTTTCAGTAGCCTCTTCTAGACTTTATTGTCAGGTAAAGCAACAAACCTGAAATGGCAGCTAGAAGTCAAACACAATTCTGATTGAAAGAAAAGGAGATGTGTTTCAAAGAATGAAAGCAATTAACCATTTGACTCAGCCACCAAGAAAAGATGTGAATCTCTTGAGAGTCTTCAAGTGGAGATTTTTTCTGGTGGTGGGAAATGGCCAAACACTGGTTCCCAGTGTGACCCCAGTGACCAGTGGGTAACTTTCACAGGCCCCACCAGGCCAATGTTTAATCAAGAGAGTCCCTTGCACAAAATAAAGAGGTGACACCTGTCGAGGAAGGCCAGTTTGTGCCCTGGCCAGCTGGTGGAAGCACAGAATAACAGAATAGTTGAGGTCATAGGGGACTTCTGGAGGTCAGTCCTTGCTCAGGACAAAGCCAGCTTAGATCAGGCTGCTCAGGGCATTTTTCTAGCAGAATTTTAACTTTAATTTCCAAGGACTGAAATTCATGCCTGTGTCAATGTTTAACCACTCTCAGAGTGCAAAAAATTCCCCTAAGACCACACCAGACTTATCTTTGTTGGACCTTCTGTCCAGAGGAAGCAACTTGGAAGCCTGAGTTCCGTGTCACTGCTGCTGGAGATCAGCTCAGCTCCGAGGAGCATCAGCGTGGTCGGGTTTGAGCTCCGGCACGGGGTGAGAGAAGGGTCTTGCAGGACCACGCCAGCTTCCCTCCCGCGCCTCCCCCGAGGCTCCCCGGCCCTTTCTGCTGATCCCAGCAAGCTGTTGTGTGGTCTGTGCAGGGAGGTTGCAGTCTGCCAACACTTTGCTCTTTTCGGCTGGTTTAATTATTCTCTCATAATAACTCTTCCCCTTTCTCTATGAAGAACAGATGATCAACACGGATTGCAGGGAGTTTCAAAGGCTGCTGTGTATGTCAAGGGAGCGCTTTCCAGCCACCTAACCCCACCTCCCCCCAGATCTGTGGGGGCTGAGCCCGCTCCACTGACTCCAGAGCCCTGACTCCAACAATGACAGTGCTGCCAATACCGACACTGAGCTAAATGCTTTCCATGTTGGGGCACAAGTAACAAGAGTCAATATTTTGGTGAGGCTGAATTACAGGCAGCAGTTGCAACAGCTGCCTTCAGTTTTGGCTCCAACACCCCGCTCCCCAGTGAGGTACAACACACCATTTGATGAATTCCACACTCTGTTCTTCAGTTACAGTTTATTAAAAGATGGATTAAAACATTGGCACAACAGTGGCCGCAGGAATATTTTTCCAGCAACATCATCCCAGAGGGCTTTGGAGACGCAGAATTGTGTCTAAATTGGGAGACCATTCATACATGGTTTGAACTGGTGTTCAGGAAGACAATGCTCACTGTTGAAGGAGTATTTTGTTACAAAAGAAAATAAATCTCTGTCCTCTGTAGGCTCAATATTGACATACGTCATTACAGATATGGTAAAGTCTGAGAAGCACCTTTTGAGCTTTGAAATCAAAGAATAGAGGCCAGTAAGACTGAGGAAACAACAGCTGTTAGACATCATGTGCGAGCAGCAAGATCTGCATGGAGTTCAACAAGTTACTCTTCCCATTGTGCTGCCTGCATGCGGAATTTCAGGCAAGTTGTGCAGGCATTGATTGGCCCTTCCAGGAGACACACATTACCTGTCCCACATGGATGAATCCTGTATCCCATTTTATAAGCCTCCAGCTCATGGCTTTTACAGAAAAAGTGAGACTCGGTGAATATGATCCTGGCTTTAACATCATGGAAAAATCATCATGAGTAACTGAGTTAGTTCCATGCAGTGTCATGACAAGCTGTAATTGAGGAGGAGACAGGGAAATGGTGGGAGCTGAAGTCAACAGAAGCCAAGAGGCAGCAACAAACTCTCGTTTTGAGCTGAAATTCTCCTTGTTCACCCCCTCACTTTTCCTGCTGAGCATGCAAAGTTGTTCAGGAGATCTTAGCCAAACCACTTGGTGCGAGTGAAGACACAGGGCAGAGGCTGAGCTTTCAGAGCTGTGGGTTTGATCTCTGATGCATTGGAGAAGCCCAAGTTCAGCTGTTTACTTGTGTGCCAAGCCAACAATCTGGACACTGTCAAAGAAGTGAGAGCACTTACTCCCCTTCAGCCCAACATTTCCCAGCAGCTGAGATGCTCCATCCTTTGGACCACTCCAACAGAGGGATGGGAAGAGCACTCCTGCACACAGCACTAGCTCTCGTGGGCATCAACTTTTACTTCTTATAAGGCAGCTGCATATCTCCAGGGCCATTCAGCCAGGGACAAAGACTGAAGGGTTAAACATTAATCCAAATATATGCCAGGATTCAAGTTAACTAGCCAGTGTGAAAAGGAACTTGAGCTTCCACATGGATTTAAAATACTCCTTGTGCAGCTTATCCACCGACGTGGCCGCAGGACTCCGCGGAGCCGCTGAAACGCGCTGGCCATTGTCCTGTGGCCAGACCTCCTGGAGGATGTTTGCTGTTTCTCTTTTTTCCTTGGTACAACTCCCAGCTTCACCCTAGGAAGGAGAAAAAGTGTCTAAAAAAGAACATTTCATGGAATTGTGCTGCAGTGTTCCAAAGCTGTGGGGCAGCTGCTTGTTGGCAGGCAGCAGGCGTGTGCTGTGGTTGGCCACAGAGGCTGTGGGCACTAATGAGGTGACAGTGGCAGTGAGAGGGTTTGCAAGGCACTGGACGTGCTCCAGGGTTGGGCAGAGAAAGGGCATCTCTGGCAGACTTCTTTTAGATGTTTTTTTTGGGGACTTACAACTTTATCCACAATCCCCTGAGGGAGAGCCTTCACCAGCCCGCCCCTTCCACCATGAAATGAGGAGTTAAGGCATCAGCCTGGCTCCTCCTGCCCTCCCCACTTGTACTTTCCATTTTCATCAGTAACATACACAGACATGTGCTAACACCCTGCTCTTTGGGGAGCTGGCCTGGATTTTCCAAAGTCTGTCCTCACACCAGAGCATGTCAGAAACCACTGGCAGATGTATGGAGGAGTGGGAGGGAAGGAAAATTATTTTGAGTTTCATCTGCCTTTGTGCTTTTGTATTTGTTACGAGGGTGTGCAAGCTGGGTTCAGTCTCATTGACATACTACTTTAAGTGAGATTAAAAATATTTTATATATTTTTAACTGCACTTGGTTCCACAAAGGCTCCCAACCCAGTCTAATAGCCCTGCTCCTGCGTTGCCTTGGAAATCAGCTGGGACACGAGGGATCTTTATTCTGATGCTGTGTTGTGTCCCAAAGCTGGATTGACAAAACATGCTATCTTCAAAGTGAGTAAATATTTTCTTGGAATGGATACCAAGGGAGTCCTTTCAGCATTCCCTCCCCAAACCAGACAGATGTGCATACAGCTGCTTCAGTAGCTCAGTACCAACCTTCAGAAAAGGCAGATTTCTGAGAGCTGCTGCTGATGAAGACAAGTCAGCTTGAATACAGCCAAGAGAAAAGTGAAGGGAACAGCACTAATGTCCAAGAGACTGATCCCGTCCTAAACAAGCCAGCCACACATCAGAACCCAGCTCTGCTAACCCAGCTCCTGCCAACAGGTCAGGCTCTATTGCTGAAATCAAAGTCTGCTGGAGCCCAGGCCCTTCCCTGGGAGCAGCATGAGGGCACAGACATCCTTCCCACCTGGAACAGCTCCTCTTTCCTACAGATGCACCCAGCCCAGACCTCCAGATGTGTCAAGCAGAGCTTGATCATATGCACTTCCTGTGATGGGAACAAGGGCTTTTCATTACTGTGTGAGGAGAGAAGTAATTTGCTTTGCATGCAGCTTCAGCTACATCAGGCCACACATGCAGAAGCTTGGGGTTTACATTAGCATAACTCCACTGGCTTTTGCCAGACCATAACAGATGTCCCCCATGTCTGTGGCAGGTTGAGAGCAAGTCGAGCCCCCAGAATAGCACAGATCTCTAGCAGTCAGAAGGGCAAACGTTAATTCTTCCAGTCCATTTACCATATGTTCTATTTTGGTGTGTAGCATCCTTCAGTAGAGAGGGAAAAAAAATGTCATACTCTGACATAGGCATTCATTATAAATATTTCATGTCTGTCAGTCAATTCCCTTTCATTTCACCAGTTAAGGGAGCCTTCATCTGGACAGGGGACCTCACTCAGAGCCTGATGTGAGTGTGGGACTGGCAGTGAGAAAACACCTGCAAGTGTCCACACCTTAATGAGATCTCTTCTTGGAAACTGGAGCATTTGCTGTGTAAAGGTGCAGTTGTTGAGAAGTAACACAGGCTTTCCAAAGAGGAGGGAGCTCCAATAAAAAACGACCCAGAATATGCAAGGTGGTGTTTTGTCCTGGGTGCAGCCTACAGTTGCTATTACACTGTCTGCATGTTCCTCATGTCACAGCTGTAAATAGTTGCCCAGAGATGCTGCGGATGGAACTGTTCAAGGCCAGGATGGGGCTTTAAGAAACCTGGTCTTGTGGAATGTGTCCCTGGCCATGGCAACGGGGTTGGAACCAGATGATCTTTGAGGTCCTTTGCACCCCAAGCCATTCTATCATTCTGTGATAGCACAGGAGACCAGAGACTTGTCCCACCACAATGTTCTACTGCTGCTATACAGCACGGTGACATTTCTCTAGTTTGAAGGTTTTAGAGGGGTGTTTCTCCATTTCAGTTCCCCCTAAATTATCCACACGGGAGACCTGACCTCTGCAGGAGTTTGCTTTCATATCAGAAAGCCCACTAAGGCATTCCAGCCTTTCAAAAGCCAGCTCTGCCCTTGTATCTGCAGCTCACAGCACTGGCTGCACTGCCAAGCAATGCAGCAGGAAAATGAAACCCTGACGTTCACATCAAGGAAAGGTGAAGTCCCCAGAAACACAGACATCCCAAATCAATAGCAGCAGACCCATTTCATGTGCAGAAGATTTCCTCCAGGCAGGCAACAAGTGAAAGATGAACATTTTCATTTTGCAGATCTATTCATCCCCAGCCTTAAGCCTCAGCTTCACAAATCAGTGCACAGCAGTGGAGCAGAGCCCAGAAACATCCCTTGAGCTGGAAGCAATAACAGGAATGATGCATCCCTTTACATTGACCTAAATCTCAGATCCTCGCAGCTCGTGCTGGCTGCACACTGGGGGAATGTGCATGGGCAGCTGCCACAGCTCGGCTGTGGCTCAGGAAACTACATTTTCTCCTCATGGGCCATTCACAGGCACAGTTTTCAAATGTACTTGCTTTGCTGTACAAAGTCAAAGGAAGCAGCCATAATGCAGCAGGTGCTGTCACCAGTGTCCTGCCTCCTACTGAAACAGCTGGTGCAGACAACAACTTAGAAATTTAAGATTAGCTGGATAATGAATGATTAATAAATAGCTCACCTAATAAAGAAGATTATTCTTCACTTAGCAGCAGTTATCTGACCTCCAAAAAGCTTGGTGATTTATAGCTTGTGTACCACTAAGTCAAATAAGTCCTTCCACTCACATTTTACTGGTTTTATTTTAATCCCTCTCAGCACTGGCCTCCATGATAGTGCCTGGCACTATGGGCATATATTGCCTTGCACCTGCAGTAGTGCCAAGCTCACTGAGGCAAGAATAGATCTCTGTGTGAGGCCAGGAGAGGTGCACTCCACACAGCAGAAATGTCACGGTGAACAATCTACAGCCCTTCCTCCCACTCAGTTTCTCTCTCCCACCATTCCCCTGAGCAGCACAGCTCTCTCCCACTTTCTAGGAACAAGGAAACCTCATTCTTCAGCAAGACAGCAGGCATTTCCCTGGCACTGCCAGCTGTGACTTTCTCCATCAGCGTTTCTGACCACTCACAGTCCCAGATCTGTAACTTCACTAAAACCATCATTCCAAGTCCAAGTGACACCGTGGGCTCTTTGCTGCAGACTGCAGCCCTCAAGTGCAGTCCTGTGCAGGCAGCCCTGTGCACTGCCGAGGACTGGGACCAGCACAATCTGCTGATCACATCCCAAACACACCACAAGAGGCCAGAGACTCCCTTGCTTCTCTGAGCCACCTGCCTGTCACGGGAGCAGCAACCATCAATCTGGGACAAGAGCTTCTCCTCATTCAGGGGTGTTGTGCCTTCCCTCAGCAGGGTTTTCTCACCAAATAGGAGGTGGCACACAAAACTGGGTGATGGTGAACCTTTCTGTCTCTGGCAATAGGAGAGGATGTAAGTGAGCAGGAGCCCTCCACTGAGCCTTCCCCAGCACACATGCCCACACTGACTGCAGTCAGGGCAATGAGGGGCCCAGGCTGTAATGAGCATCTTCCAGTGAGATAAGGTAAATTCATACCACAGTCCTCCAATTGAATGGCTGTAAATACAATCAGGGCTGGATTTCAGCCAAGGCTGTATTCAGCTGACAACAATTTACAATTAGGCATGAGGCATGGTTTTCTTTTAAATGGTGAGACTGCCGCCCTAGGGCTGCAGGGGATTTTTCATCAGTGGCATTATTTAAACTAACATGGGCTGTCATACAAGATGAGAGAAATGATGTTGGATTAGACAACCCCTTTTTTGGCTGTATAAACCACTACCTCAGATACTAAAGGCTCATGCAAAGGACTCTCGTGGGATAAGAGCAGAACCTTGTTTTCTAAGAGTACCTTTCTAGTCCACATAACTAAATAGCAGAAGAGCCTAGAGAGCAAATGGTGTAATTGATTCATCAACCCCCTGGCTTGCCAAGAGTTTTTGGCTGTGGCACAGCCACATCTCACTGCAGTCCTAACACTGCCGTAGTGGCTTTGGGCTCACCTGGGCTTTTGACACCAGCCTGGTGGGATTCTGCAAGTGGCAGTGCAGAAAGAAGAGAGCTTTGCACACCCAGAGCAACAGACCCAGGCTGCTCCAGTGGCCTTTCCTCGAGGAATCTTGTGCTTCTGGCAGGAGGAGAAAGGAACCCCCCACTGCTATGGGTAAGGGATGGGGCAGCACTACTAATAGGTCACAGGGATGGACCAGCCACTGTGTCCCAGAGCTCCAGATTAGAGTTTACATCAAGGGGAGAAGAGGGAGGAACAGGGTAATCCACCTAGTCCTGCTAGATCCAAAGCTTTTTTGTTTGCTTCCACTGAGTTATTCATTTTGGCTTGCAATCACAAACGAGTCCAATAAAAAAAAAGTAAACAAATAACCTCTTGTTTGCTTCTGCAACCCTATGACCCCTCTGGAAACACACACACAAGTGGTTACCCCAGCCACCAACATCTGCTTTAACTACAATCCCCTCAACCTTGCAAATCTCCCAGCACTGTTTCTCTCCAGAGCCGTGTCCCAGCAGCAGCCCCTCCATCACCACCACTGGCACTTCAAGCTGGGACCAAGGCACACCTTGGAAGGTGCTGAAGGTGTCTGGAGGCAGAGCACATTCTCATCTCTCCTTCCTGAGGGGTCAGCAAGGACCAAAGGCAGCAATGCTGGAGGAGGCAGAGGCCCCAGCTTGGCCCTGGTCCCAGCTGAAGACATGATGTAGTGAGCACATATCCATCTAGAAGAGGTCAGTCAAGTGCCTCCCACTTAATATTTAGAAGCTGTTTCTCTTTTCAGCCCAGGGTCTCTGGGGTTCTCATGGCTCACAGCACAGCAGACCACATACACATTTTTTAGATGTGTATAAATGTTAAAAATAACCTGCCAGGTTTCTCTCGAACAGGGATGAGATAAGGCTTCTGAATAGCCCATTGCAACTACCTATCAACTTCCTGTGACCCTCAGGGAAGAAGGGAAGGACAGGGGGAAGATGGAAAGGTATTTATAATGGAAAAATGATGAAATCAGCCATTTCTCTCCTCACCATTTGGTGTTTAACTGCAAGATCTCACAAGCTGAAGAGCCGAGTAACAGGAACAAGTCCATAAAAGACTCAAGGAAATTCCCATCACTGCTGAGCAAAGGAGGCTGCTCAGAAGAGGCAGAGCATTACCAGGATACGTATCTCAAGAGATGGAACCTGACTGATAAAAAGGAGGGGGAAAGAAGATGTTCCTGTTGCTTGAAGAGATGCCAGGAAAGGGTGTTGCAGTCGTGGTTCTACCTGTCCACCACTGCTGTCCCTGCCAGAGCTTTGGAAAGATGAGGGGGTGGATCAGACAGACACAAAACTGTAATGGGACTCAGAAAGACGCAGTGGCCTCGAGAAGGTGGTGCCCAGGCTCCCCACTCTGGGTCTGGGTGGCAGCTGGAGCCCTTGGCTTTGCACACACCTGGGGGACAGAGGTACAATACAGCCACTCTGCCAGACCCACCTGCAAGGTTACTGAACCTGCATTTTTGGGAGTCACATTTTGGCGTGTTCTCTGGATAACTGAGGAAGGGAATAGCTGTTGCCCCTCCTGCTACGAAGGGATTTATGGAAGTTGAAGGGGGTCCAGGAACAGGGTTTTCTGGTTAGACTGGGAATTGTTTTTTAGGGGAGCTCAGCTTCCACCATTTCCATACCACTATTTGTCCAATAAATTTCACTGCCAGCTGGACCAGGCTTTAAGATAGCAGGCAACAGCCTGGGTGTATTTCTGCATTGGAAGCCTGACTCCAGGGTGTTCTGAGAACAGGGAGGAAATGCAGGGCAATGATGAAAGGACTCATACAACAAACAGGAAGAGTGAAGAGAGTGCATTTCTGGGTATTGCCTCATGCTTATATCCACACAGCCTGATCCAGACCCTCTTTCTGACCTCACACTCTTTGCTCCCTCTCGCAAGTCCCACCAGCACATGGCTGGTGGCCCAGGAGCACATTCAGGGGCTCCCAGCAGCAGCAGCAGCTGCCTGTCAGCGTGATGGATTGAGCAAGGCAGCGGCATCGACCGCAGCCAAGTTCAGGCATGCGACAGAAATTCTCAGAGCAGGGGCCAATGTGGGACTGTCTGAGCGTTTCAGAAGGTGGCCTTGGAGAAATAACCCCAGGGACCCACCGGGCTGCAGAGCCGTCCAGTGCTTGTTTGTTTAATTGGGATGTATTTCTCTGCTCCCCAAGAGAAAGTTTAGAGGGTGTTTTCTTTGTATTGGCTGGGAAGATGAGAATTTGTGGAGGATTAAAACAGAGAAAGGAAGTTCTGTGGTTTGGTTTTCTTAGGGCTTTTTTTCCCCTCTAGAATTTATTTTTCTTTGATTTTGGTGAGATAAATCTCCCTTCATCCCCCCCCATCCCCAGACAGACGGAGCAGGAGCAAAGGACAACAGATATGGAGAAAAGGAACTCATCTTGTGACAGGAGAGACAGGGGCAGGTCAGGCCAAGATTTCTCAGGAAAATAAAAATGCTCATTGGTTCTCTAGACCAATTGTCTTCTCCCCACTGCCATATCCCTGCTCAGCAAACCCTCCCCCAAAATGTGACAGCTTGGAGACAGGCCAGTCATTGCCTGATTGGAATTCAGCAGCACCACCACGGCACGTGGGGCATGGAGGCAGCAAGCAGGGAGGAGGCACCGCACGGCTCTGCCCTACTCGTGCCTTCTGCAGCCCCTGCCCATCCCCTCCATGCCATGGTCAAGCTGCTGGCACGAGACATGGACCACAGATGGCCCAGAGGACCATGGGGACATGGGTCACACATAGTGCTGAGTTTGCACGCCAGCCTCTGCCAGCTGCAGCATTTGGGACTTGGAAAAGCAGGAGGATGGATGCAGAGATGATCTGAACTGTATGAATCCTCCCCATGGCTCTCAGTCCAAGAGCTAAAACCCCAGGTTTCTTCTTCTCTTCCCAGATCTGACTCAGTGTCTGCTCCTCTTCCTCAGTTCTGCACTGGGTGGGAAACCAGAGCAAGCAGGAGAGAGGAGAGAAAAGATCGCCTGTGCCAAAAATATTTGCACATGGACATGGGGACACACACAGACACACAGCTGCAGGATCTGGGCAGTTTTAGGCCAGGGGACTCCTCGTGGTAGGTCCTGCTGATGGGGCCAAGCACTTTCTGCTTTGCAGCCTCTTGTGCAGTGAAGGGACTGCCTGGGACACTCTTTTGTCACCGTTCTTCTGGTACAGGTGTAAAAGCAGAAACAGAGCTGTAGCTGATTTCTGTGTGGCAGAAACAGGGACAGCTAGAGCCAGTCACGGCATCATCTCTCACTGGCATCTGAAAAGGTGTGCCACCCTCTTTGCCCTCTGGACTATCAGTGGCAAAAGGGACAGAGGGGACCTTGCAGCTCAGCAGGTTTCTTTGGGCTGGTGGACCCACATGAGCCCTGCACACCTGCAGCACCCAGTTTTCCAAGCGTCCTTCTTCATGGCTAGGGACTACGGCTTCAAGGTCAGAGAAGGTCAAGTGCATCAAATCCCATACAACTGGTTGAGATTCCTCCCTCTCTTGCTCTCTCCCACTCCTGAGTCCTGGATTTCTGACGCTGCCTCTGTACTCCTGTCTCTGGGATGGACCAGACTCTGTGTTAGCCTCTTCATCTCCTTCCCTTTGTGCTCATCTCTTCTTGCCTCTTCAACTGTCATCTCTATCTCATCTCTCATGTTCTTCAGCCACGATTATTGCCAGAGTCCCTGTCCTCCAACTTCCACCCTAGATTTGCTCCAGTCCAGCTCCCAGATGAGTTTTCCAGCTGCATCCTCCCCACCACTTTGGAACAGCCAGATGTGCTCTTTGTTTGCAAGCTTTTCCCCTCTTGGCCTTATGACTTGTATCCCTCCTTTTCCCCCCTTCCCAACTTCTCAGTCCCTCCTTGTGCTCCCCAGGACCGTGCTGTGAGCAGTGCCAGCTCCCTTCTGAGTCTGCCCCTCACCAAGATGCCCACAAAAAGGCATGAATAAGGCTAGTCATGTGCTAAGACCTCATTATTTCATTGCACTCCTCACTCTGTCTGTCACCATCTGAGGGCTCTTGTCTTGAGCTGTGATGGGGCTGCTTTCTGGCACACAAACATCCTTTCATTTGGAGCAGCCTGTGAAGGGGCCTCTTCAGCATGAGGATTGTGTATAAATAGCTCACAATGCACCTCACCCTGTGATCACTGCAGGGACACAATTAATGAACAAGCCCATGGTACATAAAGGTGCATTCAGACTGTGAATATCACAAGCATTTCAAAAAATGAGTTATTCTGTGTTATCTCAGCACCAAAAGCTGGTGGGATTTGCTTTCTCAGGCTCTTTCCAACAGTGCTGTCTGTGGCCCTCCAAATATCCATCAGCCTGGTATGAAGCCCTAGGTTGCTGTTACAAAGGAAAATTTGGATTCAGCAGTAATTTTTATGGATGTAGAGCAATGAAAGTCTGTTCAAAGAATCAGATGTAGAGAAAAAGATCAAGATGCATCAACTGTTCCTCTTCCCAGTGATAACCCTTTTGTTTTCCCTGCCCTGTGGCCCTCTACAAGAGGAGGCAGAACAGACCCTCTTGCCTAAAACAGCTGCCTAAACCACCATGCACAAGGCTTATCAGAGTCGGGATCAGTGCAAGCCCAAATTATTGCACACTGAAAAATATTTAACATTTTATTGTAGGGAGAGGGGTCAGCCTCCCATTGCTTGATGAACCCTCAAGTACATCCTGCCAGCAGCTGTAGAACTAATCACAGCCCCACGCCTACCACACGGGACCTCATTCCTTTTCCCAGAAATGGGGGAGAAGTCCCTGCTCATACCAGTCTTCCCATGTAGGAATTGGGCTTGGTTTGTTTTTATGTTCTACCTATAAACAAAGAGCTAAGACCTGAGAGTCCATCCGAAAAAAATAAATTGGAAGTAGTCAATGTGCATAAACTTCATTAAAATTTCAATAAAAGTTTGTTCTGCCTCTTTGTTAGCCTCTTTCCAGTTTTGTTTTTAATGGATTTTCTCCCAGTTTTAAAATCACATTGTCTAGGACAAAATGAAGGAGAAGAGAGCCCCACTTACACGGGTTTAAGTGGTGCCTCAGGAGCATGTTACTTATCACATGCTGGAGACGTGCAAGAGCAAAAAATGAGCTCTGGATAAAACAGTTTTGAGGCTAGGGGAGGAATCTGTGAACCCTTTCTGTGGGATCTGAAACAGATAGCTTAGGAAACCTAAGTGATGTGAGTAAGGTTCCTTCAGAGGTCCTCACCTTGACAGAGATGTGGCATGTTTCCACAGAATGATAATTGCTGTCCTTTCCAGCCCCAGGGACCTCTCGGGGCCTCTAAGTGCTGTCTCCTGGCACTATGCCACGCATGAGCACACATTTCTCAGTTCACATACTCTCCACTGCAAAGTTTCCACCACTCTGCCATGCAAGTGCCTAAAAAGCAGGCTCCATGTGCAGGGAACCACTGGATCAACATGAGGGATGAGAGAAAATGCAGTGCCCAGATGTGCAAGTACCCTAATTCCTGTGCTATGGCTCACTGACTCTGCTCCAGGGCCTCAGCTCAAGGGGCTGATCCTGCTGCCCTCAAGGGCAAGCAGAGGCACTAATGGGGATTGCAGGATGGCAAACAAAGTACAGCCTCCATCAAAAACTAACAACTGCCCTTCCTGAGAATGAGCCAAGGGCTGCTCCCCTTCTTAGATACCATTTTTGGGTGGCAATCAGGGACCATGGGTCCTCCCACTGGGACCAGCGCCAGGTGAGGTGGTGCTCCAGGAAGGACTCTCTCCTGCAGACCAGTGAGTTCAACACAGTCACTGCCTCCTCATCACCACCCCCAAAGAGCTGACCATGCAGCCTGAAGAGCAAAAAGGGTCCTTAAGGGCAGAGGGGAATCTTCTCTGAGCCCTAGTGTGCATCCATGTCTGATGGAGAGCAGGAACCAGTGATCCCAGCACCCAGTAAGGTCCCGGCATTGCTGTTTCCTTCCCTGCTGTGCTCAGTGCAAAGATTAGAGCTCCTGGGATTCCAGGTGGGGGTCAGCAAAGTGCTGTTGGATGTAACCACTCTTCAATACCATCACCCTCAAAAACATGGGCACATTGCCTCAGCACGCAGGGTTTTGTTTGTATGAGGTGGCTGACTCTGAGCCCACCGCACAGCAGGAATTTTTAATGTTATTGTTCTGCCTCAAAAGCATGAGATTAAATTTCTGCACCTCTGTTTTTCTAAATATCCCTCATGCTCAGAGAGCCTTTCCCTTATGCATTATGCACCTTTGCAGCCTGCAGGGGCTGGAACAGAGCTTTGCCAAGCATGTGCTCTAGGAACTGGAAATTGTTTACCATTGGCCATAATGGTTATTTCACACCCACACCAGCAGCTCAGACAGAAGCTATTGATAAAATATTCCTTATGCACTACAGAGAGCTTTCTTTGCTGGCCCAGCTGTGAGAACATTTGCAAATGTTATATATCATAAGCCTATTAGAAATGAGTACATTCACTAAATTTTCAGAGAGGTGGCATAACAAAGTGAATGTCACATGGAGAAATGCCAGTGTGACAAAATTACTGCACCCTTTTTTAAGATTTTGAGCACATCGGGTTTAAAGCACAGACACTGTTCCTCCAAGCATATGAAGGTGATGAAATCCTGTTCACATCACACACTCCAAGAACCTAAGGCCAGGATGCCATTGGATCACCTGGCAGCATCTGAGCCTTGCATTTTCTCCTGCTCTCAGTGTGAGCCCAGTCCCCTGAGTTTGTCGGGCTTCAAGGCAAAAATAATCAACCATTTTCTTCTTTAGTTGTTCCAGTGGCTGATGGCACTAACCATGATAAGTGTGCAGCTTAATTCTGGCTTGTGTCTGCTGTCAGCTACAGGTCCTTGCTCTGCCTTTCCTGTGAGGTACTCAGACATTTCTCTCCAGGGAGATGCTGCAGGGATAATAAGGTCACCTCACCATTTCCTTTCTGTGAAGAAAGCAGAGCTCTCTGAGCCTCATGGTTCAAAGCATCTTCTCCAGTCTTTAAGCCACTCCTGTGCCTTCTTTCTCCAGGGCCCAGCAGCCTAAGCTGACTCTGCAGGGCAGTGAAAAAAGAACTGTGGTTTTTACCCTACATCCAGGTCCAGCCCTTCTGTGCTGCAGGGAGGTGTCTCTCACCATCCCCATGTCCCCGAGCAAGACCACAGCATCTCCAGGAGGTGATGACTCTTTTGGCATGAGTGACCTCTGCTTCTCTCTGAATCCAGAATGAGGTGCTCCAGCGTTCACTGTGTGAGCAGGCCTGGCTTGACAAGCAACCCAGGGCACTGTTATTATCTTAACTACTTCTTGTCTAGTCCCACATTCCTTTCTCAAGGTAAAAAAGTTGCTTTGAATGTCACAAACCAGATGGATTAAGGCATTGGGGTTACAGCTTTAAAATCATGTACAGAAGAGATTCCCATGCCATTTGTTTCTCCCCTCTATCCCCCCTTGCCACTGCCATTCATCAGCTCTCTTTCCCTCACAGGCTCAGATGTTTCCTGCAAGAAGAGAATAAAAGAGAAGTGATGGAGGGCTGGGTGAGAAATCCTTGGGGTGCACATCATCCACCTGTGTGGTAGATCTCCTGACACCCAGCTACTGCAGCTACTATAGAACATAACATTTTAAAAACAATAGTTGTCTCAGAGCCCCTAATTCCTTTGGATCTGTGTAGCAAGATAGGAGGTAGGTGATGGCTGGTCAGTAATGCCTTTGGAATCAGCTCTCCATGATGGGTGTCCTCCTCTCATCCATCCACCGTGGATGTCCATTCCTCCATCCAGCCACCCACGACAGGTGTCCGTGATGGAGAAGGACACGTACACACAGCAGTAGCACAGAAGGACCTGGGGCACCACATAGTCACACTCAGCCCATGTTCCAGGGGCTGGTGGGCTGATGTGACCACGGCCACCTCTTCCTGCACCTCCTCTCCTGCCATGCTGCTTCGTGCTCACAGGCACGCTCTGTTGGGGGTGGAGAGAGAGTGTCCTTTCAGCCCTTCGGCTTCGAAGCGCAGCGATGTTTTTCTGCAAGGCTACCACAGGGATTTTTAAACAGGCTTCCCATTCATACAGAGGTCAATTAACTCAGGCACCTTCAGTGGTATTTCAGAAACCCCCAGATACTGGAGGGCTTTGAAACGCTGCCTGCAATCACAGAGCTGGGCTCTGTGATCACCTGGACCCACACAGCAGCACTGAACACCAACCAGCCCCGGGTTTTGACAAACGCTCATTTACCTCTACTCTGCATACACCACCACCCCACAAGAAAGAAGGGTTGGTGTAATTAAGGTCGCATAATCTGGTGGTTGCTGTATTATCCATGCCCAGAAGCTCCAGGCTGTTTTCTTCTCACAGTCATGGTGAAGAAAGAGCAACACTGTGCATGAGGGCAGTGGCATCTGCAGGACACAAGGAGACACTGTAATGTTAAACCTATTTTTTCCTCACAGCCCAACCCCATTCCCCTGTCCTGTGAAACATCCTTGCTCTGAGTGCCAAAGAGATAGCATCCAAAAAAACAACTGTCGCTCGAATCTCACAGAAAAGGCCAAACCTCCCATGCCCTCTGTACAATTTACATGGGGGTGAGGGAAGAAGAAACCCAAGACATCACTTGACTTGGCAGGTCTGTTCCTGGGAACCCTGAAGGATGTTTGACCTTCTCCAGACAAGCATGGCAGTTGCCCTGAGCTTCCAGAGAAAGCTTCTGCAGTTCTGGGAAATTCCAGGAGGGATTCAGAGCAAACACTGAGCTCTCTCAACCAGGAAATAGGAGGACAGTCTGCAAAGCAGTTCACTCCAGAGAAGCCTGGACGGGGAGAAAAGAAACGAGGTGCTTTTTCCACACTAAGATTACACCTGGCTATGGGTGTTTGTGCACAAAAACTTTTTTTGGCATTGCCCTTGGTCGAGTTTTGTCAGGAAAAGAAGGAAGAACAGCTGAAACATTAACACTTCCCTCTCTGAGAAGCTGAACAGAGAGTCCTCAGCACAGAGAAGAGCTGCATTTCCTCTTGCAGTGCCGAGCCCTTGGAAAATGCTCCCTATGTGGATTTGGTACCAGACATCAGGATGCTGAATGAAGGGGATATTCAGAGCAACCTCAGATGGGACACATGATGCTGATAATAATTCCATCCCCTAATGCTGGACAGATATGGGTGTCCAGAGCTAAAATAAACAAATGGTCCAGGCAAGCTGACAGGCTTGCTTAGATTCTGCTTGGGATGAATCGCAGTGCCCTTTGATCCCGTGATGTTTCTGGCGCCTGTGTTGCTGTCTAGCAGCAGGGTATATTTTTCCACCCCCAGGAGCAAGTGGATGCAGCTGCCTATAGCTGATTTATAGTAGGAAGTGATTAACAGGAAATCAAAGCTTCTCACACAGTAAAAATTGCTTGTCTTTTCACCTCCACCATCAGTGTAACAATTAGAGCTCTGGGGACTTTGGCTGGGAAGATCAGAAAAGTGTTTTTTGCTCAGTATAAATGACTTTCTGCCATGACTCACAAAGGATGCTCACAGCAGGCTGCACCTGCCTGTACATCCTGGGCATTGGCAGCATTTGCATTCGGTCCCATCCCAGGGATTTGAAATTCACATTCCTGTGCTCTCTGCAGCAATGCAGGGTGGGTCCTGGATTTGGATTTGCTCTATTGATCTTGTCATTGTCTAGGATTTGGGTCTCCTGCACAACTTGTAGCTCAGAATAGGTTTGAGTGCTGTGGGAGGATTGCCCCTGGCCAAAAACCCCATGTGGGTTATGCCATGCAAAATGTCATCTTTTATCAAATGTCTGAAGAATGTGGCATAATAAGGGCTAAATTCAAGAATTCTAGAGCCTGCCAAAGCATGCTTATCACTAACAATGGCTCTGGATTACCAGACATGTGATTTAGGAGTTGGTTACTGCTTGCAGTTTCTGATAACTGCTCCCATCAGTTTCAGAAGCCAATGAAGCACTTGTTTATTACTGCAAAAAACTTCAGACCTCATGGGACATCCGGAAAATATCTCTGTGCTTCTAAGAGAAGATTTGGCTCTGGCTGAATCCACTCTAAGTGCAAGGCTGAGTCAAAGGAGGAGGATTTGCCATCAGCATAATCAGAAACATGGTGAAAGGGAAGGATGGGATTAAGACTTGGCTGCTAGCAAGCATATGTCACTTCAATTAACTGTGTGGAAATTTCTGTGTTCAAGATAGTGATAAAAAAATCAAACAAAGAAGTGTGAAAATGCAGCTCTGGAGCTCTGGCTAGTTAAACATAGAGGTGTGTGTATACAAACACACAAATGCATGCTGATCTTTTTTAGTGTTTAATAGTACAAATGAAGGTCTTAGTCTTACCAAGTGAACGTCAGGGCCAGCACTAGAAATATCAGAAAAGACAGCTATAGCTCCCCAGCTCCTCCTTACCTCCCCAAATCAAGCTCCCAGGGTGAGTTTTCAGCCAGTGTGACATCTCCACAGGCAGCAATTCTCCCTGTTAACCTGTGACCTTATACAGCTCACATCTGCACAGCATCCCCTGTGCACAGCAGCAGGGTAGCAGAGCTACTTCTCTCAGATCTTCTTGGGTTTTCCCTTCTGGTTTTGTTCCCAAGGCACAGGCTGCACCTTAAGAGGGTGCCTATACCTGAGGAGAAGCTCTGTTTTTGGGTGGAAAACTGCCTTCTAGGTAGAGTGCTGGAGCCTGGACTAGTTTGTGTCCACAGAAGACAAGGTTTTGAAGGAGCTGGGAGAAGGCAATGCTGTCTTACCAAGAAGAGAAAGGCAGGGTGGAGAACAAGTGTGTCACACCAGCAAATGCACCCCTACAGGAATGGGACCCCACACAGGATCTTCAGGGTAAGGGGTGTTTATAACCACATCCCTGGCAAGGTCTTGACACCACTGAGATGTAGGAACTTCTCCAGTGGATGAAGCTGCACCACTGGCTACATTTTGCAGACCAAGCTTCAGACAAATTCAAGACAACAGGAGCTAGAGCAAGACCACAGCAGTCTCAGAGCAGCAAACCAGGGACAGTACCACCAGTTGCATGGGCAGACTGGAAAATGTATTGGATATAGAATCAGGGAATGGTTTGGGTTGGAAGAAAGCTTAAAGACCACCTGGTTCAAACCCCCTGCCAGGGGAAGGGACACCTTCCACTAGGCCATGTTGCTCTGAGCCCCATCTGGCCTGGCCTGGAACATTTCCAGGGACAGGGCATCCACAACTACTCTGGGCTACAAATGATCCATTGCTGCTGCTGAAGACCCCAAAAAGGCATTCTGTAGATTTTGGGAGGGAACCCTATAGTAAAAGCACAGGGAAACAGGGCTGGTTTATTTGGTCTTTCTGCAGCAAAGACAGGATCTGTCCCTACCTGAAGGAAACAGCAGCTGTGGGAAGCACCGAGAAGAGCAGCGTGATCCATCTTTACTCTAAGCACCTCATGGTTTGCTGTAATCAAAGCAGTAGGTCACTCTCTCTTTTATATTTTGCAAGCCACTTTCTTTGTAATGGATATCTGGTCTGGGGAAACTTTTTTGTAATCATGGCAATAAGTTACTTTTATTGGCAGCAGTAGGAAAGATTCAAAACTCAACAAAACAGGATTATTTCTCCTGCACAATAATAACAGGGATTTGAGAAATCTTGCCCCTGTGCTTTATCTTTCATCAACATGAGACCAGAGGTCTTTCAGCCTGGGATAATTCCAGAAGTGAAAATTGCAGCAGAAATCCTTTTTCATGTCTTGCAAGAATTGCCTGTGAAGAGGTCTTTCTTCCCTGATCTGTCCCACTCCCACTGACAACATTGTTTTTCAAAACATACATGTGTTTATTTGATCTTCCTTTATTTTGACTGGAGGTTTGATTTCTTTCCTGATTGGGTGGGATGCATTTAATTAAAAAAAAGAAAAAGCAAGCTCACCAACATCACTCATCCTCGTGATCTTGTAAACAAGGCTGTAGTGGTAGGTAGATACAGGCATCCAGTTTTTCCCTCTCTGTGTCTGTTGAAGCCGAAGAAGTGGGAGGGTAATCATGTCCTTAGGGTGGGAAAAATATATGGATTCATTTTATAGACCAACACATATTTCTCCTCTGAAATTTATGGCAACATTGCCAGCATGAGGCTGGGATGGGATAGGAAATGAACAATTAGCTGCTCTTCCAGGAGTCTTCTGTCCTTCTGATCAACAGATCTGGGTCCCTTTAGCCTCTTCAGCATAGCTTCAAAATTAAAGAGAGCAGAACAACTTCAAATCATAGCCCTGAGGCTCCATCCAGTTCTCACAGACACAGGCAAGTGTGTCTATTTACTGAGCTCAAATTCAAGTGTTCTACTTGTATTTTACAGCTCTTTTCCATGCCTGTCCTGAAGCAGACAGGCAGACAGTGCTTGTTAGCTTAGCCTAGGAAGACCTCTCTAAAACCTTCTGAAGACACAAGAGGTAGGATGTCATCTGAGATTAAGTGAATCTGAATTTTGGTGTCTAAAATCTTGTTATTGCATCTTAAATATTGAAATAACTGGATTTTTTTTAATAGGCTGACCCATATTAAAATATAAGGTAACATTGCCAAGTGAGGCAAGGATGAGGACAGCAAATCAGCAATCAGGATCTCCAAGGGGTAAAAGAGCATTGAGACAGACACCGAGAATTGGGTCCCTCTCTGTGGCAAGGGGGTTGGAACTGGAGGGTCTGTAAGGTCTCTTCCAACCCAAACTGTTCTATGATTCCATAATCAAAATCAATTGAAGAGAGGACACCTAAGAGCAACTGGAGACTGTTAAGCCAAGAAGATTTTGTCTACTCCTCTGGGAGGTTTTAACTCACATTGAAAAACAAAACGTCCAACATTTGGAAGGTTGTGAGACCTTGTATTCCAGCCATAAATTCTTCTGCTGTACCTAAGAGACACGACTCTTGAAGAGGTTAAGTTCTTGGTAAGTAAAGTTCTTAGCAAGCAATCTTTTCCCACTGAGCTGGCCTCTTCAAGTTTCTATTTGTGCTGCTAATGAGGTTCCCACAGTCTCCAGGAAGCTGGTCTGAGTTCTAATTAAACAAGACTTGAGGAACTCTTCTGCCAAAGTAAGCGTTGGATCTGCCCACCCCATTGACAGAGGAGTCCTGAAGGCTGGATACACGGAGCCTGGAAATGTAAATCACATATTGACACGGGGAGTTAAACTCTCCAGTGAGGGTGCTCTCTACAGCTGCAGCATTTATTAAACCTTTGCCATCATCCAAAAACAACACTCACAACTTGAACAGTCCCCAAGGCTAGACAGTCTTCCAGGATTCTTCTGGCCATGTTCTGATCAGGAGATCTGGGCTCCTCTGACCTCTTGAACACGGTCCCAGGCCATAAGAAACAGGACCTTAGACAATATGGCTCTGGGACTCCATCCAGTCCTTCACATAAAATGTGCAGGAATATACATTTACGGGTATTAGAATATGCTCATGGAGATGCAGTATTCCAGAAACAAACATGGCACAGACATCAGGACTACAAATGCCAGCTTAACTGGAGCAACATGTCTCCATGGGCTTCCCAATTTTTTGGAATATTTACTATATATATTTTCTTATTATCTAAACCATTTTAATTGGTGAGTTCCAAAAGGCTTTCATTCACTCCAAACGGAAATGCCAAGCCATCCATTCAATGGAAATCACAACTCTGTCCTCCCCATGAGTGTCGCTGTAAGAAAAGGGGCTGACTGAAAAACCCTAAACTGGCTTCTCTTCCACTCCCGTAAGAAACAGTTTTTCATGGTGTTCTATGCCAGGTCCTGTGATGAGGGGGCAGCAAAGAGAGAGTGGGATAACTCTCCAAGGAGATATGTAGCAGAGACAAGATTAGTGTCTGTTCATCCCAGGCCAATACAAACCATCCAGTCTGGGAGCACTCAGGCATGTGACAGTGTCTGCAGGCTCTGACCAGACAATTAAGTTTTTCCAGCCAGTGCTGTCATAAAATCCCAGAGTCCCCAGCCTCTCTGTCCAGACTGAGGAGAAGCAATCCTCACACAGCCTGTGTGACACAAAGAAAACAGCCTGGGCATCTGTTTTAAAGGGACAGGTTATTACTCAGGCCAACCAAGCCCAGTGATGGAGGAAAATGTGTCCAGTTTCCTAATGGTAACCCTTTGTGGAGGTGACCACTTGGCCATGGCCATATTATGTGGCTGGAAGCTCCTTTGCCCCAGCTAGGGTTGACATAGGGGTGAACAAAGGAGAAAGTTCATGGTACCTCTTTCCTACACTAAGCTCAGGCTCAGGCCTCCAGTGAAGGTAAATCCTCTGAGCTGGTGACTTCCAAATGTTTGTAGTTCCAAACCCCATACTGTATGGATCTGGTCAGAGGGAAGAGGACACTGGAGTATCTCTGGCTTGCAAACCTGGGCACCAGGACATGTGAGGAAGAATTGGCTGGTGCATACACTGAGGTCTCATTCCAACACAGAAGGAAACTTTTATAACCACTTAAGTTCAAAGACTCCCTGCCAGGCATGAACAGGGAGGCTGAGCCGTCCCTCACAGTTGGTACTGACTTCACCTTCAAACTGAGTTTTTATGGCTGTAAATTTGGCTTAGTTTTCCTAGGCCAGTGTGTGCAATAACTTGGAACAACACTTCCCAAAGAAGGGGGTCCCAGATGGCCTGTGCTTGTGTAGGACTGTGCGAGCTGATTGCAGAGCAGGTCCTACAGGATCAAACCATTAAGGGCCATATATGTGGCAATAAAACTGTGGAAAGGCTCCTCGTGCCAGGAAAATGTTTAAAGGCTTTTTGTTGATAAAGCAGTTTTATCATGGGAGCTGAGCGCCTTAGAGGAAATATTAGCAGTATGTGTGGTCAGATAAGCAGGAAGGCGTGAGTAGGAGCTGCTGCACTGCACAGCCCACTGCTTGCTCCAGCTGCACCTCAAAAAACCTACATGGAGAGGGACCAGGGAGAGAAATCTAAGGAGCTGGTAGCAAATGTTAGAAGACTCAGCTCTGGAAAAGTCCTGCCTGATAACTGGGGAGCCAAGAGACACAGCACTGAGCATGGAGAAGGGCAGGCTGTTCAACCCAGTTGCTCCACAGCCTCCATCATCCCAATCCAGGACCTGCTGGCATCAGTGGATGGACTCCCATCGATTTGGCCAGGACTTGAATTGGGCCCCTTGGGAACCAGGACAAAAGATGAAGTGTCCGACTTTAACTGATGGCCCATCCATCACCGCTGCCCAAACTCCTCTTGACAAGTAGAGGGAAAAACCCACAAATTAAGTGACCATCGCCTGCCTTCTCTTTTCTTGCCCATTGTAAAGGAGAACTTTTGACCTTTCTGCCTCATACATCACAGCTTGGCAGGAGCTGGTCGCTCACCCCAGCTGAACTGTGCCATGCATGTAGCCCCATACAAGAGGTGCCTTTCACGTGCTAAATGATCCTTTCCCTGCTCCTCCTCTGCTCTACTACAACAATGTAGAGAGGGACAATGGCACAGCTCCATGGCAGAAGGAGGAGGCTCTCATTAGGAGCCTCTTGTTAGGGTTGAAAGACTGGCTGGATCATCCCGCTGTCTTTTTCTGCTTGGGACTGATTTCCGGAAGAGTCTGGTGGGAAGCATAAGTCTTATCCTGAAGGCTTTTTACCCTCCAAGCAAGCTCACCAGCAGCAAACTCACAGAGCGTGGTCAGGATGCTGCCAGTGGGACTGCAGGATAATAAAAGGCTGCTTGGGGCTGGGGATTGCACAGGGAGTCAGCAGCGTCCTGAGGACAGGGTGGGAATATGGAGAACTCTCCAAGGACTTGAGGCAGGCTTTGAAACCCTTAAGCTTGCCCTGCATTAGTGGGGTCAACTGCACCCCAGGCAGTGTGGCTGGGATAGGCCCCCTGCAAAGCCCCACAGAGGCACAAAGGATGGTAATGCCTGTGAAACATTGTCTGGGCTGTGGAGACACTGAGTGCCTTTGGGATGTGTACATGGAAGCACAGCTCCCTGGGGAAAAACGAGCTCTTCCTCCAGAAGTGTCCATGTCTAAGAGAACACTCCTCTGCCATTAACTGAAGGAGGCAGCGTGGTGGCTTTGAAAGCCTCTGAAACAGATATGATGGCACAGGGAGCTGGTAATTACCAGGGAAAGTGAAAATATGCAGCCATCTGACTGCAAAATCGGGATTTTCCTGTACAATCTTTCCCTCAGCTCTACACCAATGTACTGGCCAAAGGCAGGGCTTCTTGTACCAGGCACATGCTCCATTGCCCCACCAAGAGCAGATGTTGTGCAGAGGCTGCCAGTCACATGCAGTTATTATGCAGAGAAAGCCTTGCCTGGTTTGAATTCAGGGATGTGCTGCTGGAGGAAATAAAAAACATTACAAATCCCACAGATTTAACACAACAATGTATTTGCTGCTGTACATCTCATGATGCTTTGGTGTGGTCCAGAGGCTGTCTCACAGACCAGGAGACAAACCTGAGAGAAGAAAATGCTGCAGGTGATGCTGAAAAGGCATTTTTAAGCTTTGCCACGGAGTGCATGTTGCAGTCCACATTCCCACCTTGGAATCTGGAGCTCCTGACAACTCCTTGCTCTCAAAAAGGTCACAGTCAATCATCTCTCAGTGACAGAAAAAATAATCCACCACCAAAGTCTGGATGTAAGCAGAAATTTGGGGCCATTTCTTGACAGTTTTCCCAACTGGGTGGCACTGGGTTATGTTGCAAATGTGGGGTTTCTGCTCCCCAAGTGAAAACCTCTGCCAGATTTGTGCACGCATTTATTTAGTGTTTTGGGGCAAGTCCTGCTGTCAGTGCCCATTTCCTCACGTTTTCCAGGGGACAGCATCCTTGCCATGTCCTGGGAATATTTGGGAGGCATTTCATCCCTGCTACAGGGGTGGTGATAATAGTGCATAAGATGTGAAGATCTCAGGTCATCTCCAAACTGCTCTTCACCCCTTGAGCCAGGTTTTTATGGTGGCAACTGGAGGCAAATGTTGCTTAAAAGACAGTGTTTATCACACTACAGACCAATGAAACAGTGCCAAAAATTAATCCACTTGATGGCCCTTTTCCTTAAAATCATTCTGCATTGTGCCTTGGCTTGCTCTGTACCTGTGAATTTGGGAACCAAACCTGAAAACCCAAAGAAGGCAAAATAATGGAAACTGAAAAGCATAGCTCAATATTTTTAAAATCCTGAACTTTTATAACAGTTTTTGAGCTAATTGGAGCTTCAATCATGACCTTGCACACAGAGAGAATGATCAGATCAGCACTCATGACCTTCTCTACAGGTGCAGAGAGTTGTTTCCATGCTCTACAAAATTATTTAGGTTGGAAAAGTCCTTTAAGATCGTTGAGTCCAACCATTCCCCCAGCACTGCCAAGCCCACCACTAAAATATGCCAAGTGCCACATCCACACACCTTTTAAATCCCTCCAGGGATGGTGACTCCACCACTGCCCTGGAAAGCCTGTGCCAGTGCTTGACAACCCATTTCATGAAGAAATTTTTCATAATATCCAATCTAAACCTTCCTGCTCTGTGCTTTTCCAAAACAAACACTTCCAGCATCAGTTTGGGCTAAAGGCAGTGAGGAAAGGAAAAGCACCACTGAGCACGGTGAGGAAATTCAAGATTGTGGGGTAGACACCCATCCTTAATCTGGGAGTGACTCACACAGCAAAAGCTGGTGTCTGTGCAGTGCTTTTTGCAGGCACATCCACTGAAGCTAACAGAGAAGATAATAAACAAAGAAATCCCAAATCCAGTTGCTGACAAAGAGATATTAAAACCATTTTGGTCTCAGTCATACATTAAATTAATGGAACACTTGTACCAGGCATCTCGACTGGTCAGTGTCAAATTCTTAGTTAATGGCTGTAGGGAAGAGTATCAGAAATTATTAAGAAAAGTGGTAAGAAAACAAATTGCCTGTAATGACACTTTGGTTAAACAGAACCTGGGGACACATTTCCTTCCTGGAAAAGCAGACCAGAACAGGCTGACAAACGCCCTCATTTCCAAGATGTTCCAAACCCCTTGAGAGACCCAGCTCGTTGTTTGACAGCTCAGGTGATGGTGGGTTTGAAGGTGTGACCCTGTGGGAACACAGCTTCCAGGCTGAAGATAGAAGAGCCAAGCTTACAGCTGAACAGCAAAGTTTGTGTAAGCATTCAATGCCCTCTTCAGAGGGGCCATGTCATCCTTCTGTTTGATAAATGTGGAGTGTTACTCTCCAAATGAAACCCTTTTTCAAATCCGGGGCTGCTGGGCTGAGCTCATACCAATCACTCTCTAGCAGAAGTGTGAGCAGTCTACATGGATCCAGAAGGGGCAAATTCCTGGTCTGCAGCAGATCTGTGTCCTGAAAACTGATACAGTCCTGAATAAAGAAAAGGAAAAGCAGAAAAAAGGTTTGGTTAAAGATGAAGGCATCTGAAAAAGCTGAGAGCTTGAGGCAAGCAGGAGAAAAATGTTTGTCACTGTAGGCAGAAAACTGTAGAATGGTAGAGTGGTTTGGGTTGGTCCTTAAAAATCGTCTTGTTCTACCCCCTGCCAAGGGCAGGGACACCTTCCACTACCCCAGGGTGCTCCAAGCTGTCCAACCCGTCCTGGAACACTTCCAGGGATGGGGCAGCCACAGCTTCTGTGGGCACCCTGTGCCAGGGCCTCACCACCCTCACAGCCAAGAATTTCCTCCTTAAAGACAACATTGAGCAAAGAAATGGCTGATGCCATCCCCAAAGCTTCATGTAAGCAACTGCTTCCATCACCTTCTAGTGAGGGACATGGGGCTGAGAAAGAAAATCAAACAGTGGTGACACCAGTGCTGGTGTGCAGGGGCAGCAGAGTTATTCCCACTGCGGGGAGTTTGGCCCTCGGTTCTTACAAGGGGGAAAGAATAATTATTTTTATGGGCTCAGAAAGATGCATAAAAATTTTCACAAGCCTAAAAAAGGAATTTTTCAAGGAGCTTTGTGTGTGTCTCTGGACATGTCATTTCTGCAAGGAAACACAAATATTAAAAAAGACCCTGCATTGCTGCATTCAGGTCCCTCTTTTGGAGCAGCCAGGGGTTAGGTGTCACCAGCAGCTCCCCGCCAGCATCAAGAGAAGCAGCTCCCAACATTGATTTTTGAAAGCCTGGAAGGTATTTGATACCTTGTCCAACGCTCTCCCCCTGGCCCCCACGCTCCTTGAAAGAGAAACATCTGTTCCCCTGGGACTTTCACTCCATGTCATATGGCCACCACTAAGTGCCTGTCCCCAGGCACAGCGAGGGTCCTGCCGCTGATAAAAAGGAGGAGGGGGCTGGGAGCCCAGCTGGGGGCAGAGAGCCCTCCTGACCACAGGGAACAGAGATGAAAGGAGTGTGTATTTTCCCAGGTGATTCCAATAGCATCTCAAAGCCTCGGCTTTCTCACTCTGGCTTTAGCCCCAAAACAAACAAACTGGTGCCAATTTGAATAAGCCAAGGCCTGACTGATTTGAGCCTCTTGTTGTGTTTTCACAGTCAGCAACTGACTGGAATTCAAAGGGGAAGGAAAAAGAAAATAATAAGAGCAGAATGATAAGATTCCCCAACCCTTTCTGGTTAAAATCCCAGCCAGGCTTTGCAAAAAATGGGCCCAGGGAAGACAGGGTTGTTCCAGCACAAGAATATCAAAGCTAAAAATGAGGGGAGCTGTCCCAGCAGGGGTCAGTGAGATAGCAGCTTGCTTTCTCTTAACTCCTGCTGCACCAGATAAGGGCTCATTTTTGGGTCATGGAGACCCCTGGGGCTGGAGCATCATCCATCAGCCCACCAAAGCCAACAGCACTGCTTCCAGGGCTCTAGGACAAGCCTCAAATGCCTCAGGTCAGGCAGGTCTTCCCACCAGAGCACACTGGATCTGTGTTGGTAATTCTTCTGGTCACTCAGCAGGTGCTGGGTGTTTTCAGGATTGTGGATACTGAGAGAAAAAAAGGGGCATGGGGAAACATGTTCTGCCATTCCCAGCTGAAGGTAGAGATCATATTGGGGTGTGATTGCTTCAGGAATCATAGAACCATAGAGCCACTGAGGTTGGAAAAGACCCCTAGGATCACTGGGTCCAACCATCATCTGGCATCACCACTAAACCATGTCCACGAGTGCCACATCCACACATTTTTTTTTAATGTTTCCAGGTATGATGGTTCCACCACTTCCCTGGGCAGCCTCTTGCAATGCCTGATCACCCTTTCAGCGAAGAAAGGAGATGCTCCCCATACAGCCCCAGTCTTTTCCCATTTCACGTACAATGGAATCCAGCAGCGTCCCCATCCTGCTGCACAGCTTGGACATGAAGTGTTTCTGTTTCAGACCCAAGGAAAGGATCACATGCTCAGAAACTTCCCTTCCACTCCCCCGTCGTGCTGTTACAGGATCTGAGCAAAAAAAAAAAGGGATTCTCTAGCAAATGTTTCTTCTATCACAACCTTCAGGAATAGGAGCAAAGCGGGATTAAGCAGGGGAGAGAGGCCACATGCTGCCCAGGGCTCATGCATTCCAGGCTGGGTTCTGGGGGGCAGCAGTGCCCTGACACCCCCCAGGTGTCTGCCAGAGAGGAGAGGAGACCTCTGAGGCCACCAGAGACAGACAGACAGACAGGGAAGGGACAAGGAGCTGCAGAGCAGAGAGACAAGCTGTCAGGCAGTTAACAAGGAGGTGAAGACTTGATGAACAACAAGCAAAAGGCTCGGGCTCCGCGCTGATCGGAAATGCCTGGCAGGCAGCAGGGGAAGGGTGTTGGAGCAGGGACAGGCTGGCAAGACGAGGATATAATTAACAGGGTATCAGTTCCCCTAATAAGAGCATGCTGGGCTAGCAGCACGTTGGCTCCTTGCTGACCTGCATAAGCTTCGTGGGCTCTTTGAAGTCGGCTCCTGCCGAGGCTGGGACACACACAAAGGCACCCACCGTGCTGGCTGCGGGGCCGGGGGGATTACCAGGAGCTGTGATTAGTCCCTGGAAAGCCCTGCGTGTGTTTTGGCTGATGCCAGCCACTCTGACGGAGTGTAAAGAAGGGGACCCTCTGGGCAAATGCGATCTTACCGTCCCCTGCCCTGGCTGCAAAGGGAATCAGCCTCAGCTGAGACTGGGAATTCTGCTCGTGTCCTTGCCAGGCGCTGTCTTTCCTCATCAGATCCAGTTTTGTCAGGGAGAGGGATTCAGTGCGTATCTTAAATCTCTGAATCCTGGAGTTACAGGAATTGTTAAGAGAAGTATATTGTCGGAAAGAAAATCAGAAAACCTAAACTAAATCTATCTCGGAAGTCTAAAACCAAAGGGGAGTGAAAAGGTTCCATATTAATCAAATCTGATGCGACTCTTAAGCTCACCTTTGCTTTTCTGGGATGCCGCAGGGCTGCCATCCCACCTCAGGACTGGCACTGCAGGTGTCCACATGGCCATGCAGCCTCTGACTATTCCCACCGTGGCTGCATCCAGCTCCACTGACTGCGAATTCAAATCTTGCAGCCGTATGAAGCCTTTGCAGGGATGTCTGAGAATCCCCCAGTTCTGCTATAGGTAGGAAAGAGAGAAGGGCATTAAACCTGTGCTCTCACAGGCAGGGCTGCTTCAGCTGAGTTCCCATCCTCTGCTCGGTGCAGGGTGCCTGGGAATGGATGTGGTTTAGGGGGAAAGACTCATTTAGTAGGGAAAAAAAAGAAAAAAAGAGAGGTTTCATCACCTGGATGATCTCCGCAATCCACTAGAACAACAAAGAAAAAGGCAGAAGTGAGCAGTTGGAGAGACGAAAGACGGTCTTTAAGAGAGTTTTAATAGAGTCGTGAAACCACAGCCTAAGGGGACGTGTCCCTCCATCGCGATTCATTGCCCATCAGGAGCAGGGACATTTCTCCCGCTCAGCGCTAGCCGAGGGAGGAGGTTTCTGACGGGTCCTTGCGAGGCAGCCTGTCCGCAGTGCCCCCGTCAGTCTGTGCAGAGGCAGCGGGGGACCAGGGACACATGCCACCCACAGCAGAGCAGCGTGTTTTGGATCACGCCCTATTAAAGGATCAGCAGTAAACCTCAGAAAACAATTAAAAAATGACAGTGACAGATGAGTTCATTCTACTGCGTCTGGAAACACTGCTTGCCCTTTCCAAGGCCAACCTCTGCCCTGGGGACCAGGACTCCAGTTTGAAACTTCCAGGGGGGAGCCCCCGCTCCTGCCGGTGGGATCCTGTTGTGCTCCCTTGTGCGTTCTACAAACCCTGCTTGGGGCTGCAAGCCTGTGTTTGGGAAAAAGGCCTGGGCTTCCAGCACAGGGCAGACATACTTGCTTTGACTTTATTAAAAGGGAACACAAATATGTCTGCAAATGTAGCCATCTAGGAAAGGATCCACTTTTGTTTCCTAAAAATTAGCATCCTCCAGTCTAATAGCAAGCATTATTCCGCGTTTTGAGCCAGCCCGGATCTAATCATTGACAACAAAATAATTCATCTCCCTTGCTCTGCCCAGTAATTACTCCCAATATGTCATTTCAGTGTCAAACTTCCCAGAGTCATTACCCTCCCCAGCATCAGACTCCTCGGCGACGTGCAGGGTAGCCTGAGCCAGAGACTCCTGCCACAGTCAGCAAACGAGCATGTTTTACATTAGGCACATTAGGGGGAACAGCCTATTGCAGGGAATATTAAATTAAAGGAAAGCAGCAAGGAGAAGGATTCAACCCTGGTTATATGCAGAGGAACACAAGACCAGCCCTAGATTTACAGCATGTGGAGCACATTGTAATTTCTTTGGTCTATTTGTGCTCTCTAAATTTACAGACACACTTGTGTTAAATAACTCCAAGGACAGATGGCAAATTCACTCTTATGTTACCCTCTCTGCATCTCAGGACAGTCACGTTATACCATAAAGTCCTTATTCCACAACTCCAAAAAGGGAAAACCTCTGTGGTCCAACACCAGAGCTCAAATGAGGAGCACAGCCTTGCTGAAGAAGTGTTTGAGTATGTGTGTGTGTGTGTAGGTGTTACCTGACACGCCTGCCAGTGCAGCAGCCCAGGGCTGGGACGTTTCTTGCCTATGGCACGGCACCAGTGTTGCAAAATTTGTGCTCAGACCCCAATAAATCAGCAAACCTGTCCCATCTGCTCACCTGGGCAGACTCCAGCTGCACCACAGCCACTCACCTTCCCCAGGTATTCCCCCTCAATCCTTGAAGACCTTTCACAAGGAGGGACACATACTTTTTCCTCTGCTCCAGGCCTTTCCCACCTCCTGTCAGCCTACAGCAGCTGGGAAAAATATGGGATTCTCCATGAGGATTTACTAACACCAATACAAAATGCAAACCCATGTGTGGTTCTGCGTCAATGGTTTGCCACATAGGATGGCTCAGCCACCAGCAGTGAAATCTCTCATGGTTTGTGGGGCCAGACCCCTCACAAAGCAAGCCTAAAAAACCTGAACTCCTTGAAACACTAGGAAAAATGGGGAGAGAAAGATTTTCGGGGTGATGCAAAACTGAGACCATGGAAAGAGTGGAGATAGCTACAAGAACAACCTGGGTGAGAGGTACTGCTTACCGTGTGTGGTGTGTGAGTTCACAGGTGAAAACTTCCACGTGCTGTCCCTGGCATCCATGGTGCATATGAGCAGTTGGGAATAAAGGGGGCAGCACTTGGATCCTCCAAGAGCATGGTGAAGAGATGTGCCCTGTGTCCAAGTGCTTGTAGTAATCACACACTCCCAAGCATCCCCTGCCTGCAAAGTGAAATGAATTCATAACAGCAGCTGAAATTTACTATTAATTATTATCAACAAATGTGATTTACTTGTGGGGAGTGAAACATGCCATTACCATCTCTCAGAGGAAGGGTGGTGGCTGAGGAAGGCACAGCAGTACAGCAGCATCTGAGCAGGTGCCCATTCCCTCCATGCAGCCTCTCCCCAGCAGATGTTAACATTGCTGTCCCCATTGTGGCAGATGATATCTTTGTATGGACACTTTGCACCACATCTGTTTTAAAAACATAATCCAGGGTGTACCAGAGGCCACATAGTTCTCTGTTGAATCCAAGGCACAGAAGATGAGGTCTAGGAAAGCCCTGCACAAGCACTGTGAGTTGCATATTCATGGAGTAACAAGAGATCAGAATTACTCAGCTGGAGCTTGTCCGGAGCCGAGGTGGACCCGGAGTTGCAGCAGCTGGGTTGAAATAGTTAGGGAACTATAGGCTCAGCAATGCTGGACAGGGTGGTTGGGCTCCTTGTGAAGATAGAGGTCAGAAGGAAACTTCAGATCCTCCTCCAGATCCAGATTTTTCTGCAACTTGAGCATGCTTAGATCTGAAGGTCTGGCTTGGCCTTTTCCCTGCTGCTAACAGCATTCCGTGTGAGCTGTGCAGCGTGCCGGAGAGTGCTAATGCCTTGCAGACCTGGGTTGTGTCATTCCCCAGTGTTATTTATACAGAACTATTTAAAAACACAGGGTAAAACTTGTAGCAGTGTCTACGTGGAAGGTTCACTTCATCTAATTTTATCCACCTACAAGCTGCGTGCCTTGAACCGACACCCCACTTGGACACAGCTGGAGTCTTCAAGGCTGCTTCACAAAGGGCAGAGAAAAGCCTCTCCAGCAGGTCATGTGTCAATCCTAACCTAGATACACATCCTGGGAAGAGAAAAATCACCTTCTGGCCGTGTGTCCTTCTGCCCCAGCCCCACAGCCAGCTCTGAGCAGTTGCTGCAGCTAAAGGCGTGACTGTATCTGGGTAGATCGGGTAGGATGAATCGTGTTGGTGTGACTAAAGGACCTGATCCCCATTTTCACTAGTGGCTTAGGCGGCCCTAGCCAGGTTGTTAGAGCTGTCAGGGACCTAAAAATACCGATAATGATTTGCAGGCTGTTACAGTAAGAGATGCCAGGCTGTTACAGTAAGGGATGCCAGGCAGTTCAGCAGAATTTGGGCTCATTAGTCACGTAACTGCCTGCTTGCTTTCAAAGAAGTTTCTTGCCCCGCTGTCCCAAATGTCTTGCACACAGCCTGCACGCAGCTCCTGAGGCAGAATGTTGGTCTAGCTTGTCTGAGCAACTGGGAACACATCATCCCCCAGTTCTGGACTCTGAACAGTGCCATGATACCAAGAACAGGAGAGAAAGAACAAGCCCAACAAATGCCAATGAAGACCAGTGCAAACTGGATATTAGGAAAAATTTCTTTACTGAAAGGATGGTGAAGCACTGGAACAGCCTGTCCAGGAAATTGTGGAAAAACTCTTCCTGAAGTGTTCAAAAAATGTGTAGATGTGGTTCTTTGGAACATGGTTTAGTGGTGGACCTGGCAGTGTTGGGTTAATGGTTGGACTCAATGATCTTAAAGGTATTTTCCAATCTTAATGATTCCATTATTCTCTTCTAAATCACATCTTCCCTTCTCTGTAGACATCTGAGGAACTTCAGGCTTGTCTGGACTCTGTCTCCTGATCTGTCTTCTCTTCTTCATGTCTGCTCCAGCAGGAGTGCAGGAGATACACCTCACTCCACTTCGTGCCCTTCTAAGAAGAAGAAACTGGGCTAAATCCAAGCAGATCATGGGGAAAGCTGACAAGAAGCTTTCATGAAGTTCCTCACCCTCTACAGGATGAACAGCAGTGTCATTGGCAGAAAAGAGCCAAAAGTGCAGTGGAGACAGCAAACCAGGTAACAGCTCTTGATACCTGTCCTCTTTAGCATCAGAGGCCACGTGCTCTGAGGCAGATCCTCTGGGATCTGGGAACAGCTCTGGGATTATGCTGAGAGTGTCTCCTTAGACCTCCAGTGCTGGCAGACAAACCCAGCCCACCTGATGCAGCAGCAAAGTGTCCTCTCTCCGCCTGTGTTTCTGCTGCACGAGCCAGTGTGGCTGTGTGGAATCCAAGGTGGCCTGACAGTAGTTTCATCTGTCAGCAAAATCCTAAGGAAGAAAAAAAAAAAGGAAAATAAGAAAAGAAGCTGTAGGGGGAGCAAGCATAGCAACAAGTAGGATAATCAGCTGCAGCTGAAAGCAGGGAGGGTATCTGTTTATTCCCCTGGTTTACCCACTGCATCTCAGAGCTTTCCACTTTGCAACTCCCATCCCAATGCTTGGAGAGTAAAAAAAATACTCCCAGAAACGAACTGCAAGAATTAGTCACTGCCAAATGTTCTTTTTGTCTGTTGGCTCTTCTCAGTAACCCCAGCAAAGCTGAAACTGTCTTTATTAAGATAATTGCTTTGCCGTAGACAATTTAATCTGTTGTCTGTAACATGAAGAATGACTGAAGGAGCTGAATCTGCTCTGTGCCACATCCTTGTGCCAGGGTGGGAGCCCGAGGCGCTCACTAAATGCCAAGAGTGAGCCCTCCCTGCTGTTGGGCTGCCCAAAAAAGGCTGAGGACATCCCATCAGAGGCTGCTTTCAATACTCCCCCGCTGCTCCCTTTCCACAGCCCTCCAGCCACGAAGGAAATATGAAGTGTGAAGTATTACAAACCAAAGAAAATCTCACTTTAAAGGCAGGGCATTCAGGAAAAGAAACAAAAATAAAAATGGAGAGGCACAGCTAGAAAGAGGGCTTTGAAGGGCTGGCAGGCTGCTGGTTAATGCAGAGTGCTCCTACCTCTCCATCAGATCAGGCAGGGACGGAGCAGCCAGAAGGTCAACGCTGAGTTGAGGAGGAACAGCCAGAGCACTTCAGACATGAAACAAGGCTTGGCAAAACTTTGGGAAACCGAGATTTTTGTCAGACTTTGCAAACTATTTTTGTCACTGCCGTTGCTGGGCATTTGGAGACAAAATAATAGAGGCTGGGGGAGAGGGACGGCTGTAATTTAACCCAGGGACCTCTGTCCTCTCCGAGGCTCGGAGGAATGGATGACCTGCAGACATTTCTTGTTGGCTTGTACACTGTGTAACATACCATCCACTGCTTCCCATTTCCTCTCTGCCTTTTGTTTGTTTTCTTTAGACAGGCTCCCTAGGCTATGTTTTTGCTCTTTTCCCCCTGTTTTAAAGATTTTTCACTCTGTTGGATCTTTTCTCTCTGCTCTGAAGAGCTGCATTACACTGAGACAGAGCCAAACGTGGACAAAACAACTGCGGTGTCTGAATCAAACTGGAAATCCTCCCATCTAGATGTTGCCTTCAGGCTTCTGCTCCTCAGACCTGGTGCCAAGCACTGGCTTATTCTGCATCCATTGAGGGCCAGGGCAGTTTATACCATCATTCTCAAAACCACAGTGGCCACAACAAGGTGGGGTGGTTTCAATCATATGAATATCTGGTGGTGTTTGCCACTAATGGCCTCAAAGGAGGTGGGTAGTGAGAGGATGTGCTCAGCAAGAGCCTGGTGTCTTCTCCAACTGCTTCAGCTGAAGCTGCACAAGGGCTGTGGGTGGTGGCATTGCTCAAAAAGTTTCACACATCATAGAATCATAGAATGGTTTGGGCTGGAAAATACTTCAAAGATCATCCAGTTCAAACCCCCTGCCATGGCAGGGGCACCTTCCACTATCCCAGGTTGCTCCAAGCCCCGTCCAACCTGGCCTTGGACACTACCAGGGATAGGGCAGCCACAGCTTCTGTGGGCACCCTGTGCCAGGGCCTCACCACCCTCACAGGGAAGAATTTCTTCCCAACATCCCATCCAACCCTGCCCCCTGTCAGTTTGAAGCCATTCTCCCTTGTCCTGTCACTCCCTGCCTTTGTCAAAAGTCCCTCTCCAGCTCTCTTGTAGGCCCCCCACTTGCAGATCAACAAGCTTTATTCTTCTAGGACCAAGTGGGAATGGTTTCACCTGATGGCATTTGTCCTTCTTTTTGCCTTTAAGTCTGAGGACATTGATTAGGAGCAGGCAGTGCTGAACAGGGAGATCCTGCAGACCCTGGGTTAAAAATAAGGCAAACCAAGAACTGCAATGTGCATTGACTCCTTCCAGACCATCTCCTCTGCTGTGTCATCGCTCCCCAAAGGAACTGCTCATCATTAAACAGAAACTAATATCTAGTCCTTGTTTTTTTCCTTGTTTTTTTTTGTTTTTTCTTTCTTTTTTAATCCATTGCACAGGCACAGTCTGGAGAACATTTTCTGCAGCTGCCTGTGTGTCACCCATCTATTTTCTCAGAGCCCCGAGAACAATGGGCCCTGGTGTTTGCTGCCAGAGGCCAGGGCAAGCTCTGCTGTGCCATCTGTTTGGGGCAGTGGGACAGCCACGCTCTCCTCCTCCCGCCTGGCACTTGCCTGGGGGCTCCAAAAATGGAGTCAGATGAGGCAGCCACAAGTATACTGTGGTGGGCAGGGGGATGAGGGCTCCTTCCAGAATAAGGGAGAAGGTGACTCACGGGATCCCCCTGCCTTTTGGGAAGCTGCAGTAACCAGCTTGGTGTTGGCCAGGTCTCTGTGACTTGCACCAGAGGCTGGTCTCCAAGGCTCAGATGGCTGACACAAATGATTCATCAGAGAGCTAATAAAATAGTCGATGCTGGGGATAACACCCTCCAGTAATTGTTAACTGGGGTCCTCCAGGTAACAGCTGGGACTGACAAGTAATAATCGCCTGGCCAAGAGAAAATTGCCACGGTGCAGATCACTGTCAGAGGTGTCTGCTGCTCGTGATGGATATCTCCAGCACGTCTCTCCCCATCTCCTGCTTCCCCAACAGGGAGTGAATCCACCCTGCTGGAAACCCCCTGCCTGCCCCCCAATTACATCCACAGCAACCAGATAATTTTAGAGATTGGTCCCCAGCCACTGCCTACCCTGAGCTTTGCAAACAAAAGTAATGCTAACTGCTCCTTGTTTTATTACAGGTCTGCTGAGATCAGAGACCTCAAAATGCCTCCTTGCAAATATTAATTCACGATGCTTCACGTCTGCCTTTGGTGTCAAGGAAATGTTCGCAACCATTCTCAGCTAATCATAAAATCAGGGGCTGCTGCTCACTATTGTTCTCATAAAAAAGTGCTCAGGAGAAAAGTTGGCTCGGTCATGTGCTCCATTCATTGCTAATGTTGTCTTTAATTTATTTTTAAAAGGCATAACCACTTGCTCATATTTTTGTGCCCACTATAAATCAGCTCTGTTTGAAAACTAGACAAAAAAGCATCACATTGGTTTAGCCTCTGGGTTTTTCTGTTGTTTATCCAGAGGTCTAGATAAACCATCGACTGCAGCAAAGGTTAAATACAACAAACCAGAGCAAAGTCATTCACCTGTTTGAATTAATTTACCCATTAAATCTATTTGTGGCTTCCACAGCTGCAGGGCACTCCTGCACAGTAACCTTCAGTCTACACGCTGCACCTGCCCCTATATCAAACACCTTGGGCAACCCCAAACCCAAAAACTTAACCCAAATCCAGAGGGCAAAGGGGAAACTTCACCTTCAGCTGAAACATCTGGAATGCATCAAACTGTCCAGCGGTGCCAGCGGTCCCCTTGCACTCTCAGCCCAAAGTGCTGCATGTGATCATGTACTTAGGGCTGTGTGCAACAAAAGCACCTTAGCCTGAGCCTAATTTGAAATTAACTTCATGCCAAGTGCTGTGCCAAGTAGGGGTGGGTGCCCTGCTAATAGAAACCATGTGTGTGCAGACTGACAGAGGAGACTGTGCCTTGACTTTTCTAGCCCCTTGTCAATCATGTGTTTCCTTCCCTCTCTGCAAATTCTCCAGGGACAAACCCAGCACCCAAAACACACATGTCCTCCACAGTGACTTATTTATGGTGCTGAGGCTCTAAATTGATACTTGTTAAATGTCCTTTGCGTGGGAGTTGGGTCAGGGCTGTCAATATTATAATACAGCCTAATCAATTATCAGTTCTCCCCTTCACACCATCACTCCTTGTCTAACAGCTCTGGCTTTTGGCACTGAATACTAATGTGAGGGGCTCATCAGTATGCTGGAGGCTGCTTGTGCATCTCAGCCACTGTCATAGGCACACTGAGAGCATGAAATCCATAGAGGGCAAATTGAAAATTCTCACACAGCTCCATAATACCACCAGGACACTTCAGAGCTTCTTACCTATCACTGGCAGCAAGAGCTGGCCCAAATGTCCCGTGAATTTGGCCCTGCCACAGGCACAGAGTTACCTTTGTGAAATGCCAGGGACACACCCAGGAAAAAAAAGTCCTTTTCAGTCTGGCCGTACCTTTCTCATTTTTTATGCAAACCTTTCATTTACACACAGCTTCTCCTGCTGTCACACTGAAAGCATGACCTTGAGAAAAAACGCTTTGCTCTTCTTAAGGGACCCAGCAAGCTCCTGACAGCACCGAGAGTCCCACAGGGAACTGCAGGATCAGCAGCCCTTTGGGATGTGGGATGGGATACAAAGCAAAGCAGCAACCACCTGCTCTGAACCACTGGGGTCCACCACTCGCTGCTTCAAGAATGACATTTGTATGAATTTTGTATTTTGATTACTGTATTTCCATTCCCTATGATGTCTGTCTGGCCAAACAAAAGGGCCAAACTGTGTTAGGGGCAAGTGTCACCTCCACCCAAGAGCAGTGGGGCTGAGGGGGGTCCTTTCCCTCCACAGCATTTCTGGGTTTGCTCTGTAGCATCCAGCACTGGCAGAGCATCCGTAGTGCAAACAGCAAACCGATGTGTGACACATCCTGCCAGAGGGGTGGGTCCTGACCGCGTGGAGAAGCTCTCAAACCCCAATCTAAGCTGCCCAGTCTTAACCAGGAAGCAGTGAACCTGGCCTGGGTGGGGAGGCAGCCTCAGGTCTGTAAGGAAGGACAACTGCAAGTCCCATCCTACTTCTCCTTAGGCAGATGCACCAGTCTTAACCCCATCCACTCCCCTGATTCATGTGTTTGAATGAGTCAGGCCTCTCATAAAAATTATACTAAAGAAGTAACAGACAGAAGAGCAAATCCCCATGGTCCCAGACACTGAGTAACCACAGAGGGACAGATGATCTCTGCCCCAAAGCACTTGTGGTATGGCTGGGTGAGAGAGAAAAGCTACAATGGAAACAAGGAAGGAAAAGATGTACCTAAAACCACCCAGCAAGGTAGTGGTAGAGCTAAGAATTGGAGCCAGCTCCCAACCCCAAGCTCAGCACACTACTGACCTGCACATGTCACCTCTCATTTCAGGGACATTCAGAAGAGAAACCAAATGTAACACAGAAATTAAGCACATGAGACTAGTTAACCATCTCCTTATTACATCTCTCTGTACCAAGTGTCTGCTGCAGTGTCAGGGCTCACTCTTTTCATCCATATATACAATATACCCACTGTTATCCCCTCTGACTCCAGAGTCGCATGACCCAATCATGAAAAAATGGTTCTGATTCATTTACATTAAAGATGTGGATGTTTTAAGGGGCATAGAAGAGCTTCTCTCGTGATTGTTAAATGTCCACAGTGAAGCACACAGAGCATAAGCCACTGGGTCATGAAATGTAGCATTTTTTTCATTCTTATCTTCTTTCTCCAGCTTGCCAGAACACTGCAAGCCATCATATTGATATATAAGCAGCAAAATCTCCCTCCCAGAATGGAAAAAAAAAATGGCCTTTAAGCAACATTGGCCTTTGCCAGTGAAACACACTGCTACATCTGCAGGAAACACAACACAGGTTATTGCAAATATTAAATACAGGCAACCAAAGGATAAGAAGGAAATGCATGAGCATGGTTTTGATAATTTGCAACAAGATGTGTGGTGCTATAGGGAAACGAACAGAGCTGGCATGCGGATGCACAGATCTGAGTTTTCCAGGCAAGTCGAATTGAAATCAAATAGGATGGAGGAAACAGGTTGTTCTGCAGCCAGACTCCAGGCTCAGTTCCTCAATTAGCTCTCTGATGGAGCATTGCCTTCACTTTGAACCCACTCCTGGGGGAACCGGCACACAGCGGATGTATCCCATGTGCAGGCCACTCCCGAGTGCTGGAAATGCCTATTTACAAGCAAGGCAGATCAGAGGGAGAAAATTACAGCCTCAGCCTCCCACTCCTTTCCCTGCCAGACCTCCTCTGCCTCCCTCACGCTGTGCAGAGCCTCTGGCCCTGCTTTTCTTGCACTACACCTGAGCAGTTGGCAAAGGCTTCGCTGCCACAAGTGCTCCCTGGGTCAAGGGACCACTCCCCTCAAACCCACACGCACATCCCACAGACCTTGGGGAAAACAGGCACCTGGTCTTGAAAGACAATGACAGGCACTGAAAAACCTTCAGGAGGGGTGTCCTGCTGACAGCTGAACCGGTGGCTGGGGGAGGCACAGCAAATCACAGCACTGGAGGATCCTGTCCCCAGGCTGGGACATGAGGGGACTTTGGGGACCCATTACCGAGACCCATAGTGTAAAATTCCAGCATGGAGTAATCAGATGTGTTCTGCCACCTATCACACACCACAGTCTATCTCTATAAATTAGTGTCCATTTCCCCCTTTTGTGAGGAAAGAGGAGGAGGAGGTGAGTCTAGAGCCCCTTGCCACATCTTAGAGAAGAAATCCTATATTATTAATAATGCCATCCATCACATGGCCTGCTCTGTAAGAAACGTGCTCCTCTTAACACAGAAATCAATCCTTTCCTATGGAAAGGAAACAAATGTAATCACTAAGTATTGCTAGTCCTTCTTGGCTTTTGTATCTGGAACCCTGAACAACTTGATACTCTTTGTGGATTTTGGTGCTGACCAGAAGTTGAACTTGTTGCAAGTGCAGTTTCTGGAGGAAGCTGGGAGTGTCCCATCTGAAAGCTATAAAGAACTCCATGAAAAACAACAGAAAACACTCCTATCTCTGCAATACATTTATTTGTTGGATTAAGGAAGTCTTCCCTAAAGCTGCATTTTAGGTCCCAGACTCAGGAAAACATTCCAAATCAGGATATCACGTAAGCAACTGATTAATTTTAAAGCAGACATGCCAAGCACACAATCTGTTGGCCAGCTTCAACCTGCATGACACATTCACTGTAGGTCATATTCTCCAGAACTGTATTTTCCTTCCACAAATTATTTTCCTTGCATTCCTGACTGCAAGGACCAGCAACCTGGTCCACTCAGAGCAGCAGGATCTGTCTGGCTGTGTGAGCAACCAGCAATGATGCTGAGGGGCAAATACCATGGGGCCCTTCCTTCAGATGGAAGTCAGAAGTCATCCTTCCCATCCCACACAGCAAATCTGGGCCAGTACTCGCAACTCCTGCTTTGCACCCCCACGGTTCCTCTGGATCTCAAAGTGGAATCTCACTCCTACTAACCTCTCCAGGCCCTCGAGAGTGTCCTGCTCATTTCCAGCACCCAAGTCCATGCACTGTGCTCCCAGGGGAATTTGGCTGCAAGTTCTCTGCATAGCTCAAATGTCTTTCCTGAATGAAGACCCAGGAAAAAAAAAAAAAAAAAAAAAAAAGAAGAGAGAATTTAGAAGAATCTAACCAGCCATTTAAGGAGAGAAAGGAGGAATGCAGAGAATGAACCCACCAACATCAAAACCCAGGAAGCTGCCTTTTAGCCACCAGACAATCTCACTGATAGACTAGATTTTTCTCACCCCAGCTGGGAGTAATGTTTTCTTTCTTTTTCTTTTTTTTTTTTTTTTTTTCCATTTGCTGAATGTGTTCATTCTACGGAGGGCGTTTTAAAAAAAAAAAAAAAAAAAAAAAGACAACAGACATTCATGGCTCCCAGCTGTCAAAAGCCACAAAATGCCTGAGGCTGTCTGTCTTCTTGCAAATGCCGAAGCCATTTTCCTGTAGTGTATGTGCTCATTAATCAAGTTTCAGACTCCTCTCAGTCTATATCATTGTCCATAAGCCAAGAGAGAGGCTTTGGGGTCAGCAAAGTAACACAGCAGCACCAAACCTACCCTGGCATTGTCAGATGCAAAGGTCTCACCTGGGCTTCTCTTCCACTGAAGTCAGTAGGTTTTTATCTTAATCTGGCTCAATTCAAAATCAGGAAGAGAAGTAACATCTACAGATTGGACAAGTGCGTGTTTGAACATCATTGCCAAAAAGAAGCAAAGCCCCAGACCCATCAAAATTAAATAGCTGTGGTGGGTAGACTTAACTCCATCTCCTCCAGACCTCACACAACAGTGTTTAATTTTCACTGAACCACCAGACAAGGGCCTGGCTGGTGACTGGTCCTGTCCTCTGAGCTCCTCTTGCTGAAGTCCTGAGAATAAACAGGGTCCTGGGATATGGATATGTGGGGGTTGCCAAGAGGGAGAGCAGCACATTCACCATTTGCTGCTGGAAAAACATATCCATGCCTGGGGTTCTCACTTCAAAAAGAAAGTTGAAAAGCTCTAAATGGTTCAGAGCAAAGCTCTAATAAAGGGGGAAAGCTGGTTTTGAGTGAGAGGTTAGAAAGTCAATCTGCTCTGCTAATGCAAGAGAGAGTTCAAAGATGCCGACGCTGAGACCCATAAATATTGCAAGAAGAGCCAGTTTCCAGTATCAGAGCCTCTCCCAACCAGCTGAAACAGAATGACATCACATGGCTGCAGGACTGGGCTGAAGACACTCAAACTGTAAATTTGGAGCTACAGAAATGGAAGGGTGGCAATCATGAAGAGGTGGAATGGTCTCACCAGTGTTTGCAGGAAGCTCGTGTGCTCCGGCTCAGCCAGGGGCAGAGGCAGCACAGCTCTGGCACTCACTGTGCCCACAAAACCCTCTCATTTTGCTCTGGCACTCACTGTGCCCACAAAACCCTCTCGTTTTGCTCACGGCCACAGGGATTGAACAAGTTAAAACTGAGGCCAGTGAAGAGCAAGCAGATGTGAGCCACCACTCACTGCCAGCTCAGCAACATCGCCTGTGGGCCCAACCCAAACGTGGGGTGAAGCAATTGGATGTTAATTGGCCCTTCTTGACATTCTTACCTGTAGAGAAGCCACAAAAGGACCTCCCACATCTCTGTCAGTGGCAGAGGACCTGGCCCTGACATCAGAGCCCAGCAGATAGCTCACAAGGCTCCTCTCAGCTAAGGATTACCTTCACCCTGGTAATGAAATATTTCCTGTGCTGCTCTTCTCTCTCTTAAGGCAGGTGGAGGGTCAAGGCAGGTTGGCTTCACAGTGAAGCATTTTTCACTTGTCAATAATTCAATTTACAGCTGTGAAAATGTCCATCAGGAGTCTGGTGGCATCCAACTGATCCGAGGATCACCGTGGAAAGAGAAGGAGCAGCAGAGGGAAGAAGCAAGAAATGAGCATGCACTCCTAGGAGAGAAACAGGACCTTTCTCCATCTCATTTCATTCACAAAAAAGCTTTTGCTTAGAAGATTTGTATCTTGTCTCACCATTCAGATCATCTTTTAACTGCTGATAGTTTTCATTTCAACAGGCACTTAATGTGCTAATCAAACCCAAAGGTTCTCAGCAGGATGGAAAATCCCAAGCACAGACATTACTATTTGGCTTTTAAAAAAAACACTGGAGTGTCAAGAGAAACAAAATAAACAACACATCTTCTCTAGGGATTATTTATTGTTCTTTTTTGCTTATTATTTATCCACACTGGTCGATTTTATATCCAGGCACGCGTTACCTCATCTGCTGCATGCCAGAGTAGCAAGAGGGACACCGCACAGGGCAAAGTGGTAATGGTAATGTTTCTTTTGGCATTAACCACAACTCTTCTTTGTCTCCAAAGGTGACAACAAAGCCAAAATCTCTCATCTGCTATCCTTGCTGGCAAGGACTGAACACCTCTTCCCTTCAGCAGCAGGATTTAAAGCAGGTGTGGGTGCAGATGTGACACGGAAGTTCAGGACAGTGCAGGACTTCAGGCACAAGTTCACTTCCCTCAGATTCCCATGCCAGCCCTGGGACTGGGGACCCAGCTGATGAGGTGCCTTCATGGGAACCAGGGTCCCAGCCCTGCTTTGCTGTGGGCTGCAGTGGGTGGGATCACAACTTGGGAGAAGAGAAATGTCTCCTCCCTTTCCCCTGACTCAGGCTTATAAAATACATCCTCTTGGAGAGACCAGCACCCCAATAAATCCTGAAGTGCCTGGGTGACACATGGCTGTGTGATACCATCAGTCCCAGAGGGAGGCAACCCCTGCCTGACACAATAAACTGATGGGTCACACTGGCTGGGCAGGATGAGGAAACTCCCAAGGGATGGTCCGAGCCTTCCTCCAGCCCTTTCATGAGAAGAGGTGCTCCCTGAGCAGGCCGGGGTTTGACAGAGCAGGAAGAAAAAGGTGGAATGCCTTTTCTCCATTGGGGAGCAGACTTCAGGGTTGATCCAAAATCTGTTCCTACAGCCAACCCTTCACAGAGAGCACGTGGCATTCCTGCCTGATTGTGTCAGGGCAGATAGTGATTGGACAAGGGGGAATGGTTTTAAACTAAAAGATGAGAGATTTAGATGTTTGGAATAAATGCCTCACTGTGAGGGCAGTGGTTCAGGCTGGAACCTGAAAAGGGTTATTCAGAGAAGCCATGGATGCCCCAACCCTGGAATTGTTCAAGGCTGGGTTGGATGGGGTATAGAGCAACCTGGTGTAGGGGAAATTGGTGTAGGGAGTTTGGAACAAGGTGATCTTTAGGGTCCCTTTCAACCCAAACCATTCCAGGATTCTATGATTCCATGCTCGTGTTTGGCCCCAGGTCTGCTGTGCAGTTCTCCTTGTGAGGGTCAGCCAGCCCCCTCTGAGATCGTTCTCATGGAGATGTGGAGAGAAAAGCAGCCACTTCTGCAGGATTTTCTTCCCCTCTGTGTACCTGCCAACAGCAAGTGAACTGGGAGCTCTTTGCTCAGGCAACAGCACACAAGGGTGTCTGTGGTGTGAGCTGGTTTTCAGAGGCTCAGCTGGCAACCTTGTGGGGAAACACTCCAGCTGCTTATCAGCCTGGGTCCTCTTGTGTTTTGTCTCCCAGAGAAATCCAATTAACCTGCTTCCTTTTCACTTAGTGTTTCTAACGTCAAAGAGCATCACCTGGAAGACCTTTTAAAGGCAAAATAAATGCCATGGCAACTGCCAAGGTATTTCCAATAAATCCCAGCTGCAGCCTTCAGACTGCAAGTTCAGGAGACATTTCCCACATAGTAATTTCTCTCTTTCAATATCCTCTGTTTCTGGGGAAGTATTGACTAAGTGTTAAGCCTCTAGACTTAATTTTTAGTTTGATCCCTCAAAAGAGGAAGAACCCCTCATTCAGTTTATCTGCAAATGCTGGTACAGAAATGCTGATCTCCGTGATTAATTGTCACATCTGTGGGAGCATCCTTTTAAGGGAAAAATTAGACTCAGTCCTACATGGGTTATTTACAACCCAGCTGCTCCAGCCATTAAAATTGCCCTGAATAACTGCTTCCCCCACCACAGTCTGAACAAGCAGATTAGTCTCTGAGATCACAAGCCCCCATGTTTTCCAGCTCAGCACATCTCATCACGAAATAAAGCCTTGCTTCAATAAATAGCACTGTTGAGGGCACTCCTGCTGGAATGAGCCTTCCCTAGCAATGCTTCCACTCCGGAAAGAGCCTGCTCTGAGCACTAAAGAAACCCATCAGAAATAACCTTGGATTTTATATGTTTATATCTGTGTAGCTGTGGAAACACAGTGAAGGGATGGTTTTTGTTTTGCAAGGCAAATAGAAGATCTGTGATATCCTTCAAGGGTATTTCAAGGCTTCCCTCTCATACTGTTGCAAGCAAAGACCTCTTGCCCAAGCTGTCTCTTTTTTTATACAAATGCCTCCCTTTCCCTGGATCAATCCAGTGCTGAGCATATTTCTTGGCATCCTCACCCCTAATTGCCCTCAGGCTGTTGCAACACTTCAGATGTTCCCGTCTGGATGTGGTGACCAAGGGGTTGACTCGGCATTGGAGGAGGCTGGGCTGACCCCTGTTCTTGCTGAATCCACACTCCCAGTGGGGTGTCTGGGACACACTCAAGGATGCTGCTTGAGAGATGAATCACCTGTTGCTTGGGATGAAATGGATTCTCTTCTCTCCAGCTTGCTGGAGTTACTGCTGAGGTGGGTGCAGGCAGCAGAGAGGCTGGAGAGGGCAGGGCAGACCATCTGCTGGGACACATCCCTGTTGAATCCTCATGCAAACAAGTGTCCCGAAATTATCCACAGGAATGACCGAGCTTAAGTTTTACACTTTCTCTGATCCCTCTTTTCTCCTCTCTGCTCTGGCTCTTGTCCCCACTTCCTTTTTGCTGCTGCTTTTCCAAGCCCCCTGCAATGGGCAGGGACACCCTTCACTAGGCCAGGTTGCTCCAAGCCCCATCCAACCTGGCCTTGAACACTTTCAGGAATGAGGCATCCACAGGTTCTCTGGTTTCCTTTCAAACATGCAGCCCAAGCCCATGCACTGACTGAGCTGTTCTGCCCAGGAAGTCATCACACTGCCCTACCAAAAAGACCTCTTCAGAGCAGAGCAACCCCCCCTTGCATCTCTGCTTTCTCCCTCCTTTCCAACCCATCAAGGAGAGTCAGGAGCCCTGCAACGGCAGCAGACAGAGACTCCATCCTTCTGCCAGCTCCAGCACTGGCTTTTGAATAATGTCCTTCCTGGCACAGAAAACCCTCAAGCTAAACCTGCACAGGGCAGTGATCAGCCCCTCACAAAATCCCCTTGCAAACTACTTTCTGCTTACATCAGAATTTCTTTCCCAAATACCTGCATGGCACCAAGAGCGCTGATCCCAGCCTGAGCCCCGGGCATCTCAGTAATGTTAATTATAGGCACAACCTATTAGTGCAACCCAGTTATTGCATGTGCCCCACACACGAGCCTGCCTTTAATGATGTCTGCGTGCACAAGCTGTTGTTCCCTGCAGCAACCCCGGCAAACAGAGTGACCTGGGGCAGCACAACGAGCTCGTCTAAGGCAGGGTTAAGTAGGTGATGATCAACTCTCAGCACCATAATCGAAGCCCACGCACACAGCGCCAGATGTGTTCTGCATCCTGCAAAAAAGGCTCCGGGCCAGCTCTTAGTGATGTGTGAGCCAAAGGGTTTTCCCAGAACTAGGCTGACCCTGGCATAAGGCTTGGGAAGGGAGGTGCTCCTTGGGTCAGGACTATCCTCCAAGAGACACCACCAGGAAAGGGACATGGCAGCAGCATTGCCCTCCTTTGGTGACGCAGGAGCAGAGGCTCCCTGCTGCAAAAACACCCAGGCAAGCTCTGGTGGGGGGACATGTATTGATAGGAGAAGGGGGAATAGCTTTAAAGTGGCAGAGAGTGGGGTTAGATTAGATGTTAGGAAACAATTCTTCCCTGTGAGGGTGGTGAGGTCCTGGCACAGGTTGCCCACAGAAGCTGTGGCTGCCCCATCCCTGGCAGTGTTCCAGGCCAGGTTGGACAGGGCTTGGAGCAACCTGGCCTAGTGGAAGGTGTCCCTGCCCATGGCAGGGGGTTGGAACTGGATGATCTTGAAGGTGACTTCCAACCTAAACCATTCTGTGATTCTGTGATCAAAGTAGATTTTCCAAACCATCTGTTGTAGCCACACTCTCAGCTTCATCTGCAAAGGACCCAGTCCTCAGGACTGGAGGCTGCTGTTGTGTTCATTAGGAAGAACTTTTAAATTCTGCTCAGGAAAGCATAAACATATGGAAGAAAGGAAAACCTGGATTAGGGTAGGATTCAGTGGCAGGACGAGACAAGGAAACCGTGAGTGGGAGGCAGGTAGCCCCAAACAGACCTAGGGGAAAAGTATGGACAGGGAGAGAGAATTAGGGCTGCCTGAGAAAATCACTTCTGGCATTGTCCAAGTTTGCAGTGCATGGCTTGGCAAGCCTGTGATTTTGTGTGCAAGAGCCTCCAAAAGGGAGGGTACAGGAGCTGTTTTGCTGGGGGATGTTTGGATCAAGAGAGCAGGGTGAGGATCGGGAGTCACCCAAATCACATAAATCAGTGGGATTTCAGGGCCTGATCTCAAGGCTTTTGAGGATAATTAAGCATCACTGCAGATCTGAGACACTGTGCTTCAGAGCCCTTTCAACATTCAAGGCTTGCAAGCATTTTCTTGATGTGTAATAAATTGATTCATTCTTGCCAGGAGTAGAGATAATGTGCAATTGATGTCCTTAGGTATAGGTGTCTTCATGGGCATTTAACATAAGCCTTCCTTTCTGCATTAAAAAAACCCCAAACAGAGAAAATCTCTTGCTTAATATCTAATCTAAATCTCCCCTCCTTCAGCTTAAAGCCATTCCCCCTTGTCCTGTCACCCCATGTCCTTGTCCAAAGCCCCTCTCCAGCTCTCTTGGAGCTCCTTTAGGTACTGGAAGGTGCTCTAAGGTCTCCCCAGAGGTGCAAGACCAGCTCCCTAAACACTACATCCCTTTGCAATCATGAATTTCCTCCCCTTTTCCAGCTTCAGTTTGTAAACTATTTGTATGTTGATGGTTTTTAAATAGTTCCCAATGAGGATTTTACATACAGGGAATGGCAGAGGAAAATAAATCTGTGGGCTGGAGATTTATGTAAACACAAATTCCCTGCAACAGCAAGTTCCTCACTGCATGTGGCTCATTTTACAAAAACACACCATCAGATAAAGGCATGTACGTGATTCATTTGCTGCCCTCTGATGTGGTGGGGCTCTTGAACGAGAAGTTTAAACTATCCTGCTTAAAATCAGAGTCACAGGACTTACAGGCTGAGGAGGCATGGCTAAAGGCAGGCTCAGTTTCTAACAGACATGGAGTTGTGCAAAACAGATTGTTCTGTGGGTGCTAAAAACTCTGATGGGGTCTAGGAAGAGGTTTTGTTTAGCTGTGCCAAGCTGTTGGTCATAGAAAGTCATAATTATATCTACTGGCCGGCTCTGGAAGCTGTTACAGGCTTGACATTCATTGCCAGCAAATGTTTTATCTTCCCTTGCTTGTGCTAGAAATATCGTGGGCCCACAATGATGGCAGAGTGTTAGACAGTGCAAAATATTAGACCAAAATAGATGGGTCCTGTCTTTCAGCAGTGCTGCTGTCTTGCTTAATATCTAATCTAAACAAGATAAAAAGCACTTTGGTGTGGAGATCCAGGACTGTCTGCAGGGAAATCTTTTAGCCCCATTCCTCAGAGAGGAAACTAAAGCTCTGGTAGAGTTGCTTCCTGTCAGATTTGACCTCCAAATCCCTGGCCTCTAGGTTCTGGCCACAGTCTGCCTAGCTACAGTGGTTACTCATACTCATATGACACAGGGAGGGTTTCACATTGGAGCTCAAAATCTTGTTTTATAGCTTGTGTAGGAAATGTGGGGAAATGTCCAATTCCTCCTTCACACCACCAGCAGCCCCATGGTGAGTGCACCAGAGAGCTCTTCTCACAGTAAGACATCTCACTCTCCAGGAGTTACCCAAGTAAAATGCCCAGGTATGACTTGTGCAGAGAAAGAAAACCCTGGCCCTTGGTCTCCCTGCAGTAAAATTTCTTCCTCCTCCTCCAAACCTATCCCAGATCTTCTGGCCACAGAGACCCTCTGGCACAAACTGAACCCTGCCTCTCTGCCTGTATTTTGGAGAAACTGGGTGAAGACACCTCCAAGCACAGGTTTGAGGAATTTTGGTTGGGTTGGTAGGCAGGTTTGCTCTGGAGAGCAGGCTGAGGTCGGTGCACAGGGTGAATGAACCTTCCTCTGAGCACGGAGGATCATCCCTCATGACCAGAGGCAGCACATCCTTGGTCAGCACTCCAGGCAGTGGTGGGGAACAAAACTTTAGGCATTGGTATCAAAGCAAAACTGTTCAGCCATCACCAGATGCAGTCACCAAGGGAGCTGAAAACCAGGCACTTCAGAAAAAAGCTTAAAGAAAAGTGTGTACCTGGTTCTGAGTCCCAGCACCATCCCACAATCCATGGAGCTCCCTCTCCTCTGCTAAGAGATGTGTCATTCCCAGCTACTCCCCCAGGACCAGGGAGGAAATTCCCTTGTTTGAACACACCAGTGCCAGTGTCCCACAACCCTGGAGTTTCCCTACAGAAGCCTGCCCACATTTTGCTCCTGAACACAAAGCATTTGCTTTGCATTTAGCAGGAACAACCAGTTTAGTGTTTGAATGAATGATTGGTGTTAATTAGTATCATTCAAAATTAAAATAAAGGTCAGAAGAGGGTAAGCATTATCAAAGGGCCTTGTTTGCTCAAAGAAAACATTAATGACACTTGTTCAGGGCTTCAAGATAAACTTGTTCAGGCACTGAGTAAATGAAGAAATAAATACTGAACATCACTACTCCTCAAACACAAACCACATGTCTTTCATCTCAAGGTGTGCCCTGCCCTATCTCTCATCTCTCCTGGCTGTTTCATTCCTCCTCACTCTGGAGATGCCAGCTCCCCTCCCTGAGCAGCTGCAGGATGAGCCCACCACCAGTTCATTGGGCTGACAGCTTCCCCCTGCAATGGCATCTCACTGCCCTTCCTCCAACTCTCCTTCATTATGAAGCAATGGACACGGGCGTGTCACAGGGTTTGGGATTATGGGGCAGGTGCTTTCAGGACCTTATATTGGCTGGCTGGTCCAGACAAGCATGAGTTTCTCTGCTTCTACCCTAAGCTGGCCATCCAGAGGGGCCTCGACAGGCTGGACCCATGTAAACCTCATGAAGTTCAACAAGGTCAAGTGCAAGATCCTGCAGCTCAGTCAGGGCAATCCCAAGCACAAGTAAGAGATGCGAAGAGAATGGGCTGAGAGCAGCCATGAGGAGAAGGATTTAGGGATGTTGGTGGATGAGAGGCTGGACATGACCTAGCAAAGTGTGCTGGCAGCCCAGAAAGTCACCTGTGTCCTGGGCTGCATCCCCACAGCGTGGGCAGCAGGGTGAGGGAGGGGAATTGTCCCCCTGCACTCGGCTCTGCTGAGAGCTCACCTGCACTGCTGCACCCAGCTCTGGGACCCCCGACACAAGAAAGACATGGAGCTGTCAGAGCAAGCCCAGAGGAGGCCATGAAGGTGCTCCAAAGGCTGGAGCACCTCTGCTGTGAAAACAAGAGGAGAGAGCTGGGGGTGTTCAGCCTGGGGAAAAGAAGGCTCTGAGGGGACCTTCTAGAACATCCCAGGACCTAAAGGGTCTACAAGAGAGCTGGAGAGGGACTTTTTATGAGGGCATGTAACAATTGGACAAGGGGAACGGTTTCAAACTTACAAAAGACTGGTTTTTATTAGATATTGGGAAGAAATTCTTCCCTGTGAGGGTGGTGATGCCCTGGCACAGGTTGCCCACAGAAGCTGTGGCTGCTCCATCCCTGGAAGTGTTCAAGGCCGGGTGGGATGGGACTTGGAGCAACCTGGGATAGTGGAAGGTATCCCTGTCTTTGGCAGGGGGATTGGAACAAGATGGTCCTAAAGGTCCCTTCCAAACCCTTCTGTGATTCTCTGACCTGATGCTCCTGGGTTTGCACCTCTCTAGGTAGATGCATCACCAGATCACAACCTCCTATGGTCAGAGCCACCATCCCGCCCCATGTCTGTACAGCACCTGGTGTACAGAGCCCGATTGAGATACACAGGATGATGTGTGGGTCCAGACCCTTCCCAGCTGCCTGCAGGTGCTTTGCTGGTGCAGAATAAGCCAGAAATAAGTTAACTGAACTCTCACCTGAGAGCTGGGTCACCTTCTGCAGGTGCTTCACTGCATCGACAACAGAGGGAGCCCGAGGATGTCTGTGCTCCAGAGTCAGGCACCTCAGGCAAATTTAGGGTGGGATGAATCCTGGGCTAAACAAGTATTAATACTTTCAGAAACCAGCAGTAGCAGCATTCACAGATATTTATATATACACAGAGAGAAAGAGGGAGGGAAAGTGTGTGCACACCCTTTGGCTTCTCCATGACCCCCAAAATGCCATAAATCACTTTCAGCAGGAGAGCACGGTGCAGGAAGTTTTGCCTCCTGCCACATCTTCCACACTGCCAATAATTTGGCAAACCCTGCCCTGCCATCAGCAGTGAACTGAGGGGGCTGCAGAGAAGAAACTGGGGTAGAGGAGCTGGGGGCTCCCAGGCTGCACCGTGCTCCCTGTGCCAAGAACACAGAGCCCCAGCTCCCGCTGCTGAAACCACTGAAGGCTGAGGAAGATGATATTTCCATCTTTTGGAAACTAAACACTGGGAACACGCCTACACAGCCGTTGTCATAATCTCCCGAATTCACTCAGAAGTAAAGAACAGGCAGAGGTCAAACTTTCCCTGGCTTAATAGAAACTCTATCAAAATTTTAACCACTTCCCTGCTGGCAGCTCACGGATCTCTCACTCCCAGCAAAGATTCCCGTGCATGATGAACACACACAGGCCTTTGCAGCAGTGAAATCTCTGTTCTCCCCTTTCCCTGTGCGCTCAGGCGACGCAGACAGCGACGTTTCCGACACCGGCGAGGACAAGCAGAGCCGCTTGCATGAGGACCATCTGTGGGGACACGCAATCCTGCACCCATCCCGCGCCCCATCCGGCTGCAGGCACCCAGCAGAGCTGCTCTGCTGTGCCAGGAGCACACGCGCCAGCCTGGCGCTGCTGCTTCACCCCATCTCACACACACGGGAGAGAAGAGGCAGGAAAGATGGCCTTCCAGGGGGAGCAGATGGGCACCTGTCAGCAGCCATATGTCAGGAGATCAATGCTTTGGATTGTGCATTAACCAAAAAGAAACCAAAAAAAGGAAAATGGGAAAAAAACCCCACCTTCTGTAAGATTTTTAATCACGTGGCCCTCAGATGCTATGTGGAAAAAAAAAATTTGGCAGCTCTTCCCTTTTTTTCCTGAGTGAACAGGAGCAAAGCAGCCTGGTATCCCCCACTGATCACAGCACCCCTCACCCTTTTGGAAAAGCAGCAAAGAGGGGTCCACCTGCCTGAGTTATTTCCCTCTGGAAATAACCATTTCATGGGAGGAGAGGGAAGCTACATACAGACGGCCAACCTGGAGAGCAGGAGCAACTAATTGGAGAAAGGTTTGAACCCTGCAGCTCAGCACCATCGCTTCCCAAAAGGTCAGGAGTTGATTCAGATCTATAGGTTGATGGTCGTAAGGATCCCATGCCCTGAAAGTCGATAGCAGACACAAAGTGTGACACATTAGACAGTGATGGGGTGAAGATGATCAAGTAACTTTATCTTGCCTACCAGACCTCTGTGTGGAGGCTGTTTGCTCCAGCCCAGCTGTCTCCGAGCTCAGGAGCCATACGGCTGGTGGGACTTCAGAGAGGGAGATCAAATTCGGAGACAGCAAAGCAGGCAGTTGTTTGCTTTCCGTGTCCCTGCTCAACTTTTGGCCTCCTACTCTCATAATGAATTTCTGGGAGGTTCTCAGCACTGCCTGCTCTTTTGCAGACTGCACTTCCAGCTACAAAAATAGTGCAGACACTAAAACGATCTTCGGGAATCAGATAAGAGCTCCTCCCAGGAGGAAGAAAAAAGGCTTCTTTCTTCTCTTTTCTTTTTTTGCTCTTTGTGTTTAAGGAGGCTGATGTGTTACAAATATAGATCGTGATTTCCATCCCAAAGTGCTTCGCAAGAGCTCGGCTGGCACCTCTGCGCAGAGCTGGCAGCAGGCACTGCTGGGCTGAGCTTCGCAGCTTCACAGAGGAGCCACAGCCCACCCCAGCCGCTCACAAAACCTGTCCAAATAACTGCACAGCAGAACTGCAAGAGACCTTCTGGTGTAGACACTACCAAAGATGACAGAAGACACTGTTTTCTGACATTACTTCCTCCTAAAACACAGCTCAGAGAGGAAAATGCATAGGTAAAAGCTCTGTCACATCACAGGTTTCTGTGGTCTTGGACAAGTCATCTATCCCACTCAGTTTTGCCAAGGAAAGCCTTAGGGAGCCCCCCACATCTCCCCCAGTTTCCAGCTGGTCGCCGCACTCCTCCCTTTGCCAGGGTTTGATGGTGACCAGACTCTCCCAAGCCACCTCAGCTCATTAACTCAGGACGAGTGCCCAGTGTTGGGTCAGTGTTCTCCCACCCCTGTGGTTTATATCAGCTCTGGGAGGGATCCCACCAGTCCTGGAGCTGGGGAGAGATAAGCCTTGGGAACATGAGGGTGGGAGAGGGGAGGGAAGGGAGTGTGGGACTTCTGCCAGTCCTTCCCCCCCTTGCTGCTTTTCATGGAAACACATTAGAAACCTTTCTCTTCTCTAAAATGAGAGCTTAGGAACTCCCTTATCTGCGGATCGTTACTGATAAGCACTCTGATATATGCGCTCGGTCATGCTGTGAACTCCCTGCCCCTTGCTCAAATCCATGTGCACAGGAACAGATACCCACAAGCCCCCAAAAGAGAGCCTTTAAACGCTACATAAACACAGATAAATACAACACAATACATCAAATGGAGCCATAAGGGACCTCCAGTGGTCTCCTAGTTCATCCCCCAAAGGCAGGGTAAGATTACAGTTTATTGCCCAACCCAGTGCTAAAAATATCCATTGGCCAAAATTCCAGTCTTCCTGAGCAACTGCTTCCCTCGACTCTCTCCTTTTCACCCTTCAAAGCTTTTTCTGGAATTGGATGTTCCTCACTGCAGTTTAAGCCCAGACACTTTCCCATCCCTGGCAGACCCAGGGAATGGTTCATTCCCATGCTGCTCAGAGCGCACATCTGGAGTTGGTTACATCCCCCACTCAGGCTTTGCTACATTTGCATCTCTCCTCTAGACAAGCAGTGGCATTTTGTTCAGGAAAAAACAAAGAGTCAGTGGTTGGTCATAATGCACAAAACAGAGTGGTGACAGTGCTGGAAGGAGCGGGTGATGTGGCTCATTTGTTGGTGAGCTGTGGTAGAGTAAAAACAGGTCCCAGCAGGGGCAGTGGGGCCAGGCACTAGGAGACCCCAGAGATGTTTTGCAGCACGACTTGTGCCAGCATCCCCTTCCCACCTCTGGGCTGGCACGCATGTGCAAGGCTGTGTTTTGCAGCATTTTTCCATTTTTAATGCTCTTCTAAAGATTTTCCTTGCAAGAGGTCAGAAAGTGAGACATAGTTATAAAATAGTTATAAAACCAGAATGAGCACCAACTGGACCAAACCTACATGCTCCAGCATTGTCTGACAGAGGGCAGGATTAGATGGAATATTGGGAAGAACTTCTTGGCTGTGAGGGTGGTGAGGGCCTGGCACAGGTTGTCCAGGGAAGCTGCTGCTGCCCCATCCCTGGCAGTGTTCCAGGCCAGGTTGGATGGGGCTTGGAGCAACCTGGGATAGTGGAAGGTGTCCCTATCATGAGAGAGGGGGTTGAAACAAGATGATGTTGAAAGTCCCTTCCCATCCAAACCATTCCATGATTCCATGATTCTGTGAATATGGCCCCATTTCATGATTTGTTGTGGTCCTCACTCAATGCTCCCCCTCCTCTGCACATGACAGCACCTTGCAGCATGACTCAGCTCCAGCCACCAAAGCACATTTTCCACCCACACAGCTGCAGCTCCTCCTCTGAAGGCTGGCCATTGCAGGCTCCCCGTGGCTGGGGACAGGACACACGTGCACCCCTCCGTTGCTGCACCCCCTGAGCACATGTGCTCTGCCAGCAGTTTGCACCAACACCTTCCATGGGAATCCTTGATGGGAGAGTTCCTCTCCTCTCACACCTCCTCACTTCATCTCCTCTCACAGAGCACAACAGAACAAAACCTTGCAAGAAGTCGTGTAGCAGGGATAACAGAAGACAAAACATGCTGCATAAATTCCTGGACACTGATGCTGTCTTTTCCCTTTAACACCAGCAAAGACCATTGAGCCTTAACTGTAATGCTGCAATCACCAACATGAAAGAATTTTTTGAGTCCTAACTGAGAGGGAGAACAACACCTCCTGCACATGGTTAGCCAGCCTGTCCCTTACAGAAATTCCCTGAGTTTCTCCCAGCTCGGTAAAAGACAGAAGATGAAATCCCATCTGAAGGTGCCCGGGCCTCAGGTCAGTCTAAACACTCTCCTGGGAGCATCCCGAATCCTTGTCCCTCCCCCAGCCTTGGAGATGCTGATCCACATTTTTGCTTTACTGTTTTTCTTGGCAGCTGTTTTCTTTCTAGTCAAGCTATGGCTGTGTTGCTTTTAGGTACTTAAATTCATATTCTTGATTCATTGTCTTCCCTAATCACTTGGGATACTGAGTTTTACAAAGGGGACTATAATTAATCTTCCAGGTTTGTGCATGTGTGATGAAAAAGATGTGATCCGTGACAATTTAATGCCCTAGCTAGCTGCTGTTAGACAATGGAAATTTCTGAGTTATACCCAAAAAAAGCCACACCCAGCTCACAAAGACTCCAGCAGCTGACAAGCATCTTCTCCAAACTATTCAGCGGGAACATTTTCTTGAGAGCTCTTTCAGTTTTGTTGTTGTTTTAAACTTGGCCCCAAATATCAGCTGCAAAAGAACAAAGCCTCAAACTTGTGCAGTTGGTTCGATGAGTCCCAGAAGCTGTTGAATTTCTCACGGCGTTATCAGCGATCTTGGGAGACCCACGGAGGTGAATTTCATACAGCGATTGCTGTTAACGTGCTCCGCTCCCCTCTGACATGCATTCCTCCTCCCACTCCCCTCCAACATGCATTCCTCCTCCCATTCCCCTCTAACATGCATTCCTCGCGATCCCGGCGGTGGTTTGACGGTCAGCATCGCTTCAGACAGCTCCATTCCGTCTCAATCACTCTCTTAGAAGTTAACAACCCTGCGATGGCCAGCGTCGATATTGGCTGCCCATAACAAAGCTATTAGAGTGGCATTTCGGTAGGAAATGGTGGGAATGCTGCAGTAATCAGACAGAGTTATAAAAGGTTAATGAAGATGAAAGGAAAGAAAATACGGAGGAAAAGCCCAGGCAGCCAGAGAGATTTTGGCAAGATTTGCTAAGCTGCTGCCTAGCCACACACTACTTCCTGCATTTCCCAATCCAGCTGCACATTTCCAGTGGCCTCAGCAAGTCTGTATCGCTGGGAGAAACGCTGAGCTAACTGTGTGGCTGGTCACAGTTGTAACGATTCATGTCCATTATACTGAGCAAAATGTTCAAGTTCCCAAGAGGAGTTTGGGGAGAAAGTTCTTTTCATCTAAATACACAGTCCCTGAGGAGGGTGAATTCAGAATTGCTCCAGCTCAGGCTGGAAACGCATAACTGAACTATTATCCATGTGTTGCTCACCAAAATAAGAGTTCTTTCCAAATCGCCTCGGTATTTTTGGAAGGAAATTTTTTCACTTAGAATTATCAGAGACCTGCAGAGAACAAGCAACCCTCTGGTACTGCTGGGTAGGACAGGATGTTGCCAGGCACTCCTTCAAAGCAGGGGGAAGAAATACCTTCATTTCTTACCCTCCTCTCATCAAGGGACAATCCCGACGGTACAATTGTACTGTAATATCCCGATTTCACACTATGGGACTCCACCCCCGCTCCTTAGAGTCTATCTAACGCCTTAATAGGTGTCCTCATCCCACTTTGTATTTTTTTACCACACCACTGTTTTATTCACTATGTCTCTCACCACCTAAAATATCCCTTCCTCCTCACCAGCACGTCAGGCTTTCAAATGACTGCGGGCTGTTGCCTAATCTTTCCCCTATTCCTCATCCGATGTCGAGACGGGTGCTTAGCTAAGCTATGCACATAGCTCACTGTCAGCATCGCCACGTCAATCAGCCTCCCCAGCTCCAGCCGCTGCCGGTGCTGTTTTCTGAATTCCTGACACTCGTCACCCTGCCTCAGTGCCAAGAAGGGGACAGGGACCTGCTGGGTGGGATCAGACGGGCTCAGCAGAGAGGGACACAGCCCAGCCCACCACCCTGCAGTTTTGCTGCTCTGTCCTTGCTGCTCATCCTTCACGTATGATCTTCCACACGGATTTCTCCATGCTTTTTCCAACCTCCCCATCTCATCAATCAGGCTCCTTTTTAGCCCTGTTGTTTAGCTTATGTATTTCCAAAGCAAGCCTTGATGTCCCCTGCTACTCATTTGTCACAGTTGATCCCAGTTCCACAGTGGCTGCAGCCCAGACTACACAGCATTTAGCACTGAGATCATTTATGAAGGTACCACGTTTGGCCAAATTTTCCATCTGTAACCCAAGAGACACCTCCTGCAGCCCAGCCACACACTCATCTCCCTGTAGTTATGGCTGTCATTACTGGTGTTAATTGTACAAATAGGCAAACAGAGCTTACTCCAAATTAACTCAGTCTCCATTCAGCGTGGAGACTTTTGGGTCTCCTACATCTCATCCTCTGGGGACTTTTTGTCTGTGACAAACTTTGAGCTGGCTTTCAATTTATGGGAACTGCTGTATTTGTGCCACTTTGAACCTCCTTCATGAATAAGCCACTCTGACAAGCCAGAGTTCATGGGGTTCGCAGTCCATGACAGATTTAATTGCAGATTAAAAATCCCAAAGCAGAAATATTACAGGAGACTCAAGATCCTAATTGTTTCCTGCATAAGGCAGGAGCTTAATTTTTATTTTTAAACTCTCAAGTGCTGACTGCCAATATTTTGCTGTGAAAAAGCTGAAGATGCAACTACTGCCTCACTGTGAGCAGGTAGCAACTTCCAGAGTTTAATCTTACACCTTAATTTGTTCTTAATACTCAGATCGTGGCAGCAGCCAGGAGGCATTATCAAGCTAAGTGCTCCTTTGTGTCAATACACAGCGGTAGAAAAATTCCCCGCCCAAATGAGCCGTGATTGTTGTATCTTCTGGAAGAAAGCCACCCTCTCTCTAGTGCCACACTAATGCACTTCTAACGACAGAACTGATTAGAATTCCTGCTTTGGATTTGCTCAAATCTGGCCTGGTTGGGTTTTTAATCTCTGGGATAAGCTGTGGATAGAGAATTAGCCATTTAGATATAAATGCATCGCTGGGAAACGGTTCACCAGCACCCGCTGCAAAGTGACTTCAGAGTCAGATCTGGCGAGTGCTGCTCGATAATAAAGTGATAACCTGGGGTGTGGGGGCAGAGGGGGATTTTTCGCTTTCAAGAAGCACCAGACATCTTTGCCTGATTCTACCTCCACTAGCACAGAAATTAGAAGAGTGCTGAGGAATGTGTGCTAAGAGTGAAAATAAGCACCCACCACTCATCTCAGATTTGAAATGACAGCTGATAGGGGAATTATGGAGTCATCACTGACAAGGGAGGCACAGGGAGTATTGCTTGGGCTGTTTGAGCCTCATGGCTCTTTGGTGCTGTATTTTGATACAGCTGCCCAGTAAGTCTGGCAGGATGTGTCCTTCCCATCTCGGCGAGGCTGACAAGCAGCACTGCGCGTGAGAGACACGAGGGTCAGGTTTAATCCAATAGCGAGCTTCTCCCCCTCTGAATCTCCAGTGTCTGACAAGGAGCAGGGCTCCCCGACACACTCTGCTCTTACAAACAGCAAGAAGGTCAAGTATTCTTCCAGAAGGCTTCTTTCTCCAAAGCCAGTATTTTTCCCTTGTTGTAAAAGGGTCTGACTTAGCCACCTCCCTCTGGTTGTCCATCACATAATGGGAAGTCCTCCTGAGGCAGAGCAGGACTCAGGAGTGACACAACAACACAATGGACTCTGCCACAGCACCCAAACTCCCTGAACTGCTGGGACCCCTCTCCCACATGCGTATTGCCCCACTTTCTCTAGGGCTTGCCTCGAATTTAACAGCAGTATAGACACAGACATGCAGACTGCAGCCTGAAGATCTCAGCTCCAGAAGCACTGGCCACACTCGGCCTGAAATCAATGTCCTCTCTAATTCTCATGGATGTCAGAAAGATTTATCCAGAAAGATCTTATTTTACAGCCTGCGTCTTCTGGTGCGTTTGCTCTTTCAGCACTCTGGGTTCAGAAGCTGCTGCATCCTCCCCAAACCCTCTCTCACCCATGCTGCAGAGCTATGAATTATAACAGCCTGCAATGCATTTGGCTACAGTCCTGTCCATCATCTGTGCGTGGCATTAACCCTCTGAAACTCGGTCACCCCGATCTGCATTTCCCAAGCTTTGAATCCTTATCCATAGCTAAAGCCGCTCAGACAGCCGAAGAATGAGGCGCGTACAGCAGCCGGCATTTCTAAAGAAAACTTGATGGCTTTCTGACACCCAACACATACAATTCCCAACAGAGTTAATTGAAGCTAATTCCTCAAAGGCTGAGATGAGAATATCCCCATAAATTATGTTCCTGCTTCATTCCAGACAAGGATGGCATGAATGCATTACATGCAATCCCCCAATTTACAGTATTAAAACCAGCAAGTCAATCAAGGAGACTGAATAAAGTCACTTGAAAGCTGAAATTCATTTTCATCCTCCCTCCATCTGTACTGTAACCCGAAAGGTTGATTTTTGAGGGCATCTTTCATATTTCCATGCACAGCAGGGCCCATTCAGTGAGAGAGGAGCCTTCTCCATGGATGCAACATGTGTTGGGTACAGCAGAGCCCCTGCTTGGGGGATTTTGCTGGGGTGCAGGTTTTCAAGGCTGTTATTGAGGCAACTTCCAAGGTGTCTCTAGAGACCTTTGGGTTTCCAAGACAGAGAAAAAAACACCACAGGACTGAGGGCACCATGTGCCTGCTGCTGTCTCAGAAAACCAGGGCTGGTTATCGTGGAGGGCAGACACAGAGACACGCAGGCATAAATCTAACCTATAACACTGCTACTGCCAATCTGCTCGCATTAATGGAGAGTTATTTTTAAATCCTATGTTTTTTGGACACAGTCCTAATGATGAGTTATTTTTAAATGGCACTTTAAAAATATAGGCACATTTCGCGTGCCATTCATGTCAGTTTTAGGGTCTGAAATATCACTGAATTGTACTATAGAGATTATGCAAATTAAAGCCAGATTCAGTGATTTCTGCGCTGCTCAAAATCAGAAGGACTGAAAATACATTTCTGGGAATTTTTACTGCCTTGCAGAAGTTCTGGAGATGTAAAAGTTGGAAGAGGCAATAGTCCTTCATGTTGGATACTGGGAAAATAAATACCCAGGTGAAGCCAAGGTGAAAACTTTAGCCCAGAACAAATAGAAACCCTGTGACAGAACCAGGATCTTGAGTCCCACCATGGCTTAACCCCAAAACCATGCTATAAACTGGAACAGACTAAAGAATAAGACTTCAGCATCCTATGTCATGTTATAAATGAGCCGTAGGGCAACTCCACTATGTACTTTTTCATTTATAATGTACTTTAGACATGCAGTATTTGGCAATTATTGTTTGCACCAAGTTCAAGCCCAGCTGTGGTGAAGCTGCAGTAATTCTCACTGGAATCTATAGACTTCAAAGGCCCAGAAAGATCTTAACAACTGCCTTGCCTGACCTTCTGCACAAGAGGTACCACAGTTCCTGCCTCAGGTCCATAACTCCTGGCTGAGCTATGACCCATCCCCAGGGAAATACGCACACTCAACACAAAGACTTAGAAGACGGAAAATCCAACTTGTCCTTGAATTGCTGTTCCAAGGTTAGCTGCCTTCCTTGCTCCAAGTCCTCCAGCTCTAATTGAGCCGACTCTCATTTCAATTGTAACCTCTCCTGCTAACATGAAGCATCACTGCCCATTAGAAATTTCTTCCATACACAGGTACTCCAAGCCCACAATCACATCGTGTCCTAACCTCTTGGATCAGCTAAACCAGGGGGGTTACTCCATAATAATATATTCACTCCTGGCTGCACTGTAGGTCGGTACACACAAGCATGTTGCTGCTCTGTAATGAGTAGCAGTTATACCACAGGTCAGCTGAGGTTCAGCAAATGTCCACACAAATGCCCTTTGCCAAGAGCTAACACAGGATTATCTCTATAACACAGCTCAGGAACAGCGATAAACTCATTTGTATTCTTTTCCTTTCGTCTAATTGCGTTGGAGAGAATAATTCATGAATGAAACGCCCAACTCGAGAAGTGTTAAATGCATTGAGACAGCATCCCAAGTACATTTAAATAAAGTAATATTTACCCATAAGAAAACACAGTGCTGATTTAAACACAGTTTTTAATGATTAAATGGTAAAAATTGTGTTACCAGTTTGAAAACACAGGAAAGAACTCACTTTGGGGAAATAAATTTTCATTTCTATAAAGAAAAGGTTGGGAAAATATTCTTCATCAATGATACATGAGCAATATAATGTTCTGTTCCTCTATTCTACCCGAGAGATCATGTTAATCCTTTTGATTTATGCACAGCTCCTTAACTAATACTGTAATAAATGGTATTGACAATTAAACCCACTTCTGTAAGAAATTCATTGTATTTGCAGCACCCACAGTAAGAAATGCCTTCACGCTTCTGACAGGAGATCTAAATAAAATTAAAGAGCTAAGAACAAAGGCTGTAGAAAAATCAGAAAGGCATAGCTGATAAGGAAATGTGACTTGCTTATAGGGGGGATTTTTGTATGTATCTAAGGCAGTATATTGCACATAAAAAGGGAGGGTTGGTATTCTTCAGTTTAAGCACACAAATCTTCAGTTCTTTTGTTCCCAATGCAGAGCTTCCTGAAATACTGACCATCATACAGCACTGGCTTTGAACAGGCTGGCAAAGACCCGAATCAATTTAATCTTATTAAAATACAGAGCATTTTAAAGATATTATCCCCAGTGGCTTACTGATGGCTCAATTGCTGCTACAATCTATGCAAAGGCTCTGAGTGATGAAACCCTGTTAGTTCCTGCCTTGTCTCTCCTTTTCCAAACGGTTTCAGAGGCTACTGCTATCACTGGCTCATCAGTGCTTAAAGGAAATACTTTCAGAAGCAGAACTAGAAATGTCTCCTCTTGCATTACCAGTGTGTAATTAGGGGAAAGCTGCATTCCTTTCAGCTGTACACACAGAGTCACACAAAGCGTTTTCTAGAAATGGACTTAACTAGGGTCAGACAGCAGCAATCAGCAATAACCCACTCTGGAGCACTCAAAGGAATTAATACTGATTACAGGTAATTTAGTCATTCTGAAAAAAATAACAAGAAAAACCCCCACTCTTGTTAGAAACAGGCACCTGGCACAGCAGAGCGCTGCCAGCCTGCCACAAAGAGACGGCGATTACACCCTGCGGAGCCTGTGCAGCAAATCCACGGAATCAGCAATAGCTCAGGATGAGGCACCAGCCCAGAACCAAGCTCGAGCCACTTAAAAACGGACCTATGATTATTCTCAGGCAACAGTGCCCAAAGCAGCCTAAGGTTTGATTACTAAAAGAACATTATGTCACACAGTTGCGTGACGATGATTATAATGGTCCCGAGTTTCCAGTGCTATGGCAACGTCCCGCTGAGTGAGGTGCTTTAGGAAGAGGGAAAATATGGACTAGATCATAAAAAATGAACTCCTCTCCTGCTTGGGGAGTGTGGGAGAGGGAGAGGAGCCTGTGCTGGGCTCTACAGCTGTCATTCCCTTGGTCTGGTGACACTGAGCACACACAGGGCAGCAGTTCAGTGAATATAATCAGCTGGGGAAATTGTCAGCTCACAGGATTTTGAAGTGTCTCCCAGGCAAACTACCTCGTAATGAAACCACACTTGCTCTCAGCTAAACTCACAGTCCCGTACCACGGGGCCACCAGCAGCTCCAAGTGAAACCCATGGCAGAGGCTTGGCTTTTTAAAGGCATTTCTTCAGCTGTCCTTCAACAAGCACTCAGCAATTTGTGTTCATACCCTGCTATTTATTAAAGCTGGCTCAGGAAGGGGGAGGATTCAATGCCTGCTTCAAATCAGCCCCTCTAGAAATGCTCATTTTTACTCATAATGGAAATAGAGGATTGCCACTGCCAGGAGGGCATAGCTCAAGTCAGAGTAATCCCTCCTGAAATCAACCTGTGAGGGGATGAAAGAGCAGGAGTTTTTCTGAGAAAAGGTGGGGATTCCCAGCATAGTCATCATTTCTCTGCTCCATGAAAAACTTTTTAGCCTGCAAGGAGAGGAACAGTTCACCACAAACAGCATGACAAGGAACAGTGGGGTTGGAACTAGATAATCTTTAAGGTCCCTTCTGACCCAAACCATTCTGTGATTTTGTGATTCCATACTTGCTCCCAGCACATCATGACATTGCCTGAAAAACTTACAAAGGAAGGTCCTCTTACAGAAAATGTTCATATTTTAGTGTAAACAAATGGCAGTGTTTACAAATGAAGAGTTGCCCAAATGTTTTCAGTCCTTCAGTTTTTATTTTCAAAGGGCTGGGACGTTGCAGAAGGCATGTTGCTGTTTCTGAGGAATGCTACCTGCTCTGCTGAGATGTAAATCAAAATTAAAAATGAGGGTGAAGAAATATTTTCAGCCACCCAAGGGATCTCTCCCATTGACTTCTCTCAGAGCTCAATAGTCAGAGAGTGAACAAACATGGACAGAGAAACTGGGGAGGTATTTTATCAGGAAAAGTAAGCACAAGCAGCATATGGATGGCAATTAGATGGTCTGAGGTGTGAAAAATGTGTTTGTGAAGCTAAGGACATCTGTGCTGGGGTCCACTGATCAGCCTGGAGGATGTAACACTTCCAAGTGAGGGGGAATGACAGGAAATTAAGTCCAGAGAGTTTCCTGGCCACGCCACTGTCACCTCCACACTCAGAGAATGACCTGACCCAGATGCAAGCTGTCACCTTGGGACAAAGTAATGAGTTACCAGTGATACACAGTGGCAGGTAAAGGTAAAAGCATACCTGTGACTTGTGAGACTAAAAAAATTAAAAAGCAGGTTGTGAGGAAATAGAGATTATGGTGCTTCAGGTGGAAATATGCTTTGTGGAGCCTCAGAAAAAGGAGTCTTTCTGTATGAGGGCTGCACTCTGCTCATCTCCCCATATTCCAGAAGCCTTAACCCATCTTCTTTGCTGATTTTCATTTGCATTTCAAGGTCAGGGTCAGCCTGTTCAAGTCCTCTGCTGCCACACTCACCCACAGGGTGATTCTGCAGCCAGCGTTCTGACTACTTTACAATCCCTAATAAGATTTAGATCAGTCCCTACTTTACCTCTGTGAGGACGTGGCAGGTTCTGCTGAGAGGAAATCTTCAAAAGACTCTGCTTAGTGTCATAGGAAAGTTATAGCAACCAGCCAGACCTGGACTGGGCATCTCTGCTGGGCAAGCGGCCCCCGGTTATTCCTCCTCTCTGCTGTTCCATGGGGAAGACCCTGCACTCCTGACACTGCTTTGCTACAGAAGAGTGCTTGAGAAAACAAGCTGCAGGGTGTCCCAGACCTCCCAGCTCCCAATCCCATGCCTTCCACAAAAATCTGGAATTTCCAGATGCGTCCTGAAGCTGCTGCAACATCCTTTTGCAAGACAAGCGTACAAACTCAGATCTGAGGCAGATCAAGGAATCACCCTGCACAGATGCCTCTTTCCAAATACCTGCTGCTATCGTCCAAGTCTTTCAACTGCGTCCAGCGTCCTCCTGGTGATTACCCAAGGCTTTGTTAGACATGCAAATGAGACACTCATCTGGGATCTCCTTAGATGAGGACTTCGGGATGTGCCTCTGCCTTGCAGTGACAATGAAAGACTTCTTTTTTTTTTTTTTTGCTCATGCTGGAAACTTGCTGAGTGTGCATAGGCGAGCAAGCACTCAGAAACCAAGGTTTTGAGGAGCTGACAGCATTCCCAAGTGACAGCACACCAGCTCGCCTGTTCAGCAAAACCTTCGTGGAGAGGAGTGAGGAGCAGGCAGGCAGCCAACGGGGATTGCTGCCTCCTGTGCTCATCTTCACCTTCCTTTCATCCTGCAGCCTCACTTGCCCTCCTGAACAAAGCCATAGGCTTCAGTCTCAGGCTGCTTGGCTGTTTAATCATTATTTCTCTGACCTCCTAAAAGGGCCTTTGGACACAGGTACAGCCCAGAGTAAGGAAGTGCAGTCACCATTTCAGAATTAGCATCCAACACACTCAGCAGTATCTCAAACACCAGATTATCCCAGCACTTGTGCTAAGGACTAGTTTTCCAGCTAATTGCTGAGAAATGTTGGCATTTTGAAACATGCTCCCTCCTGGATTACTGCAATCAAATTACGGGCATGGCACTATTTAGTAGCATTTATCAGGTGCTGCAATTTCAAATAGTTTAAACATTATCAATGAATGAAGGAGGTGGTTTTTAAGCAGTAGCCTGGACACAATAAATAATCACTCTCCCCCTGTATTAATTATTCCCCTGCACCGACATTTTGTGATTCTAAAACATTTTGTTAGGATGAAGGTATTTTGAAGGAATAGGAAAAGCAGGGATCAAGAGATGTAAGGGAGATTGTAAAGTAAGAGCTCAGCATAACTCAGGTAATGGGCAGCTCAAAATCTGCCAGTCCCTTCCTGAAGTGAGCTTTTGCAAAACATCTTCCTGGGACAGAGCCTTCTCAACAGCAAGCAGCACTGGAGAATCCACTGACCTGCCAGCAGCCAAGGAGATGCAGCTCTGGCCCGAGGTGATGAGAGAGCCTGAAATCCCAGTTCTGCATGGGCAGCAAGAGCCACACACCCCGCTGTCAGGGTCCCTTCCCCCCGCCATGTGGTCTTGGGAGAGGGGCCCTGGGGCGGGAGACACGGAGTTTCCCTACCCCTGGTCAGCCTTGTTCCCCCTTGGTTGTTTTGTGTTCCCCTGCACGGGCAAGGACTCTCAGGTCCCGTGATTGCAACAGTTCCTCGGCAGATCTCCAGCCATGTGGCTAGAGAAATAAACATCTCTCCGAAACATCTATCAAGAATCAGTCCATATATAATTCTTTTCCATGGGCCTCGTTCTCTGATACAGGTGTTGCAGTATCCCCACTGTAACAAATGGTGGATAATGCGAGCAGAGCGATCCCTGATCCCAAGGACAGCGACTGATTTGTGAGTAAACTCTGGATTTCTCTTCTTGTTTTTGTTTTGCTGTTCCATCTCTAAACTATGGAGGAACCGTGGAAAGACTCTTGGCTCTCAGAGCCACATATGGACATTTATCTTAAACTTGAAAGATTCTTGAACAACGATTTGTAATTTTTAGCTTAATTCAGGCTCAAAAGGAACTGAAACACTTCCTGGCATGGTTGTTTAAGAACTTTTTCTACATTTCTTGGGATTTGATTCTTACCAAAGACCGTTTGGACAAGCTAATTTCTGAGTCAAAATACATGCCGATGGAAGAATATTTTCGTGAATATTATTTAATCACCGAGACTGTTGAGCAATGTCAGCTGTGTCTTAGCAAAGGGAAGCCTGGCTCAGGGACCGTGAGGCCTTGCCCACGTGCACCGAGCGCTCTGCGAGCAGCAGCGAGGCAGTTCCCACGCGCGGGTGGAGCGGCACGAGCCGCAGCGTTGGCAGCGGAGCGAGGCGCGGCGGGAGCGGCGCGACCCGGCGGTGCCCACCCGGCCCCGCGCAGCGCGTGGTGGAGCGAGCCCCGTGAACGCCCAACCGAGAGGGGCAGCGTGTGGCCAGCGGCTGGCGGCGGCGGTGGCAGAGCGGAGCCGTGCCCAGCCGAAATGCGCGCTGGAGCAGGGCACGGGGGGGTCATCGCTCGGGGGCCTGGCTGAGACGTGGGTGCAGCCCCAGGCAGCGGTAGTGCAGCTGAGAGCAGAGGAGATGGCACACAGGGAGCTGAGCAGCGCGGCCCGGCCCGGCCCACGCGGCCCCGAATGCGACCCCGGGAAGAGCGCGCAGGCACGAGCAGCCCCGACAGCCCCAGCAGCACTGACAACCCTGGCAGTTCCAACACGGAAGCGAGCAAAAGTGAGAGAGAAAGCAAAAACACAGCAAGACAGAAAACAGTAGCCGCTCGGAAAAAGGAAAAAATCATCATAGCTAAGGTTTTAGGAATAGCAAAATGGTATAATGTTAAACAAAATTATGGTTTTATAACAAGATATGACAACCAAGAAGACATAGACCTGCATTCATTCATAGACCTGCTATTAAAAAGAACAACCCTGAAAAATACATCCCAAGCTTAGGAGATGGAGAAGTAGTAGCATTCAAAATTGTGCAAGGTAGAAGAGGGTTACAAGCAGCAGAGGTCACTGGGCCTGATGGTGTTTCTGTAAAAGGCAGTATATATGCTAAAAATCATAGTCACGTTAGACATTATCTCCATTGTAAGCCCCCCCTACAGTCTCCCTTTCCTAATCCCACCTTTCCCTTTTACCCTATATCCTATTACCCCCAGCGTATTCCCAATCCGTTTTTTCACCCATGGTTTCCCTCACAAAACCATGCCTTTGCCAATTGTTTCCCCAAAAATCCCTTTCCAATGCCAAGTGGGGGATGAAGAGGGGGAGGGGAGAAATTAACTACTGTTGTTTAGCGTTCCAACAGGTACAAATGGAAGAAACCCTCTTCTGCCTCAGTTTCCCCACAAAGCATGCTCGGAGAGTCCTGTCTCCCTTCTGTCAGCCTTAAGATGTTCCAGAGAACCTGTTTGGACATTTAAAGACTCAGGAGGGTGGCTTGTTTTGTTTTGAAGCTGTTCTTGCTATGTTTATCCATTTGTTTTCAATGTTAAGTTTTAAATCTCTTTTTGTTAAAAATAAACAGGTGAAATGTTGGGGTCCCTTCCCCCCTGCCATGTAGCCCTGGGAGAGGGGCCCTGGGGGGAGGCACAGGGTTTCCCTGGCCAGCCTCGTTCCCCCTTGGTTGTTTTGTGTTCCCCTGCATGGGGAAGGACCCTCGGATCCTGGGATTGAGTAGTTCCTCGGCAGAGCCCCGGCCATGTGGCTGGGGAAATAAACATCTCTGAAACATCTATCAAGAATCAGTCCATATATATTTCTTTTCCACGGGCCTCGTTCTCTGATACACGTTGCAGTATCCCCACTGTAACACCCAGCAGCTCATTTCAGCCCCTAAATTGGCACAGGCTGGTCAGCACAGTGCTATAATTCATTATTAGTGTGGAGTAATGAACCTTTCTTGATGGCAGCCCTGTTCTGTTCAAGCAAGGGCCATTGTCACCATTCCACAGTGCAGCGTCGCCTTGCTCCAAAAGACCAAGACTGAAAAAACAGCACTTACAGAGTCCAGGATGGGCTCCCCCATAGTGCATTTGAGCATTATTTCCACATGCTGCTGTGTTTTGCTAAGCCCTTCTGCTCATTTCCAGGAGGATCCCACAGGGTTTAGGAATTAGCCTGGGGCCTGGGAAAGCTGAGCTTCATTCCTTGATTTGCCACAGGAACCCCAAGTGCCACTGGGCATATCACTCAGCACCTCCACTTGGGTCTCCTAACTGTAAAATAGGGATAGGAACCCTGTGAGGGTGTTGGCAAGAAGATAAAACATATTAACCATCTGGGAGGTGCTGTGATGCTGTGATAAGAGGGGCCACACAGAAACTTAGATAAACAGTTTCAAAACTCTCAGCTTTTTGGTGCTTTCTCTTCCACACTCAGACTGCTCTGTGATTTCACACAGCCAGCTTCAGTCCTGTTTGCTCACAGCTTCCTGAGCACTAGAGGTTTCCAGCCCAAAGCACAGGCCTTCCCTCAAATTGCAGAAGGTCGTGATCTTTCCAGTTTGCACTCCATGTTTTCAAGGGGGGGGGAGCAGAAATCTCCCCAGTGCTTTGACACCTGCAGACGTGAGGGTTTACACTTCAAGCACGAGGACATCTGTGTCATTTCCCAGTTGGATCTCATCGACCACAACATTCACCCTCAGAGCACACCACCAAGTCAAGCCTTTTTCAGAAATGTTACATCTCTAATGACTCAAAGCTCTGGTTTGCCCATCAGCACTCCAGTGGATGTTTTAGAAGCATGATGGAGTATTAAAGATAAATCTTCCCCCAAAAGCCCTTGAAAAAGAAACTCAGTCCTGTAAATACTTTCTAGGATCAGTGGTTTAAGCTTTCATAGACACTGAAGAACTACGAGGTGACATGAAGTCACTGCAGGAAGACGTAAACAACCCATGTAAAAAACATTGCATTTCAAAAGATAGGGCACTTCTAAGGCCACAGGATTCTAAACAGAATTATCTGATGTCAGCACTGTTTATTTGGTGTCTGAGGTCTCACATGTAGGGCAGCCACAGCTTATCAGAGAAGAGTTGTCACCCATTTAGAGAAAAGCTTTAAGCTAACAAATTCTTGCCCTCTGGAGATACCAACCACATGTGAGGATGGGGCTGACCATACCCATTTTCCACTCAAGGAACAGTTACCAGCACCACTACCTCCTTCCTCAGGATTAATGCCAATCAAACAGCACAGGGAAGGAAGAGGTGAGCCAGGCAGGATCCTGACATCAGTATTCCAGCTGTATCCAATGCACTTATACATACACAGCTAAACACTTAATAGATTGAGCAACTTCAAAGCAACACATTACCTGCTGAATTAACCCCCACTTCCACCCTATTAGAGGATGCTTAACAGAGTAAGAAGCTTCCAGCAATTTGGTCGTCATGCACACTGGGATACACTGCAGAAAAAAATCCAGGAAAAAAATGGTGTGAATGATTTTTTCAGTGCCTGAAATGACTTTGCTGATGGGTCAGTGTCATTCTGCAGGTTCAGATGACATGAAATACCCTTCTGGCCCTTTGAGAACCTGTGAATTACAGTTAAAGGAATCCTAATAGCTTGTTGCTTGACATTAACTACGGAATTGTGTTGACACACAAAGAGTAGAAGAGTCGACTCATGTTGTGTTGCTCAGCATTTACCCTGTGCCAGCCGGGAGCATGCTCAGATAATTCTGTCTAAGTAGTTACAAAAACAGCAGAAGTCGGGAGAAATGGCTCCTGAGAAATTTGGCACCGTTCCAGCTCACCAGCTAAATGATTCCATCTGATATTCAAAACAGGCAGGTGGAAAATTATCCAGAGACTCACCATCGTGTTCTGCTTGAACAAATGCAAGAGGGACTCAAATACCACTTTGGACGGCAAGTCAATTTAAATCTAAGTGTTTTCCTATCGATCCTCCATTTTTTCCTGGAAAATGCACGTGCTGTTTTGCTGTGGAAGGGACCAGTGTGTCTGAGGGCTTGGAAGGGGGTGTTAATTTAGGTTTTCCTCCTCACTCAGTGGGATTCAAAGGGAGTCCAGCTTGTTTTGCCATGCCCGCCTGTCATTTTATTCCACCTGGCCTCCCCTGCAAATAAAATCAGCCAGTGGGATTGCAAGGTCCGTTCACAATAGTGTTATAACTAATCACCCACAAGAGCCATGGTGATGCTAAGTAGAGCATGCTCAGAACTGCATCTCACCCAACACCCAAAAAACGAGCACGTATTACAAACCCGGATCCTTGAGGTCACCTCTTCCTGAAGCAAGATGGGTTTTCCTCAGTGCATCCAAAGAAGTCCTTGCACAGTGGGACCTCCAGACTCAACACACCACCAGCCTCACAGGCTGCACAGAGCCAGGGGTCATGTCAGTGCATCTGACACTGCAGTGTCCATTAGAAAGATGCATTAGGCTGTATTGTAAACAAACAGGCTGTGGTACAAGGAGCCATATTTCAATTACTCAAGCCCTAATGCCAAACTTGCTCTGTTTCAGAAGCAAGATAATACAGCACTGACAAAGTATATTATCCTTGCTTTTCAGTAGCCACAGATAAGTATCACTATGTCACTGTGAAAAAATGCGCTCAATTATCCTACGTTGTTATTACTTAATCTGTGTTTCAAAAAAAGCTTTAGACTGAAAAGATGTTAGATAAAGGCTAAGTATTGCAGATAAAGACATTGCTTCACTGAATATATGCTGTAAAAGCATGAGCTGTGGTTCCACACATTCAAATGAACCAGGCTCCTCTCAGCATGTTCCAGTACTGGCAGAGTCACAGCCACGACTGGCTGCTTGCACAAGAAGGTGGTTTGGAGCCCTAAGAGCAAAATGCAGAGGTAGGCTGAGGAAGGAGCCTGCTCCATGGCAGGGAGAGCTTTTGCAAGGACTTCCAGAAGGCTTGGCATGAATCTCCTCCCCAACTCATAGAGACTGGGTCCCTGCTGAGGTCTGTCCTGGCACCATATGTATGACCAAGCTGCAAATGGCAAGAAGGAAGGGGATGGCCCAGCCTGAGGCTTTCTCAAAAGGACAAAGGAGCTTTATTCAGAAGACCTTGGCCACCAGATTCTCATTCTCTACACAGTCACCAGTGAGAGGTAGCAGGACTCTGGATACCCATGTTTGGATTCCAGCTGCAACCCCGTGTCAGTGCTGTGTACTTTATTGGTCCCAGAAAATGTGTCCGGCATTCTGAATTGATGACAAATTGATTGAAACCAGATGTCATGAAAAAAGCCTTTTCCAAGTTCAATGGCACATGAATGGTCGCAGCCTACCCTCAGATAATCCGACTTCTGTGCCCCAGTCTGCCACAATAAACTAATTGGGAGGTTAATATTTTGTCTCTACGCTGTGAACTCCTTGGGGAAAGGAGCTTTTTAATTGCATGCACAGCCCATGACCTGGTAGGCTCTAAATCTCACTGGGTGATGGGCAAAGTTATGGTGGGACCTCAGCTGAACACCCTGAGCTCATGTTACTGTCTGGATTAGCAAAACTCCAGACTATTACATCGTCTGTAGTCTTCAGGCATTGCTGGGAGTTTAGTTTCCCCACTGAGCTAAGCTTTTTTTGGCATAGTCAAAAGAAGACAAACAAAACACCGCAGGTACAAAGGCACAGGAGGAAAAGCAGCATCAAGCTGTTGTTTGGCCAAGCCAGCAGATGCACGGTGGCAATATTGGCTTTGTAGGAGAGCAGAGGTGGCCAGAGCCTGCACGCCCAGGTCTCACCACTTTGCAGACCTCATCATAACAGATATATTTACACTGGATACACCTAATTAACACACCCTGCCAGACCCACGCTTGCACTCTTCAGCCTGCACATGCAGAGAGAGACCCCAGTTTGGTCAGCTTGTCCTCCCCAAGGCAGATAAAGATGACGTCAAAAGCCAGGCTTGATTCATGGACTGCCATCAGAAGGTCCCTGGGAGGATGAGTGATTGATCCTGTTTACCTTTGGCACAGCAAGGCATTTAACATCAGGTTGGGAGAAGCTTTGTAGTTGTTATTCTAATGGGCTTCAAGACAGAACTGTTTGTTTTGGAGCGTGATAAGACTTTTCAGACCATTGGCTCCGCGGGCAAGGCTCTGAAAGTCTATCACAGCACATGTGAAGCCACAGCACCAAACATGCTCTGCAGAGCATTACTAAGAAAACCTGCCCCTGCTTTATTTCCTTGTCAAAATTACAAAAAGCCCAACAAATCCTACAGCGTTCAGCTCACATCTCTTCCAAAAGCTGGGGGAAGAAGCCTGCAGCTGAGGTACGGCAGAGAAAAGGTTGAGAGCAGACTCTCCTGGTGACTAATGAAGCCGAGATAAGCATCTAGATGCTCGCTAAAACATACAGTATCACACGCAGATTAAAGGCTCCTTCCGAGATTTTGCAAGCAGCCAGTAACTCCTACCCAGCCATCTGCCCAGAGAGGGCCTCCGACTTGTCAACCAATCCATTTCCCCCAGTGCCACAGGCTGGGTGATACCGATCTCTGCTGTGTTTTCTTATGAGAGCTTTGATGTACAATCTCCTCGTGGCAGCTCCCTTTAGGGAACAAAGCCCTGCTCTAGCCAGGCTCCTCACCAGTTGTCCAGGTATTAGGTTCTTTTTTCCAGCTTCGGGGCAGCCCTATCACTAACCTTTTCCACTGACCTTTTGCAGGGAACCTTCTGCTCATGGCCATCTGCGTCCTCCCCCTTTTCTTTTAAAGCATTCACCTGAGCATTTGCAGCAAGCAGTTACACACACACTGGTCTGCATCAGTCACAAAAGCTCTGAGCCTCCAATTAACCACCTCATGCCTTTTAATGATACAATGCTGAACAAGGAAGAGAATTAGAGGGAACATCCTCAGAAGTGGTTTGCAGCAGGACAGAGCTGTCTTTATTATTGTTTGTATGAGGGTAGCACCTAGGAAACTCAGCTAGAGGCTGTGAAAACAAATGGAGAACTTGGGGAATTAATTTAATGTGGAGAATTTATAGTCTATAGGACAAGACAGAGTAGGTGGATGAGGTGTAGTGTAATGAGAACACAATGATTTTCTATGGATCAGAATAACCTGTCAGCATCCTTTACTCATCACTGCCACGTTCTTGTGTCCTCCCTCCTCAACACCACTTCAAGAGTGTGAATGCTGGCAGAGGGCTCAGTAGCAAAGACAAGTGTGCCTTTGACTCCCAAAGCCCCACACTGGAAGCACAGGGCAATGCCTTGTCTCTGTCTTCAAAAGATAGCTGGAGATACTGCACCTGCTCGGAAGGTTTCAGGCAAAACAGCATTTCAGAGGAATTCACCAATTCAGCAAAATCTCAGCAAGGTGAGTCAATTTTGCCCAGGTTCCCATGAAACTTGCACAGGGCTCCAAACATCAGAAACCTGCTGAGTTTCCTGCCTGGTCACCCATCTGGTTCCTCCACCGTTCAGGTTTCCAGGGCCCTGGGGCAGCCTGCTGCCAAATAGGCTGCTCAGCAAGAGGGGATTTCACTGCTCCCACACTTCTCATCTTGGGGTGTCCCAGACATTAGACCATAGGCAGAAAACACCAGAGCATCCGCAGATGGAGAGCCCATGAAACCCAGCAGAGAGGCTCAGAGATCCATGGATCAGCTCTTGAGACAACCCACAGTGCGAGCTGCTGCACTACTCCCTTCTGCAGAATTTCTACCTGGTTGTGTTCTGCTCTACTTTGGCAGGAATTCAGTCTAATTTCATCAAAACTAAACTTTTTCCCAAAACACAATCTTCTGTTTAAGCCCATTCCTAGCAGACATCCTCTCAGGACAGCTCATTTTCCTCTCAACAGCAGCCTCTGCACGTCAGGCCAGTTCCAGCTGCTCTCAGGTCAGGGGCAGAGAGTTGTACATCCTGTACAGCCCACCAGGAACACTACAGGGATATACAAATCAGCCAAATCTAAATTGTCTGCTCTGGAAGACAGATGATATGAACAATCTTACAGTCCCACGAGCTCGCCATGGGAGAAGAATGAGGTAAAATCTCTGTATTTATCCATCTAGTGGAAATATTTGATCTGCCTGAGGACTGCACACCAGATACTGTGACTACGATGTCATGGGCTGACCCCAGGGCTCAGAACAGTTCATCAGACTCAGACAAAGGAAAATGGGGGGGAAAGGAAGGGATTTGCTTGGAGATCACTGCCTAAATAACATTTATTCTGTGGTTTGCTAGAAAATATGGGGGACAGATTCTGGAAAGATTGAGATGAAGCAATACTGAAACAAAAGGGACTGAAGGATACTTGAAGTATACGAGACATTTCTTGTTCTGCTTCATGTAACACTGAACATTTCTCACTGCTCATGGACCAAGTGACAGCAGCAGCAGTCACTGTGCACAGGCACCTTTGCTTACCCTGTTCAGCCACCAACAGGCTCCACTGGGAGCCTAAATTTATCTGTCCTATGAGAATCATGTTTCTGGAAGCCTGTTGTTCCCAAGACATACCTGCAAGGTGTCAGGCAAGCACCAAGGCTCCTCCTTGGGATGCAGCCGGACGTGCTGTGAAAGCTGAGAGCTCCCAAGCACACTGTGGGGAAGTTCTCCTGGGAAACATCTGTGGGAGATATTGACAGCAGCTGAAGGGTTATGTGGGGCTTGAGCAACAAACCATCTGTCAAGACCTGCTTATTAGGATGTTTACTCACAAAATTGGCCTTTTCATCAGTGCACCAGAAGCAGTTTCTGAAAGCAGCCCTGACCACCAAGAAAACAGCCTCAGAATCAATCAACAGGAAGAGGAGTGGATCCAGCAGCCAGAGGAATCTCTTTCTAGCACAGGGATATTTTGTCAATTTTGCCATCTCTCCTACCTGAAGATCAGTAAATTAATTGGGTTTTTAGATCAATGTTAGTGAGGATTCTTTGCCAGGACAAAAAGCCTTTTGTTTCCTTGCCCCACACAAATCCATTAACTCTGTCATACAGTGGGGATAGTGATTTAATATTTTCACTTTGTTGTGTTTCCAGTCTAATAAAGGGTGGGAACACAACAGAAGGAAAACACAGTTCTCCACTTGCCTTTTTTTTTTTTTTTGGTTAAACATGAAATTAATTGTTTATTTCATATTTCTGTAACGAATAAATACCATGTTCATGAGCCCAAGCAACCTACCCTGGGTGGCAGTGGGCATCTGCAATGGGCCCAGGGGAAGACACATGCTCTGAATCAAATGTCAGTGGCTCAGCAATAAAAGCCTCTCTCAGGGCTGAGACCATCCTTCAAAGGCAGCAAGTCTCACCATAGAACAGCACAGGAAAAAGAAAGCAGCAGGGACCACAGCAGAGATCCCTATCTCCATGGCAAGGAAGGGGAGGGGAAGGAAAGGGAGCTCGTCATTTAACAGCAATAATAAACACACTTCTGAGTGTGCTTCTTCCTCTCCCTGCAGGAGCATCTTCACCCTAAGCACTGATGGGCTTCAGGTGGGATCAGTCAGATCCAAACCTCTCAGTCCCAATATCCCTGTCGGAAAAATACTTTAGGGTAGCTGTGGATTGTGCAGCTGTAGGGTTGCTGCAGGGTGTCCCACAGTGCTGAAGACAGTGATGGCTTACCTCGATGTGTTTGTTGTTCCATACAAACCACTCAGAAGACACCTGTAAAAAAACATGGATATGTTGCAGATAAGAAGAGGATCATATCTGTTTTCTTCCAAGCAGCTGAACACCAAGGAAAACACTCTCATGAGGTGTTTGACAGGAGAAACAAGCCAGAACTTCACTTTCATTCAGCATTCAGGCTTTAATGCCAAGCCACAATTTATTCCATGAAGAAGAAAAAAAAACAGTAAAGGAAGCACTTACCAGGATGAACATGCTGTCTGCTGTGGCCTGGAGGCAGGAAGGTGGCTTAAGCAAAGGCAGGGATCAGCATATCCAGGTCAGTGGCCAACACTGCCCTTGACCTCACTGCCCACCACGTGGGATGGCTGCTTGCCTGGCGCAGCTCCTGTGGCTCCTGCCATGGCCTCTGCAAGCTGCTCCAACAGGATTTAGAGGCCTCTCTCTTATCAAACCTGATGGATTTCCTCTCCCACTCCTTTCCCAGCCCTTGTCCTGCACTGGGAGATGCAGAGCATGATGCAGCACTGAGGACTGACCTTATGTCTAGAACAAGGAGACCATCACCATGGTTTTGCTTTCCAAGACTCTGGATTTTTAGCAAACACCTACTCATTCCTGAATTCACCTTCCCAAGAGAAGAGCAACTTCAGGAAATCATGTCAGTCAAGGGTCCAGGAAAGAAAACTGTAATGTGATACAGGTCTAACCCACAGAAAGGCTGGGAACGTCTCCTTTTACAGAGGGTCCTTCCAAAAGGAAACCAACCCACTGTAAATAATGTGTCTGGGAAGAGAAGGCAAACCTTTAACCATTCCCTTGCCTCCACTGCTTGCTCAGTTAAACTGCAGCTTTCCTTTGAAGCCAGGCAAAGTTACCCTCTCTGCTTTCTAGTTCTGTTCTCTGGCTCTGGGTAGCCCAGAGATCCTGCTGTTTTGCTAATCTCACTGCCTGAAACTGGGATTAAAGTTGGATTAGCCAGGCAAATGACTGAGTGGTGCTCCAGACCCTCCACATTTGGTATTTGTGCCTGCCTCATTTTCCCAGCTCTACCTGGGCATCCAGGGGAAGGGAAGGGAGAGGATATAGAAAGGGTCATTCCGTCTTTTCCCAAGTGCCATTCCCAGGATTTACACAAAGTCCTGCTACTGATACAGAGCACAAAGCACATTCACTCAAATAATTGAACTGGTTTTAGCTCAGTGTCCTCAAATATAACAAAATTAATTTCTTCCTTTAAAAGCCCTCCTTGCTATTACTGCTTAAATCAAGGACTCAAGGTACTGCTTCTCCCAAATTCAGACTGAATCTAGTTTCACCACACAGAGTCTGGCTTTTAAGAAAGAGCAGGGAGTTCCTTCCAATGTTAGCCAAAAGAAGTCATTGGGACAGTTTGTACAAACAGGCATGGGACATTTGGAAAGCTTAGAGACCTTGATCCAGCATTCCTGAGCACATGCTTAATTCACCCCAAAGCCTGTGCTGAAATGCTTCGCTGACTAAGAATGGGCTTAATCACATGCTTAAACACTTACTGCATGAGCACTTCAGAGATTAAGATTGATTAGGTCCTTCTCCTACCTGTACCTCATACCTCCCCTCCTCATGAAAATCTCATTTCTGAAGGCACAAAGCTCATAAGGAGACACAGGGAACACATTTTTCAACAGGTTGCAAATTTTCCAGCTTCCTGCCCCTTGACCACAGAAGACTTGACCTTTTTTGGGAGGGATAAAACAATTTACTTACAAAGCCTAATGGCATGAACCCCATCATGAGGTCAGAATCCAAATCATACAGGTTTTCCTTTAGTATTGTCAAGAAAGTCTTAGTTCCCAGGACTTAAAACTCCTTTAAAAATAACAAAAGCCAGATTTTCAGAGCTTGGCTCAGTGAAATCAAGTTGTCAATGTTAATACACTTTATTGATCTTAAAGGAATACAACATGGAAACAAAGGCCATTAATTGAGAGAGAGGGTCTGTTTACATTAACAAGTCATACAGCATGAAAGGAGCAGATCCAAACTCAGGTCGCCACAAACTGAGGTCCCCACAAGAACAATATATGAAGTTCAAGTGTTTACTTCAGCCTAGACTTAGTCTGGTCCTCCATGTCATCTGGACCAAGCTTGCCCATATTTTTTGACTGGAAGCTATTCCAGGCAGCCATCACTGGGTCAGATCCCCATATCCCTGCTCAGGTGAAAGCACATTTGCTGTGCCCCTGCCTGGGTCAGCGTTCTACCAGCATGCTCCAAAACTGCTCTGCTGCCCAAACCAACATTGGTCAAGTGGAGATGACCATGGGATGCACTTCCAGACTGCTCTGTTGCTCCAAACCAAGGCACAAATGGAGACAGTCAGATGGAGAGAAGAACTCCCCAAGCACAGGAAATTCCCAAGGCAAGGAGCAGTGGAGGCACTCTGGCTCTAGATGGTTCATTTGGTTTGGAGGTCACCAGCTTTTCCTACAGTTTATAAACAACTGCAGGGTGTAAAACTGCTGCCCAAAGTGATCCCAAGGTAGACTCATTTATGAGGAAGTCATGAGGAACACACACAGATTGTGTCCAGAACAGTGTTTGTCATTCAGGGGATGATGTTCAGCACGACAGAGGACTTCAGCACAGACTGCCTGCCTGAAAGGGTGGATGAATTTATTGTGCCAGAGGACAAGAGTGACCAAAACCACGTGTCCATAGTCTGAAAAAATGCATGTCACCATAAGCCAAGTGTGGAAAGTGAACTTCTTGGCAAAGCAATGCAAAACTTGCCTTCAGCAGAAGTTGGGAGAGCAAAAGACTAATAAATATTAGAGTGAGGAGAATTCAATTGCATAGACAACTCCCATCAGTTACTTCAAGATCAGAGGAACATAGGAAATGGTCTGCTGGGTCAGCAGGATGGTGCATCTCCCCCAGCTGCAGGAAAAGACAATCTTGAGGAGGAGCACACAAGCCTGGCCACTGTTTGCAGTCCAGTCACCTCACACTCTTCCTGGCATCCACAATCATTGGTAGAGCACATCTATCCATACCTTCTCTTTCCCTCTGAACTTGCTGATATTACATCCATCTCACTATTTCCAGCAGAAGCAAATTCCCTGCTGTGTAAAAAAAGCACTTTCTAGTATCCCTTTTAAACAGATCCCCCTGGTTTTCATGTATCTCCCCTCATTCCAGAACTGTGAGAATTTTGAAACCCCAAAGCAACTCATAGAATCATAGAACAGCTGTTGGAAAAGACCTGTAAGATCAAGGCCAACTCTTAACCCAAGCACCATCTTGCTCACCACTAAATCAAGTCCCCAAGTGATGCATTTTTTGAACACTTCCAGGGATGGTGACTCCACCGCTTCCCTGGGACGCTTGTTCCAATGCCTGAACATCCTTTCAGTGAATAACTTTTTCCTAATATCTGATCTAAACCTCCCCTGGCACAACTTGAGGCCATTTCCTCATGTTCTTGTTAATTGGGAGATCGACCCCCCCCCACTGCCCCACCCCAGCTCCACTCTACTCAGGAAATTGTAGAGGTTGATAAGGTCCACCCTAAGCCTCCTTTTCTCCAGGCTGAGTCCCCCCAGCCCCCTCAGCCACTTCTCTCAACACTTCTGCTCTAGTCCTTTCATCCATTCCATTGCCCATCTCCGGACATACTCCAGCACCAATTGTTTCTCACCACAGCTCTCCATCTAGAATGTTAAGCTGAGAATTGTTCAGTTTTTTCTATTAGCAGCTCAGTCATATTTATTTTTGTTGGCTACTCCAAAGGCACATACTAGACTCTGAAGCTAGCTATTAAAAATGTATTTAGCTGTTTCTGCTTCCTTAAAAATGTCCTTGTCTTCTCTTGTAAGAAAAATCACGTGCCTGGGCAAAGCCATGCCCAGCATGGTGAGTCACCTGCCAAGTGGCCAGCACAGCTCATCAAAGCCTTTGCTGCCCTTTGTGACAGGAGGGGGTACAGGTCCCTCAGGGATGGTTTTGCTGGCTGCCACCTGAGTGCCTGACCTTCCTCTAAACTGATTGCCAACAAACTGATTTGGGATTACTGAAGGCACAGGACTGCTGTGGAGAATTCGTTTTCAGGCTTTATCCAGCATGAACCCCAACCCATGAGAAAAGTAGAAAACTTGAAAGGGATGGACAGATTCCTGCTGAAGCCCCAGGACAGGGAAAGCTGCAGAGGGCTGGGACCTAGAGGCTCTCTGCAAGCAGGGGCTGTGCTGTGGAAGGCCAAAACCAGACCTGGGGAATGGAAGCTCATCACTTGTACTTGGTCAGATGGTTTAAGCACCTCAGTAACTGGGAGTACTGATAGTGGCTTGGATCATTCAAAGAGTTCTGGAAGAAATAGGCAGAGTCCCTGGGAGGACTCCGTTTAGTCCAGTCTAATGTACTGAGCGAGGTGTTAGGCTGAAGCACCTCCTCTTCCCACCTCTTCTGGAAATACAGATGAACCAGGATCAGAACACTCTATTTATGGGACTCTCCATTCCCCCCTTCCCTCAGACCCAGCTGTCTGAGCCCTTGCTCCACAGGCACGTTGGATTTCTCATGGCAAGCAGGAGGTCCACAGCAGGGGCCCCATGCAGTTGGGATGTCTGGGCACCATGCCAGGGCCTCTCCCTGACCCTGCACGCACCAGACACAGCTTGATTCTTTATTTGCTGACCCACAGCTGGTAGTTGGGGTGAGGGAGCAGAGGATAGACCCAGAAAGCCTGCTGGAAGGCAGACAGCAGTGACACACTCATCCCCTCAGAGTGTGTGGTGCTGATAGCCTCAGTGGGAGTGATGGTATTCCAGAGGTGTGCAGAAACACTGCATTATCTGAATCACAAGGAATCCAGCTCAAAGGGGTCTGCTCATGTTCCTTTATGCTCCTGTACTTTCCTGCACTCAGTTACATAAGGAGCATAGGGATACCTAATCCCAAAACTCCCCTCTACCACCTACCCCCACCTTGAAACAGCTCCCAGTGCAATGAAATGTTCCTGCTTCAGATTTCCAAAGACAACCATAAACACTGGGGATAATTAAAAAGTGAACATCATGAAAAATACACTGGCAAGGACTCCAGGCTGTGAAGCTGGAAAGCCAGGTAGCTTAAAGAAGCGCCAGATATTCAACTGGTCTCCAAGATCAGCAGATGTTTTTCAACCTAACGTTGCAAAAACTTACTAACTCAGATGTGTTTCCAAAATCAGAACCAGAGATGAGAATGTGTGCTGTGTATTGGGACCATATCAACTACTTTTCCAGCACTGTTAAGATGTTATTAAAAAAAAAAAAAAAAAAGAGGGGGTTGGGTGTAGATAGAAAACACTAGGTCTGTTTAAAGGATTCTGGATGCTTACCTAAGTCATGTAAGAAAAGGAAAATTCCTTCCCCAAACTGAAAAGACTTGAGTGCAATTAAGAGGGAGATACCATCAGCCCATTTCCAAGTCTAGTATTAAGCTATTCAACAAGAGAACTGCAGAATACAGTGGCTGCAGCTGATACAGTCCTTAGCCATATTTAGGCAGTTATTTTATTTTCTTTTTTTACTCAATTATCTGAAAAGAAACCATTCAGCAGCTCACTTTTGAAAACCAACCTCCCTCACCCAGTACAAGGCAATCTGCTATAGCACTGCAATTAAAAACTCATCATCCCAATACCACTGGGCATTGGTTTGTCTTTCCATCACCAGCTCCTTTACAGCCAGAGAGCGAGTGCACGGCTGAGGATCCTCTCTGCTGCTTTGCCACATCTTTGAGGAGATTTACAGGGATTTGCACGTGTTTTTCTCGCTCAAAGAGAGATTATGTGGCTTGATTAAGAGATATTCTAGGAAAGAAACTACCAGCTTCCACAAGACATTCCCTTTGTTTGATGTAACACCCATCAGTTATTAATGGGACGGCTTTAAGCTGCTGCTTAGCCTTAGTAATGCCATATTTAACAACAAACATTACTTCTCTCCCCTCTCTGCAGTGGCAGCCTTTGTCCAGCAATTTCTGGATGAATTATTCTAAACCAATATATAATTTTTTTATACATACATACATACATATATATATACAGGCCGCCCTTCCATGTGAAAAGTAATAGGAGAGTTATGAACAGATAAGGGGTGTTACAGCTTTTGCTGCTTCATAGGAGGTGGAAGTGCAAGGACTTTCTGGGTCACTGAATCCACAGCCTGGTGATGTACTGCAAAACCCTTACAGAAACTGATTTTCAACTCCTTAAAATAAAAAAAAAAACACAAAACAGGAAAAAAATCATATGAGACATTATAAATATGGATTTAGTACACTGCAGACTGAAAAATAAAATCTGCCTCTTAGGAAAAGTGTTCCCACTGCTTTAGAAGCTGCTCTCTGAGATGGTTAATTCTGAGTAGATCTTTCCTTCCCACATTTGCAATGCAAGAAACCTGAGAAAAAAACTGTTCTGCCTTTTAGGTGGATGACAGCAGGAAGGGCACAGAGGAACCACAAAGGAAAGCTCTGCTCAGACCTTGCTATGGAATGGACAAGCTGCACACATATCCATGAAATCCACACCAGCCACAGCACCCACTCCAGTTGTTTGGCCACTGCTTAGTGGATGCCAAAGCAGAGGATGAACCTGCAGAAACCAGCTCAACCTGCCCAAAACCTCCAGCCTCCCCCCAGGCAGCTCCAAAGCTTTTGCTGTGAATGGAAGCAGTGCTGCCTATGGAGGGCTCCTTTCTCCTTTGCTGCCAGTCACCTCCAGTCCCATGGGAAGAACCTGAGACACAGACCAGTGGGTGACACAATTGTCACCTTCCATGACCCTGCTAGGGCTGTGAGAGAGCCAACTGCCAAAGCTACAGAGGGCACCATGGACTGGCAGCCTGTGCTCTCCTCCACCCAGCCCAGCTCCCAGAGCACACAGCTCTTGGGGATTCACTTACTGGACGTTCCAGGGGGACACCTGTTGTGTCCCACAGATCGATTTGGTTACAGAAACCAACCATCTGTCCCCGTGTTGTACCAACCAAAGTCTGCAAGCACCCAGACAGAGAGGAGGATTACTATTACACTTCCATCTGCTCTGCAACATGAACTGCCCATCAGCTACAACCTGAAGATGCCTCTGAGACCCTAAAGCCCACCTTGCCCCTGGAAAAATGCAAGCTACAGGAAGCACAAGGGAGCCATGGCAAGCCAATTCCTTCAAAGCACAAGTCACATCCACAGCATTTTAAACTTGCCCCATTTCCTGCATGGCTAAATGCAAGGAGTATTAACAGGTGACATCTAAGTGGTGACAACACCAATATAAAAGCACTGACTGGGTCTGCACCAATGTAACAAACTTTAAAAAGTATTAAAACAGACTGTTTATTACAGCATATGATGTGTTATATTAATTTACACAATGATATATATATAAAAACAGCCATTGATGATGTACAGTAAATTGGACATCAACAGGAATATTAAAACTACTGATACTCATGCACGTGACATGCATATGGGGTTTTTTTTCTTTTTCAAAAGCAGTTTTACACAATATAATGAAGTTACTAAGCCTTGGTCAGCTGCTCCAGCAGTTTACTCTGGACACCACCGCCGTCCGCAGCGTGACTCCCAGGAGATCGGAGCAGACTGCACTCCAGAGAAGGCAACTTAACCTTGGAGACAGATTGAACAGGAACCCTTTCCTGTTGGGGGAAGGCTGGGGGAGGATAGGAGTGGGTTTCAAGAAGAGAATCAACAAGAAAAGAAAAAAAAAACAGACCAGAGTACCAGAAGGAAAAAGTTCAAGATGTGGCAACAGCAGCAGCAGAAAGGGACAAGCAAAAACATGAAGAACTGCCCTCATTCCCTCCCCTTTATTCCCTAAGAACTTATGACCTTATGCTGTTGATATCCTGTATAGGACCCAGAACTGGAAAACCTAGGCAAGGAAGATCCATTCCCAGAAAAATTATCCTTTTCTCAAAGCCTTCTGACACCACGCGCTGGAGGCTGTTCACCACTGAAATGGCAGTGTTGTGTTGTTGGGTTTTTTTAAACAAGTGTAACGGTCTTTTATTTCCACATAAAAGGCACTAGTATCCACCCAAATTCTGAAAACAAGTGACATAATTTACCTTAAGTTTTAAATATTTGTATTAAAAAAAAAAAAAAATCTGTGGAAATATGTACAAAAATAAGCACCTTGCTTCCGAAAGCAGAAGCAGATACATTCCACCAAGTCACCTCACTAGACGGTCGTCATGAGCTTCAGGGAGCCTGACCGAAAACGGAGGATCTTCTTCTTGAGGTTATGGGAGGCTTTGATTTTGACAAAGGCCTTGGCCGCATTTTCATGCAGCTCTGGCGCCGTGACTGTTTGGATGGGGAGCGTCTGGACAAACTGGGACCAAATCAGGCCCCCGCTCTCATCAGAGTCGCTGGTGGTCGTGCTCTCCCCTACAAACTCCACCTCGCTCAGGCTTGACTCACTGTCTCCAAAGCAGTTCGTGGTGTAGTTGCTCTGCTCGTCCTCGCTTGTGTCCACCACAGTGGAGTGGAACAAGGACTCGCACTCGGCTGAGTACTCTGAGTCGCTGGCCACGTAGGCGTAGGGGCTGACATAGGGCAGGGGCACCTGTGAGTAGACGCCCACACCCTCCCGCCGGTTCCTCCTCGCCCTGCGCAGGGCCTCCTCGTAGGAAATCTCTGCCGAGGACTTCCAGCGGCGGTAGTCGGCACGCTTGTGTTTGGGCTTGGCCACCACAACCTCCCGGCCGTGGCCGTGGGAGCGGAGGGCGGATCTGTGCAGGCTGGCCTGCCGGCCCGGGAGGCCCGGCTCCAGCGGCAACCCGCTGCCTCTCTTCCCCCGCGACGAGGGCTTTTTCAGTTTCTTATTTGTATCCAGTTCCTCAGGAAAGCGGCACTTCTTGCCGACTGGTTTGGCTTTCTCCCGCAAGGTCTGCGAGCTGTTTTCCACCCCATTGGCAAGGTGGGACCTGTGTTTCAAGGCAGAGCTTTTCAAAATCTTGACATTCCGGGTGCCTTTGTGAAGCTTCATGCTTTGCTGCTGGGCTGGGATGTACTGGGCATTCACCAGCAGCCCATCGTCCAGGCTCTGTGAGGAAGAGCCCTCGCTTTTGAAATCCAGCGCAGGCCTCTCCTCAACAGCTGGCGACGAGGAGCGAGCTGCCTGCAAGCTGCTCTTCAACAGGATCTTTTTGGGAGGCTGGCTGACCCTGTTCTCTGGCTGCAGCACCACTGGCTTCCCGGAGGACTCTTTGGGAGATGTAGCAAAGAGCTGGCTGTTCTCCTTGGGGACATCCCCTGCCATGGCCACAGCATTGCGGCCCAGCTCCGGTGGTGCCGGTTTGGTGCCCCGTGGCAGGTGCTTGCTCTGGAGTTCGGTTGTTGTGCTGGGTGGGAAAGCTGCCGGCAAAGGGGCCTTCCTACTCTCCAGCTGCTCCCCAGCTGGCTCCCTTGGCCTCTGCTTCAACGGGGAGGGAGCTGTGTGGTCCGGAGCGGGGGTCCCACCAGGAGGCAAACACACTGGCTTGGAGCTCTTCAGGTTCACCACGTTGCCGTGGGCCACCATCGCTGCCGGCTGCCGGACGCACATGCTCCCGTGCCTCAAGATGCCTTTGGTGGCATCAGCATTGAGACTTGTCCGGGGTTTGTTAGTCCTTACTGCGTGAGTCTTTTTCTGAACCAGGCTTAAGATGTAGCTGTCTATCCTCTTGCTGGTGGAAGGGCACGGAGCTGGCCAGGAGCTCTGGGGGGGGAAGGCGTTGGCAGATTGTCCCGAGTCCGTTTCGGATGGGGTGCAAACGTCGCTCATATCGCAAGCGAGCCTCTCCTCTTCTCGCTGGGGGTTCTCAGTCACGGGGAGAAGGAACATGGGGCTCTGCACAGCCACGGCGTGGAGGGGGCTGGGGTAGCGGTAGATGTCGTTCCCGTTTTTAGACACCAGATCGCACTGGTACTTGGGATGTACATCTGCAACGACATCGAGGGAATTTGAGTGCGGTGTGGACAAAGAGCGACAGACAGAGCCTGCGGTCTGGTCCTCATGCTGGCCTTCCTTATTATAGTCCATCCAGCCTATGAGATCTGAAAGGCATTTTAGAAGAGTTTAGAGAGCCTGCCAGGGACAGCTGTGCTACGTTTTTAATGTGCTGCCAAGGACACCGGTCCATCTATGCACACAATGCAAAGCTTTAACAGTAGCAGCAATTTTGCAACCAGGGGTGCTGTTCAAGCAATATAAAAAGCAGCACTATCCTTCAGTGGCTCTCCCTGTCACTGCATCTACGAGGGATTTACCCCACTATGACCACATGGTTAAAACAATAAAAATCACAGCCCTAATGAGAACATCTACATTGGTTTCAAACCTGTGCCCAGGTTGTTAAGATCTTCCTATCTTCCTTTCAAGCCACCCAGAAGTCTGCAAGCGTCTCCTATATGTTACACAGTCACCTGTGAAACTCTCTGCAGGCCTCAGCACATATGAATTTTATATTTTACTTTGCTAAATCCAAAGAGAAACATAAAAAATACAGACAAGAGAACAATTAATTCTTCTAGCTCATTGACAAATTTCACTTCCAGATTCTTTCAAGCATATCTCAGGTTAGGGAAAAATCCAGATCTAATTTTATTGTTGTTTCTATTATTGTTACTACTATTATTATCATAATATTTATAGCAATGCTAATAGTAAAACAGATGCTCCCTTTAAGTGATAAGGGGTTTAAGAATGGGAAACAGGCTCGTGTTTTCACACAAGTCCTAGGAGTGCAGGTCAATCCAGCTGACATCCTAGCCTTGGCTCTGCAAAGAGAGTTCTGCCAGAGAAATCCAGTGCATTTCAAGATGCATGAGTCAGATTTAATGGCTAAGGAGCTTACTAGGGAGGTAAGCAACCTTAAGAGCAGGGCTTCCACCCAGGCACCTAAGATTATTATTATTTTCTTAAGCTTAAGTTGCCCTTGTATTCTTGGGTAGGGGTACAATCTAAATGATCCTCTGCCAGTCCTGTTTTCTGCCCTTGGGCTGGAAACTTCAGCCAGGGTACTCCAATTTGAATGCTCAGTGCTCATCACTTATCTAAGGCTTATTTCAAAGAGGTCTCATGGGCATTGATGAAATTTGTTGATAGAGATGATGTTCCTGTGTGAGCAGGAGAGGAAGAACAGGGAAGTTAAGAGCATAAACTTCCTCCAGATCACCTCTCAGTTTTCCCACATTTCCTAAATTCTGTGTTGGCTTCAAGGAATGTTGATGAAAAAGACATTTTTGAAACTTGTCAGATTTGTGAAATTTCATCCCTGAAAGCGAGACTGTATGAATAATGAGAGATTTAGGTTTTCGTGGTATATACAGAAAAAACATCAATGCAATGATGGAATTCCTTGTGTGTGGTTTTTTTTTAATGTATGGCCCACGAAGATCACATAATACCTTACAACAGGGAGCATTAAATTACCTTGAGCTGCTCACAGGAAAACTAAGAGGACTTGTCAGCATCTCAGAATGAATGCATCCCAGGCTGTATTTCCCCAGTTCAGAAACAGAAGAGCATGAATTGTTCTGTCCTTGATTCACAACAAATCACTATAAGTTAACCCTAAAGAGCAGAAGGCAAATTGGAAATACTGTGGTTGGAATCATCCTCCCCAACCCAGAATGAGCTAAAGCTTTTGAAAATGTCTGCAGTCAGTAACACTTGATCACAACAGTCCTATTGAAGTGTCTTTTCTGGAGAACAGAGGAGGCCTTCCTATTGAACCATCCCACACATCAAGGCTTGCATCTTCAGACTGGTGTCCAAGGAAAGTTCACAGCTCTTTGCCAAAGAGACAAAATGTATCTGCCCCGTTCGTGATGTCTACCTGTCTACACTATATAAATGCAGGACATGCCTCACCATGCTCACCTGGGGGTTGAGGGCCCTCAGAACTGACAAAATGACTGCTAAAAAGAGACTGACATGTGTCCTGACCCCCTTAAACCTGTATCTAGCTCCTTACTCTGTGACTTTAATGCTGACATGGCTAAGAACTATCGTTAATTATTGCTATTCACTAAAAATGCTTTTCTAAAGAAAACCACAAGAAATCAGCTGACTGATGTGTTTCTGTGTACAGGTACCACTGCCCTCTGCTGGGTAGAGCAGCTGTCATATCTTCACATGCCATTTTCATGTGTTTAGAGTGACATATTCACGTGTAAGGCTGGACCAGGGGAGGGCAAACAGTCCTGCCCCATGACCCAGGTACGTGAGAGGCACTGGGATCTTTTCAGAGCATAATGTGGCACATGAAAGGAAGAAGGGTTAATCCAACCCAGGTGCTCCTGAGGCAGTATTTCCAAAGCCAAAGCCACCTCCTGGAGTATGATGTATTTGACCTGCTTTTACTATACCTGCAGATTTAGGGCGTCCATCTGAGATATTCAGTGTTGCCTCCAAAGGGCTGCAAAAGCAAGTGCTAGAATGGCAACTGGATAAACACTCACTGAAGACAGAGTTAGATGAATTGGAAAGCGATCCAGAAGCTCCATCACTCAGCTCATAAAACCCTATAAAAATAAGAGTTTGGATTTATATTAGTTATGTCTACACAAAGTTACTATTTGTGTCCCTAGAAAGGCAGTCAAGCTGGTGTTTGAGTTGGCTTACTCTAATGCAAGTAGTTATGGGATTTCATTCAGTCACCCCAAAACCAGCCCACAATTTAGTAATATCCTTATTGCCATGAATTTACTTTGTTTAAAAGTAAAGCACTTAAAACAGCAGAACTTATCCCAGCATATGGAATTTTTTTTAAACTTTACAAGGTTTTAACCCTTACAGGGATTTTCAGATTTTAGCAACAAGGATCCAGGCTGTGTTTGGCAGCCCACTCATCTAATAGAGTGTTATACTTCCAAGACAGACTCTCCAACTATTACTTAACTACAAAAGTGTTGGTCCCAATGCTATCCATTACTTTCCTCAAAGTTCTGGAGAGAAACATAATATTTGTGGATGACAGGAAAGAGGACAAATGGTAAATAATGTGGAGACACATCAGATTTAATTTCCTGGTAAACTGGGACTACTCAAGGAAAAATGACACACCACCACCAAAATTTAAAGGGTTCATTTAGGAATAAGGAATGCAGAGCATGCCTACAGAATGGGGATGCATCCTGGAAAACAATAATCCTGGAAAGGGCTTAGTCAGCGTGGAAAAGCAGCTCAATCAAGCTTAATGATATGGCAAAAAAAAGCTAATGAGATTGTTGGATGTACAAAGAAATTAATGAATAGCAGCAGGGAAATGACTTCAGCAGTCTACTCGGCCCTGGTAAGAAACATTGGAACGGTGAGCCCAGCCCTTGAATCCAACATGCTTAAAACAAAGCTAAAAAATTGGAAAGAGGCCACCAAGCTATTTAGGAGCTTGGAAAAATGCCTTAAAATGAATGACTTCAAGAACTTGACCTGTTTAGCTCATCAAATAAAAGCCAGGAATTATATTGTATAGCACCTCCAAGAGGAGGAAAAGCTGGGTATTAGAAAAGAGCTTTCTTTAGGGGAGAAAAGGATATAAAAATATCAGTGCTGAACAAGTCAGATTCAGACAAGAAATTAGCAATGGCTTTTAACAATCGTGAGTTGGAGGATTCTCCACTTTTTAGTGTCTTCAGAACAAGTTTAGAGGCTTCTAGGAAAGGCTCCCCATAGTTAAATACCACTTACTGGCTTCAACACAGTTAGAATGAGATGAAATTCAATATATGGGGGATGAAATTGTTTGATTCCATGTTCCTTTCTGGCTGTATGACCACTTTTGATATCTTCCTCCTGGTGGTGGTGCTTCTTTTTCACCATTTTTCCTTCAGCCCCCTCCCTAATATACAGGACAATCAGAACTTTTCAAACTAACGTGAGGGTGGCCTTGAAAAAACAAATGCCCCAAACACTCAAAATCTAATTAAGCTTGAAATGCTCCTTTGAAAGAAGCAAACAGCAACCTTTCCCGTGGTCAGTGAACTCTGTTAGTAGGAATTCATTATCAGAATGTGAACGAGCCGTAGACATTTACTGTTGTAGTACTGAAAACTCCAGCACTAAAATCTACAGCCAGTTTAATTCCAGGCCCCAAGGGAGGCTGCATTTTGCTGAGCACTGCCCTTACCTGAACTTGGACGACTGTCTGTCTCCAGGTGTTCATCTGTCGTTTTTTCCACGTCCAGGCGGAGATCACTTATTTGCTTATCCAGCTCTTGCAACTGATTTAACAGCCCAGCATCCCTCCTCCTCAAGCAGTTCTGGAAAAGAAGAGGACAAAGAACATCAGCTCCTTCAGTGGGGCAGATGTGAAGGGGTCCCAAAGACCAACAGACTTCTCTATCTAAGCCTTGTGAAACACCTTGTCCATATTCTTTTATATAAAAACTGAACAAAGCCCTGACATTTTAGATGGATGCTCTGGATAAATACTTAAGAATTATGCAGGCACTCATCCCAGCCTGTTCCAGCCAGTTCTGCACGAGGAGCGTGTTCCACAGTTGAGGAGGACCAACACACTGTGCTGACCACAGCTGCAAGAACAAAGCTGGATTGTTTGATACGGCCAAACCAGACCTGTGCACGTGGAACAGGCAAGGACGGCTGTGCCAGCCTAGCAGGGCACGCTCCCCACCACACTGGTGTTACTCAAAGATCACATCTGCTCACACAATGGCACCAACCAGCTCTGCCAACAAGTGCCTGTGGTGTGGGAACCGCCTTGTTCTGCTGCACATTATGAGCTTAGAGTCTACCATCCAGAGAGCAAGATTCCCAGGGCAGGGATCACAGCCCTTTTATTAGTTTTGCAGTGCAGCAGGAAGGAAGAGTAATTCTTCCTCTTCTCCCATTATAATTGTATGAAATTGCTGTGAGATGAATTTTAAGGCTATTTATGAAGGCAATTTGATGGCATAAAAAAAGCAATAAGAAATTATTTTGCAAGGCACTCATTAACCCACGGTCAACACAATCAGTTTCCCCCTGTGTATTATAATGTTGCTTATCCATCATCTGTTCAGCTTCATACCCTTCAATTGCTCTGGCTTTGGGGAGAGTGGAGGAGGCAAGGGGAAGGTTCATCTACTTTCGTTTCTTCGAGTGCATCATTTGATTGGCACCCAGGGGTGCTGTGATACGTTCATTGCAATGAGTTTTGATGCTCATAGCTGGACTAGTTCTAAACCCACTGAATCCAGGACAGTCATAGAACCATAGAACGGTTTGGGTTGGAAGGAACCCTAAAGGTCGTCTCGTTCCAACCTCCTTGCCATGGGCAGGGACACCTTCCACTAGACCAGGTTGCTCAGAGCCCTGTCCAGCCCAGCCTTGGACAAAGGGAGAGCAAATGCTAAAAGCACTGGCAAGCACTGGTTGAAGACGTGCTGGCGTTTAAGACCATCCTTTGGAGAACCAAAGGGGTGATCCCAAGCCTTCTCCCCCATTCCTGCGGGAGCCAGGGCTGGCTGGCAGCCAGGCTGGCGGAGGTGATGGGTTCAAGGGATGACTTCGCTGCGCCACCTACTGCCACCAGCGCCCCCTCCCCCAGCCAGCACCGCATCTGGTTCCAATCTGCAATGTCAAGTGCACAAATTAAAGTGCTACCACAAATCTCCAGCTTTTTCTGGTCTTTTTTTTTTTTTTTTTTTTTTTTTTTTTTTTTGTAATGATTCCGTGGTCCTTCACTACGGCTCTCGGCCGGCAGCCAGCCCCTTCTCAGCAGAAAAAATAATTTATTTTTATCTTTCTAAGAGGGAAATACCCCTAACTTAACTAAACCAAAAGGCTAATAAGAAAAAAAAAAAAGGACAAAAAACGAGGGTTGGGAAAAGAATAAATCAGGGAAATAAATCACGCAATCCAACTTCTCCCTGGGTGAAAGCAAATGCTGAGCCGCGCACAAAGAGCGCCAGGCACAGCTGTACGCTATTTTCACTGAAAAATGATCTGCCGCTTCATGCCGCCCTCCATCTCTTCCCACACCAGCTCCAAAGCGCGTCCTCCAACAAAAGCATCCCTTCCTTAAGGGCCCGATCCTGCCGGTACCCGAGCGCCCGCTGCCTCCTCTCGGGGCTGGGACCCGGGAGCTGGCTCCCAACTTCCATTCATGGCAACGGCGGCGCTTCTCTTGCCATGAATGGAAGTGGGACCGCCGGCCTGGCTCCGGGACCCGAAGGGAACTCTGCGGTCACCCGGCACAACGCCGGCACGACCCGTCCACCTCCGAGCTGTCACCGGCCCGCCGCCTCACCTGCGCGCCGTGCCGGGGTGACAGCGGGGCGGGGATGCTCCCCGCGGGCCTTCCCTGCTCCTCTCTCGCCCCTCCGCGGGCAGGACCCGCGGGTCACACCGACACGAGGGGACCGAGCGGGCGCGCGTCTCCCGGCGCTCCCCGCCCGCATCCCCGGCGCTCCCCGCCCGCATCCCGCGGCGCTCCCCGCCCGCATCCCGCGGCGTTCGCCACTCGCATCCCGCGGCGTTCGCCACTCGCATCCCGCGGCGCCCCCCGCCCCCGCTCACCAGCTGCCTCCGCAGGAGGAGGATGTTCTCCTCCAGGAACTTCTCCTCCAGGCTGCGCGGCGGCGGCCCCTCTCCCGGCGGCTCCCCGCGGCCGCCCTGCGCCCCGGCCGCCGCTCCCGCCGGCCGCCGCAGCAGGAGGCTCTTCACCAGCAGCTCCTGCCGCTGCCGCAGGTACTCCAGCTCGCCCAGCCCGGCCAGCGTGGCCTCCAGCCGCTCCCGGGTGCGCTGCCGCTCCGCCTCCGCTTCGCCCTTCTCCCGCCAGCGCGCATCGGGCTCCCGCGGCGCCCCCGCGGGTCCCCCCGCCGCCTGCCCCGGCCCCGCCGCCGCCGCGGCGCTCGCCACGGGGCTCGCCTTCATCGCCGGGGAGGGGGCGGCCGCCGCTGCCAGCCCTGCCCGCGGGGGCACCGCGCCGAGCCCCGCGCTGATGCCGCCGCTGCCGCCGCCGGTCGCGAATGGTCCGCGGGGCTCCCGGCTCCCTCCCCGGCTGCCACCGCCCCGCGCCCGCCCACCGCCCGCCTCCATCCCTCCTCCATCCCTCCTCCATCCCTCCTTCCCGCCCGCCTTCCTCCCCGCCCGGCCGCGGCTGCACGCTCGCGGTCGCCTTCCTCCTCATCTTCCTCGTCCTCTCACCTCCGTAGTCCGCTCGCCGCGGCGGGGTGCGGGGAGGTGGGGGATGCGGGAGTGCAAACCGCTGCCCTTCCAGAAAACTCCGTCGGTGAGCTCTGGAGCCCTGCACGGCGTAGTCAGGGGCCGTCACAGAGTCATGACTATTATTATTATTATTATTATTATTATTATTATTATTATTATTATTATTATTATTATTATTATTATTACTATTACTATTGAATCGCAGAACGGTTTGAGTTGGAAGGGATCTTAAAGAGCACCTCGTTCCAACCCCCCCTGTGCCAAGGGCAGGGACACCTTCTATTAGACCTGGCTGCTCCAAGTCCTGTCCAACCTGGCCTGGAGCACTGCCAGGGATGGGGCATCCAGAGCTTCTCTGGGCAACCTGTGCCTCACCACCCTCACAGGGAAGAATTTTTTCCTAATATCTTATCTAAACCTCCCTTCTGTCGGTTTAAAGCGAAATGCTGCCTTATACAGACCAGCACATCCAAATCAGGCGCAAAAATGATGCATCTGGGGGGGAAAAATTCCAGGCATGAAGAGGTGAGGGTGTAAGGAGAGGGAAAAGTGGAAAACAGAGGAGAACTTGGAAGTCCTTGCACCAGGCATGGGCAGTGGGATCAAAGCACGGGCGAGCTGTTGCTTCAGAGCCTGTGTGAGTAAACCAGTCAAAAAAAACCCATAATGAAGTGAACTTTGCAACAGCATGCAGACTAATTGCAGCAAAGGATCTGCAATTAGGTTTTCAATGGGCATGTGGTGGAAAGAGGCGGAGGGTGGAATGCAGATGCTGAAAGGAAAAAAAAAAGGAAAATGTTAGTTTCAAAATAGAGCAAAAATTGAGTTGCAGACATGTACTAAGGGGGGAAATGGAAGAGGAGGAAACAGGCATTGAGGGAGTCCTCCACAATATGAGCTTTGGGAAGATGTGAGCCCACTGTACAGTGGCTCTCATGGACATTATGAGCATAATGAAATGCTCTTTCCCACTATCCCTCTGTTCCTCAAAAGATTCTGAGTGTTTCTGGTGCTGAAAGGTCTCAGAAGAAATTTGTATCCTCACTCCCATGCTGTTTGCAGCACCCAACACGTAGTGGTGTGCCATACACCTGCTTTACCTGGTGGGTCCTTGTCCTGAGAGCCCACAGCTAACAAAAATCTGTATTTCACAGTTGTCTTAAACCACTGTAAAGTGCTTTCAAAAAAGGACACCCACTTCCTCTTGCAGCTTAAAACCAGCCCTCCCAAATCCTGGCCCAGATGTAGGTGGGGACACATGCTCAGAGGATGGCTGAAGCTAAAGCCAGCTCTGTTTCTTTCTGCTGCTTCAGCCCACAGCCGTGTCAGTGCATCTGTGGTCATGTTTGAACTGGGAGTGACTTTTTGAAGGGTCTTTCCAGATCATCCCAGCTCACCTGACATTGCTAAGCAAAACTGGAAATAAAAAAGAAGCCACATGCTGGACCTCTGTACCCATTTTATGTATCTGGGCCCATAAAAGGCCCAGAAGTAGATTCAGCCCCTGCCCCACAATGTTTAGACCACCCCTGCTGACTTTAAAAGCCTCTCCATGGCTTTCAGTCCTGGATCTTGGCTCACAGCATCCCTGAAGAGGTTTATGCTGAAACCTGTATTGCAATGCAGAATTACTTTTCCAAGGGTACCAGAAGCTCTACAGATATGGAAGCAAAGGCTTCCACATTTTCCTTCACCCTCTGTAGCCAGGTTTTGCATATAGCTCTGTGCTTTGTATGTGTTTGCACACAAAGCTTCATGCAATATTTATGCAAAGCTATTTCAACTCTTTCTGAGCTGTTGTGCACTGTACAATGTAGACATTGCTTCCAAAATAAAATACAGCTGAATAAAATCTGTCTTAATGATGATTTTTTTTATTTTGCCACTTTTCATCTGGTAGATTTCAGTCCGATTCCTCCCACCCAAGTCACCTCTTCCACTCTGAGGAGTATAAGGTGCTGTCTCCAGGACTCCCTGCTGACATTTCTCTGTTCATCCTTCACAGTGCATGAGTTCCAGGAAGGAAAAGAAACACAGGAGCTGCCAGAACAGCCAACTCCCTACATCATGTGGAGAGGAGAACACAGCTTCGAGTGGACCAGTCTCACCATGTGGTTATAGGATCATGCAAGAGGAGGGGAAGGAGGATCTGATGAAGAGGAACTCGGGTTTCTCCCCATAGATGAAGGAATGAGGTGCCTGGGAAGCAGTGGGACTGGGGAGGCTGCTCAGCATGGGAGGAGGAGATGTGCAGTTGAGCAGCCAGCAAGAAATGACAATTTATGTAAATAGAAGGAAAACAAGGCACCACCTAAGACAAAACAAGGGAGGGGAGGACCACAGAGACTATTTGAGAGCTAGGATGCAGCTCAGCAGAGTGTAGGTCATAGAGACAAGGGTGGAGAGAGCCTGGAAAGGCAGGGTGTGAAGGCAGGAGAAAGAGCAAGGAGAATGAGCATAAAATACAGGCCTTTTAATTTACTCAGGGACCCACTAAGAAAACAACAGAATAAAGAGCCCATAAGCAGCAAGAGAAAAAATCTGGCAATAGGTGGTGGAATATAGATGAAAAACACAGGCAGAAGAGGACAGTGAGGTGAGAAAATGGAGAAAGGGGTAGATATCATCCTTTAATAAAACTGGGATTTTAAACACGCAAGGAACAAGAGACTGAGATTGGTTCCTCCCCTCTCAGTTACACTGCAGTCAATCATCCCAATGAAAAACTAATCTGAGAGAAGAGAGAGGCTCCAGTCCCCATATTTGCTCTAACTGGCATTTGGAGGCCTCTATCTCAGCAAACCAAACATCTCAAAACTCTTAGCAAGGGCTGAGTAACAGGACTCTCATAAGAAAAAAATTCTAGTCCAAAATTGTCTTCCATTCATCTCCTGGCTTATGGCAACAGCTAAAGGACTTGCTCTTACACTCCTTTGGAAAGCTGTTATTCCTTCACTGGGGTATTCAGATGAAATTCTCCACAAATAATCCCAGATTCCCCACCAAATGTGGCAACAGCAAGGACTGAGGCAGTGAGATGTCTGCAGGTAAGGAGAAGAGCTGATGATTGAGGAGCTCTGTTGCTAGGATGTTATGAGAGATGTAATTCTGTCTGCTACAGGGGCGGTTATGAAATCTCTTACGATTATCCTGGCTCATCTCTGATGGTTACATTATTAAGTGGTAGAAATGCTGCGTTCCTTCACGATTCGTAGATGGGGAATGAAGAGGTGATCTCTGCCCCACGGAGCTTACAAGACAAGAAAGAGCTGCCTCTGGTAATACAAAAGGAGCTCTGGGAAAGTAGTGGTTGGCACAGTGAATTCCAAACACACAGGCAAGGGGTGAGAGTTTCCTCTTTCACCGGTCATTTCCTTCCCTCTGGGAGCAAGCCCCGACATCCCAACCCATACATTTGTCTTTCACCCTGCTAATCATCAAATTCAATTTAGATTGAATGAGGCCAATTAACACTTGTTGCTTTTCCTAGGTTCATTTCTGACCTGTCACACTAAAATGAGTATAGGGGATTGGAGGAATTGAGGAACATGACAATTCCCTGTTGGTGAAATGAAAGCAAATGCTTTCCTTGCTCGTTGAAACACAGCAGGGTGACACAAACACTTGGGGACTATGCCTAACACCCACAGCTGTCTGATCCTTTATTTTAATCTATTCTAATGTTAATTGTCCAAGTATTTCTTAATTGCATTTGGATAATATAATAGGGCATAAATCTTACCAGCAAATCAGCCTGGCATCAGCCTGTGTTATCATATTACCATGGTTACACTATTATTACAAGTGAACCTTGTGCTCATTACTAACCACAAACAATTGTAGCAAACAAGCTAAACTGGAGCAAAATATCCTGGTGGTGTTTCCATTTTTGCCAAACAAAACTAATTTCTCTGGGTGCTAGGTAACGGCAGCATACCTACGATGTATTTTCAGCCTTCTGCATTTATTTACTTGCATTTGTACAGCACTGAAACATTTCCCTGCTGTCAGCAAGGCACAGAGGCCAAATTCTTGAAAAGTGGAATAGAATCTTTAACACAAACTCACAATACTCAGATGACAAGCACTGTCCCAGCCTGTCAAAACACTGCCACGTTTCTACTGTTGTGGCAAAAACTGCTGCACTGGGAACCCCTGGCAGCTTGATTTGGTCCCTCAAGGGCCCAGTTTCCCCTTGCTCTCATCTGCTCTGACTGTGATGTCCCATCAAGAGACACTGTCCCACTTTCCCTCACTCCCTGTGCCACTGCCCGTGTGGCAGGTGAAGGGACAGACACTTCCCATGGGGTCACTGCAAGGGTCCAAATTCCCCCTGATACTGGAGAGGGGAATGGATCCAGGGAGGGCAGTGATGCCCTTCCCTGCTCTGGACTGTTCATTCAGGCATTTTCTGCTGTTCCTCTGCTGCAGAGCATTGTTCTACCAGCTGTGCTGGGACTGTGGCTGGAAAACAGATCTCTACTCTGGTCTGAGTTAAAAAAAAAACAAAATAACAACTTCTTTCCTTTTTTGCTAACCCGGGTATTTCAGTGATCCATTTTTAAGGGTGAACAGTTGCACTGGCATGACAGAGAAGGCAGAGCTGTGCAGGAATGGAGAGACAAGAGCAGGAAACCCTCCAGCAAAAACCTCGATGCAGACGGAATGTGGAAGGAAGGATGGACTGTTTGCAAAATAAGAAGTCACCCAGGAGGCCATGGAAGAGGATGCAGATGACAGCTGCTTGTGGGGAAGCAACATTAGAGCTTCTCCAGACATTCCTGTCAGACTATGAGCCATGCAGTGACATTCATTTCCTTTTCGCAGCAGCAGCCCATCTGTTGTGTCAGGAAAAGGGCTGATTTTGGATCACCCACTGCTGCCTCCAACACTGTAGTGGTCCCCAAGACCATGAGAGACCCACTTCATGCAGAACCTGTGGAGGAGTGGTGAGCCCCGAGCCCAGTGAGGTGTCACTGCTGCTCAGCAATGCCCAGTGCCTGACAGGTGTCACACTGGCAAAGGTCATGCAAAACTTGCTTCCAGTGCCTTGATTAGGGAAGATCTGTGAGAAAATTGGATGGAAAGGTGGAAAAGACTCAAGGGTGACCTTCTCACTCTCTACAACCACCTGAAAGGAGGCTGTAGCCAGGTGAGGGTTGGCCTCTTCTCCCAGGTAACAAGTGGCAGGACCACAGGAAATGGCCTCAGGTTGCACCAGGGTAGGTTTAGATTGGATATTGGGAGAGATTTCTTTACTGAAATGGTGGTCAGGCATTGGAACAGGGTGCCCAGGGCAGCAGTGGAGTCACCATCCCTGGAAGTGTTCAAAAGGCTTGTGGATGTGGCACCTGGGGACATGAATTAGTGGTGAACACGGTGCTGCTGCATTAATGGTTGGACTCTAAGATCTTAGAGGTCCTTTCCAACCTTAATCTTTCTGTGATTCCATGAAAACTAGGCAAGATCAGCTCCATTTTAACATATTTCCTAAGGATAAGAGAAGGTATGATAAGGACAGCATGGGGAGGGAGAAAATGGAGTTAAACAAACCAGTGTCACTTGTGATGTTACAGCTGTCAAGAACCAGAGCTTGAAGCTACCTCCCTCATTGTTCACCATAAAGAAACTTCCCCAGCATTTCAGAAAATCACCTCATTCATCATGCCCTGATGCTAACTGATGGGACTGTATTCCCTCCTCAGGCTCATGGACACTTCAGATAAGTCAGAGCTGGACTATTCCAAGTGACACTTTCTTCCTCACATTTTTTTTTCCCCCTCATCACCAAGCAGACAATGTCAGCTGAGTTCTGCTCCAATTATTTCCAATTCATCCTTACAATATCATGTCTGATGTTCTTGTATTTTGACTCCTTTGCTTGTCCTGGCCTGGGTTTCATATGTATGTTTTTAAATGCCTAACTTTTGGAGGCATGGACTTCTGCTTAGTTTAATGCCTTCTTGCTCCCATGTGTTCATTGAGCACATCAGGCTGGTGACAGCCCTCACCAGCATGGACTTTGTGGAAGAATACCTATTAAACTGTGAACAATCAGCCACTGGGACTTAAATTACAACTTGAGATGTAGACAGCCTGGGAAAATTTCCCAACAGAAGGAACTTTTCCAGGAAAAAAGGATGTAACCTGCAGTACAATTTGCATTCAAACTGCCCGTGATGAAGGCAGAGGTGGCTGCAGTTGTGCTCTTTGGATGGCCTTGGGACCCCTCAGCTGAAGCTGGCATGTGATGGGAGCCTGAAACTGGGCAAAAATACTCAGAGGAAATAACAGGGGTAAGTCTCTTTAGTGTATAACAACAGCAGATCAAGGAACCACTAAAAAAACCCCAAAACCATAAATCGTTTTGCCTGAAAAAATTCCTTTTCTGCTGCTCTCAGGAGAACAAACACAGACCTCTTGCTGTTCTTAAGGCACCTGCCTGGAGAAAGGAAGGTGTCACTGGCCCCAGGCTTTGCATCAGTGACTCCCATAAAGCTGGGAAGGTCAGGTGTGCAGTCACAGAGCCCAGGACATGTAAACAGCAGGGTCTGAAAGGGCTCTGGAGGACTTGCTGCCAGTCTCTGAGCCTTAACTTAAAATCTGACCTGAAGAGCTGCAGGTTTTAGCAGAATGACCCAGAAGTCAGCTCCATTCTCCTTTGAAACCTGTGCAACACTTTGCAGGATGGGAGCAGCTCTGGTCCCTGCCATGGGAACATTTATTCCCTCAGTTCCTCCCCGTGTCACTCCATTGTCAGGTTTGCCTGACTCCTTAGAAGTCTTTCCCAACCTGAATGATTCTGTGGTTCTGTGAAAGGCTGGGTTTGAAGTCAGGTGCGAACTGACACACAGAGATACCTGAATCTCTGCTGTTTTCATTGCTCCTTTTTTGGTTTTTTTGGGTTTTTTTTTTTTGAGTATTGAGCCTCTTATCAGTCTTGGCATAAGAGGGAATAACACTTTTTAATCTTCTCTAATGAAAACTTTGTCCTGGAAGAACGCATTTTCTATCAACCCAGGCATCTGCAAACCTGCAAGAGGAAAGAATGGCATTTCAATTTCCAGAAATTATTGGCCCAAAAACTTTGATCTGATTCTCACAGCTGAACTGTTCATTCAGGGCACGCTGCATCTTTGCATTACCATTTGCTCTATTGGCATCAGATGTGCAGACAGGACCGTTTCTTCTTAGAAAAACAGCCTGAAACAGCAAGGCAGCCCTGGGGATGTTATTTCACTTCGAAATTGCCAATCAAAGCCTCTCTCATATGGCACTGCTTGTCATGGGACAGCACTGCCAGCCCTGTCCTGGACTGACCCAGGAGCCTGTCCCTCCATTCCTGGGAGGGGACATGGGGGAAGGAGGGTCTGCTTTGTCCAGAGAAGGCCACTCCACTCCTGCAGTTTCAGCTCCTTCCAAAGGTAGTTTCTGGTAACTTTTTGGGTGCAATAGGCTGGCATTGTTGCCCAGAACTGTTCCCACTTTTCAGATGATTACCTCCCAGTGGTTCTCTGATTCCAACTGTTAGTCTCATGCATAATGCATTTCATTTCAAGCCTTTCATCTGTGCATAAGTTTTCCATCTATTTCCATCCTGGTCTCAGATACTCTTTTACCTGTGAAGCAGGAAATGTTCTATTTTTTTCCACTTCTTTCTGGAGTCTCATTCCTCTCAAACACTGCTTGCCAGCTCCAGCTTTTTTGCCACCAAAAGGCTGTTTCAGGGCATGCAGTTCACATCCTCTTGCTGCAGATTTTTGGGAACACCTTCTTTCCAGCAGCATCTCTGCTGGCTGCAAAGGCCACTGCCTGCAGCTACTCTCAGTTGCCTGCTGTTGGTGAGGGATCAGCTGCATTCCTGGGATCACTCCCTCACCCACAGGGAGCCAGCTTAGCTCATGTTCACCCACTCCTTGTAGCCACACTGACTTCAGGGGCTCTCAGAACAAGAAAAAGCTGGTTACAAGCACCAGAAGAGGCCATCAGAAGGCCTGCAGTGTGTCTCTCCAGTTGGGCCAGCAAAACAGCATCACATCTCATAAAATCACAGAATGGTTTGGGTTGGAAGGGACCTTAAAAATCATCTAGTTCCAAACCCTCAGCCATGGGCAGAGACACCTTCCACTAGACCAGGCGACACTACAGAGTTGTTTTGTTGTTAGGTTGTTGGGGTTTTTTTGGTTTTTTTTAATGTAAACGTTTTGGCTTATAAATTTAAGCCTTCATCTTCAGGCAGATGCCTTAAAAACAGACACAGCTCATGCAGCAAGTAGATGTTTGATGAAGGGATCCTATGTAAGTTTCTAGGTCTGAGCTACAGAGGAAGTTAAACTGAATCCTAACAGTCCCTGCTGGCATTGAAGAGGGTCTTGGAGACAAGCAAGCCCCTCAGGCAACAATCCTGGTGTTACCATGCTGCCTTGGGATCACTGATGGAAACTGCAGGACATCCAAACTTCTCAGGTTGTGCCAGGGCCTGTGTTAAATGTCCATAATGAGCTCTTCTTAGTCACCTGATGAGCAGGGACAAGCCATGGAGATGGTTTGGAATGGCAATGAGAGCAGATTCAGAGGAACCAGCCTTCAAAGCAGGAATGCAGAGCTCAGCAGTCAAACATCCAGCAGTATCTGGATGCCGCTTCTTTTCCAAATCCTTTCAGATGCAGCCTAAGGGTTTAGAATTGACTTTAAAAGCCGGGGGGGTGCCTGATTCAACAAAAACAGTTAAGCACTTAATAACATTAAGCACGTACTCAAGTCTCTTCCTATTCAACAAAGCACTTAAGCACATACTTCACTCCTCTTAGACGGCCCAGAACCAAAACACTGAGTTCTCAGAATTTCTTCAGTCTTTAATTTTGCAGGAGGGACAGGAATTCAAACCTTGATCCGTGTTTTGCAAAGGGTCCCTATTTGCAAGTGAGTCAGACTCCAGCTCCAGAACTACACACCCAAGTGCTGGCACATTTGTATTTTGGATTGGGATCTGAATTTTTCAGCTTGTGCCTCACTCTGAATTATGCTTGTATTCATTAAAGAGATTGAACTGCAGGCAGGGAGCTGTTAAACCCTGTTTCTTTGCAAGGTTTGAGCTGATGATGCTTTCCCCAACTCCACCTCACTGCGGTGCAAAGCTGAGGCACCACCTCAGTGTTCAGTGGGCGGATGCTCAGCCCAGGAGCGTGCAGGATTTGCGAAGCTCCTCCAGTTTGGCTGCTCCTCCAAAAACGTAAAGCCTCTGCAGCACAACTCCCAGAACTGAGTGAAATCCTCAGGTCTGGTTATTATCCAAATGCCATTTAGCATCCACTTAGTGGCTGCAGAGGGAAAGTGCAAAGGGAGCGAGCCCTGCGTGCTCTGAGCCCACGGGGGATGCAGCAGAGGAAAGGGATGACAGCCAAGAGGGAGATCCTCCATCTTCCTCCAAGCTGTTGTCTCTAGCTTTCAGCAGACTGAAGCAAACATCACCACGTGTACATTTCCAAATGTCACTGCTTCCTCCAACACTTTCTGTTCTTCTTTTTCCCCCGTTGGGTTTTTTTCTTTATTATTAATTTTAATTTGCTCCTAACAAAAGCTGAGATCCTCCAGAGCAGAGCAGCAGGCATGAGGAAAAGTAGCAAACAAATAAATCAAACCCAAAACATCTGGGCCACATGGCCAAATCCAAGCCTGCTTCCCATCTCACACCAGTGCCAGCCTCATCTCAGTGTGGGGAGCATAACTCTTCTCTCTTGCTTTGACAAGGGAGCTTCAGGGCTGCTGGCAGGGCAGAATAGAGCTATGAAATAAAAGGCCAGGCTTGTTCCAGGGAGACTGAAAACAAATGGACTACCAGTTGTCTGGGTGAGCAGGGGAAGTGGCAGTCAGATGTCTGAGGCAGCAGGAGGAGTTGGGAGCCCCTCCACAGGCATTACCAATTGCCTGGAGGGGGAAGAAAATGAACCTGGTTAAAAACAAAAGGCAGAATTCAAATGGCTGCATCTTGAGCCTGCCAATAAGAGCATCACTGAAGGATTTGCTTATGAAGTGGTTGCCAGAAGATGAGAGGAGGAAGGAGCATCCAAGGGCTATAGGGCCCATGAGGAGCTGTCACTTGGAGCAAAAAGAGGAAACAAGCAGGCCTTTCCTTGCTGGTCATGATACTGAAGTTGTCTAGAAACCAAATTTTCTAACACAATTTGAAGTATTAGAAAGCAGGCTTTCTTTATTCTCAGCATGCTGGACATCCAAGGGATATTTCCTCAAATCAGGTGTGTCGTGAAGCTTTACAAAAGGGTTTTTATTCCATCATGATCACACATATTCATTACAGCACGCTTCCTAGCTAATCCATAAACAGCACTTTTCCTACAACGAATTTGCATCCATCCATCCATCCATCCATCCATCCATCCATCCATCCATCCATCCATCCATCCATCCCTTACTGGAAGCCCTTTTATGGTCTTGGAGGGTTGTCTAAAGGGGTCTCTGGTGGTGGTACTCACTGAGTGTCCCTGATGTGACAGATGACCCTGCCTTGAACTTCTCTCAGGGCATGTGCTGTTGTTTTCTGTTACACTGGGCTGCCCCAAAAGCTGCTGTGTTCCTCATATATCCCTGCTCTGGTCCTTCCCAGGCAGCAAGACCCTAAGGGAGTCTGGCACAGAGACTGACAAGGAGACCAGTGATGAGGAGAGGCAGGAATGACGACTGCCTCGGGCAACACCTGCCTCAAACTTGCCCTGTGATTATGCTTTCCACTGTACCTGCTCTGAACCAAAGCACGTGGGCTGGAGACACCAAGAGTCCTTCATTCCAGAGGCAGATGAAGAGTGAATGCCCCATCTGACCAAGTGGGAAACAGGGATAGGGAGACCTGCCTGAGCTAAGGCATAGAGATGAGAGCAGAGCTGGCATCTGTACACAAATCTGACCAGTCACCATCTGGCACTACTGACACAAAATCAGGCTCCTTCACACCTCTGGATGACACAGTGGAACAAGGATTACTCCAATCAAGACTTGGAAAACGGTAATAAATAATTAAAACAAGTCAAGCAGCAGCTCCTGGCAGCCCAGCTTTGCTGTGAGATCTGTCTGTCTGGGCTGGGCTCTGTGGGGCTGTCAGACTCTGCCTCTCTGCCTTTGAGGTGGCGATGCCGAGGCACGCTGGTCCCACAGATGTTTTCCCAGCTTTGCAGATGGGTGACATCCTGGAGCAAGAAGCTCTCAGAATTATCCCCACTGCACTGCAAGAGACACCAGGCACTGCTGTGATGAGGCAAGAGCTTCACCTTGTATGGACAGGCCCGTGAAGGCACCAACCACAGAGGGCTGCAGTGCTGGGAAGGACTGGGTGGCAAGTGTTGGTACAATAACAAGGGTTTGGCTCCTGGGTGTCACTCAGTGCCCTACAGGCCATTCCCTGTCCTCTCTCAGCCTCTCTGAAGCTGGAGCAAGATAAAAGGAACAGGCTCCCCAGGAAAGTGGTCACAGCACCAAGCCTGCCAGAGTTCAAGAAGTGTTTGGACAACACACTCAGGCACAGGGTGGGATTCTTGGGCTTGTCCTGTGCAGGGGCAGGACTTGATGATCCTTGTGGGTCCCTTTCAAATTGCATGATTCTATGAAAAGGGAGGGAGAGGTTGAACCCGGCCCAAGAGCCACATCCAGACTGCAGGGTGCTGGCTGGATTGTGCTGCTCCACTCAGACCCTCCCCAGCTCTCCCCAGATCCCAGGTCATGGCCACGTGAGTGCACCCCATGTGCATGTTTCTAAACCCATGTTTAGAAAGCCCAGGTTGTTTCTAAATTACACCATGTGGGTGTCACCCTGGGTTTACCACAGCAGGGGTTTTGCCAGCACTTCCAGCTTAATGCACAAAACCCTGGTGACCTAGTGGATTACCCAAGAAGCAGGGGAAAGCTCCAAAGGTTGTTACCCTCTCTTGCCTTTCCCAGCAGCTTATTCAGGCAACTTTCTAACCAAAGTGACCAAAACCATCTTTCCTTCTTTCTCCCTAGTGCATACACTGGCTTATTTTCTATCCCACAGCTGCACTGGGAACCTGCAGCTCTCAGAGAGCACTGCAGCAGCCACCCTGGGAGATTTATTGGGGCAGCCAGCTCTTGGTTTCCCTGGTCATCCTCCGAGGATTTACAGCCCCTGTGCACTGGGAATGAACAAAGACCTGCTGTTCCTCATCAGAGACCTTATGATTCTGTCTGTGGGGAGGAGGCTCCAAACCTAGATAACCTTTGGGAGGAGAAATAGCCATTCCTGGATGTAACAGGAGAGACAGGCAGGAAGAAAAGCATTCGCAGTGCTCTGGGAAATCTCAGAAAATGAAGCCGGGAGTTTGCAATATTTGTAAGGGTGGAGAGGAAAGGTTAGTCATGGGGCAGCAGGAGCAGGAAAGGAGGTTGGTAATAGAGTTTGTTCATGTAAATTCAGTTTCTGGGGCGATTTTCTCTTGGTTGTGACACAATTAAAAGTGGCTTCTGCACAGGATCCAAGTTCCAGCTTCTTCTCTCTGCAGAGCACGGGGTGCCTGGAGACCTGCACCAGTAGCTCCTGTTTTGAGTGGGCTGCACTCTGTGACATACAGCTATGAGGCACCTACGGGCAGTTTTTGGAGTACAAGGGCTGATAAACTTTCAAAGGATTCTCTGGAGCCCGTGCATTTTGCCCTTCCGTCTGTGCCGGGGCTCTGATCTCCCTGTAACCAAGAGCACTACCAAAAACACTTCTAACAGACTTGGCCTCCGAGCTGTGATCTCTGTGGTTTTCCTCCCAGCTTGTCCTAAATGACTGGCATGAGACTTGCACTCAGCCAGTGCTTCATCCTGCTAATGGATCTGACCGTGAATCCCACACAGCTGTTTACTGTACCCTTTGTGTTGGAGTCATCAGTGCTGGAGAAAGGAGGGTAAACAGTCATTACTATGCAGATTTCAAAGAGAGCTGCATCTGTGCTTGCTTTCTGCTTTGTTTGGTGACATCTTCACGGGACAAAGTGGAGTTTTTTTCCTTAACTCTTACATTAGCAGGGGAAGTATGAATTTGTTGTGATATTAGTTGTCGTATGCACAAAAAAACAACAAATAAAAGGAGAAACAAATAACTCCCAAACAAACAGTAACACAATTTCCTAGGACTGAAGATTCTTCGTCTCAGCAAGTGGCTTCCTGGAGGAATATATCCACAAAGGATTATATTCCCATCCTAATTAGAAGGGAATCTCTGAGACAACCTTTTCCACAAAGGAAACAAAAAGGCAGCGCTGACACGTCTAATGCATATATTAACACTAAAGACATGGAAATTAATTGGATTTATTACTCCTCACAGCTGCAAAGATGGCTCGTTTCTAAGTTTATTTTACAGAAAGTGGCGGGAGGAGTGGGATTTAATAGTCAGCTCAGTTAAGCTAATGAGCCAAGACTAATGGTCTCTTCTTGTTTAGAGAGGCCCCAGCTCAGCGGAGCACCTGAGCATGTGCCTGGCTCTCACCGTGCTGAGAGAGTCCAAGGGATGCTTGGCATCTGCTGGAGTGTTTGCTGATGAGTAAGACATGCACAGATGCTTAAGGTCTGGGAGGGAGAGGAAGCATCTTTCCCAATGGCAGCCAAAATCAATGGGATGATCCGTGGGGATCACCCCATGATATAATTTCTGTCCAGAAGAAATGCTCCAGAGAGAAAAAGACAATGAGAAGCTCAGTGTTAATTTCCAACCCTCCTCACCACCACCCCCCCTCCCCAGATTAGTTTTCTGCTAATTTACCAAGCCCAACCATCTTTCCAAGAGCTTGGATCCATTCCAAAAGAAAGCCACAGCTGCCTTGTGATGGCTCCAGCAGGTAGGACATGAGACAGGAGGGCAGGAGCCCAGCTGCAGTTCAATACCAGCACCAATGTCCAAAAATCTCAGCCTCTCTCATGTTTTCTCGGCTGTATCTCTTGAAAGGATGTTAAAAAGGTTCCTGAAGGAGCTTTCAGAGATCTCTCCTTCCCTGTGGATGAAGAAAAACAGAAGGTTTTCGATGGGAAAATTGAGCATGGGAATGGCAAGATGAGTGTTGTTTACAGAGCACTTACCTCAACCCTCCATGAGAGGATTTGGAGGATTTTGGTAGCTTCCCTCCCAAATTAGAAACCAATTTTCTGAGGCAAAGGCAGGCTGCCTTGGGCAGGGAGGTGTTAAACTAACAACAAAAGGGAAAGGTGCAAAGAGGGAACAAATGGAAACTCATTTAGCACATAATGAAGGTGCTGAGAACAAAATTAATCAAAGCAAAGAAGGAAGTGGAGAGAAACGCTTTCATCACCTATTCACCAAAGGTAGGTCCTGGCTAATAAACAGGAATCTCTGTTGTACAGGCAAAAATTTTGCCTGGCTGGAAAGATGGAAACCTGGTGGGAAGCTCACTGGAGTGTTAAAATCATGGCTTTTAGGGAGGCTGAAGTGGGGATAAGACAGGGACCTGTTAGAAATGGGATCATGAGCATCCAGGTCACTGGACTCCGTAGTAAATGAATCTGAAAATTGATGGCTCAATCATCTAAAATAGAAAGTACAAAATAGACCAGCCAGTGTCTGCAGTGGAGCACAAAATCAAACCTGTGAACCGTCTGAACATCCCCCCGAGCAGCTGCCAAAGGCAAGGAGGAGAAAAGGGCCAGATTGTCACAGGGAAACTTCAAATGGAGCAAATCTGCAGGAAAGCTGCCTCCAGCACGGAGACAGGCGCTGTGTTTGTGAAAGATGATGGTGATTATTTGCTATCTCAAAAGAACTCCCACATCCAGCAGGGGAGAACTGTGGATCAGACCTTTTTGCTTGGCAGATACAGAGAATTTGATCACAGCACTGAAAACACACAGTAGCTTAGGTGGGAAGTGATTGCCACTCGAAAACATTTGTTATGTGCAGATGGAATAAAATCAAACCCAGTCAGACCTTACCTTGCTGCTCTCTCAGGCTGCTGTTGCCAACCTGAAAACAATCATGAGCTAAATCAGTTCAGAGAAAGAATTTAAGCAGAAAAAAAAAAAAAAAAAAACAAAAACAAACCCAAACAAAAAAATCCCAAGAATGATAATTGGGGAATATTGAAGAACATTTCTTTATACTGACCAAAAGCCACAATCTGACAAATGAGTGACTATTCTAGTGGTTAAAACAACACCTCTTCTTCATCAAGAGGAGAACAGAAATATCCTTTATAAACAAATGGGGAACAGAGACACTGAAGGCAGTGAGTACAAATCCAAAGGTAAGATCTGTAGATCATCCATATGGGAAACAAAAGGAGACAGCCAAGAGAATTAGGGCAATTGCAGCATTTTTTTTTTAATAAAGTACAGAGAAACTTCTTGTTTTCCATGCAGGGGGAATAGCCCTACAGAAAAGGCAGCAGTGGAAAAGCACTACTTCCCCCAGTGGGAAGCAGGGTGATCATTAGGCAGAGGTTAGATATTTTAAAATAAAGGGGTTTGTACAACCTGCAGCAAGGCAGAATTGCCTGTGCTGGGCTTTTGCCTTCCAATTTCCCGTTGATGCTTTGCTAACAGAAGCTACTCTGGGAATTCCCATGCAGAGGAATGGCCAGAAAGTGCGTGAGGTAACAGTGGGTAACAACAACGTGGGTGCAACACCTAAAACACTGGGAGCAGCCTTACAGTAAATCTCTCCCCCATCTCCACTGGTAGTTATGAGCCAGTTGTGCCACTGGCAAACAGATCTTTCCTGTCCTCCAAAAGAGCAGCGGGATTGGCCTCCTGGATGCTGGAGATTAAATCTCAGGAGGAGCCCGTGCTGTTGTTGCTGGACACTGCCCTTGGAGCAGCAAGAAGGACCAGGGCATTGGGTGGGACAGGATCTTGCAGACACTCCCCTATGGCTCCTGGGCTTGGAACTCACTGTGGGATCAAGAGTTTGCCTTTCCAGCTGGACACTCCCAAACCCACCTCATCTGAGTTTGTTAACAGATTGTTTATTGCCAATCCAGTTTAGAAACTCCATAAAAATAATGCTCAGCCTCTTCCCTGCTCTTTAGCAGAGCTGCAGTCCTTCAGGGAGCTCCCAAAACAGCCTCAGAGTTACCAGAAAGGCAGAGTTAGTCATGAAACCTTTTATTGACAGAGACAGATCCAGAGCACGGGTGAGCCCGGGGCAGCTCAGTGAGCACACGGCCCGGTTCACTTCCAGGACAAGGCACCACTCTGCTCCTTATCTCCCTGACTAGAGCCACCTTCCCAAGAGGGAACAGCAGATCCTCTTTTCAAAATGAGGTACTGATGTCTCATGGCACCGCTGTGGATGGTGGCCATCCTGCTATTGACCCACAAAGCTGTTCCCATTTCCACTGCGTGGAAATCAGCCCATGTAAACACACCCCACATGCCACTGTTGGTTCAGCTGTAGCTGCCCTACTCGTGGCACATGTGCAGAGGCATCACCAGTTGGTATCTTCACCTTCCAGTGCCCTAAAAAAGAAGGAAGTCTACAGAGAGAGGCACAGATCTGCTGTATTTGTGGTGAGACAAGGCTCTAAGCAATGTCCACACACACCCACCTCCACTTTCCCAGAAAACGCCTGTTACACCACTACAAAACCCCCTCATTTATCGACTATTAATGAAAGCATTCTTCCAAGAGGTGGGAAGGAGCAGGAAAGCTGACGAGCCCAGCCCAGCTTACCAGAGCCAGAGACATGGGGCGTGCAGTGCCAAGCAGCGATTGATGCAACGTGAGCAGCCCTGAGCCAGCAAACAGAAGAGACCTGGGATGGTGAAAGAGGAGAGTACATCCCTACAATGCATAGCCAGGGCCTGGAAAAAAAAAATTAGGACAAAAAGCAAAGGGCAAAACTTGAGTCCACCCCGAACCCACCATGAAGATTCCACCATGAACCCAGCACGCTCCTGGTGCTGCTGGCCCTGGTTGCTCAGCCCTTATTACCCCAGACTGTCATCTAGCAAGGGAACAAGTCAATGGAATAACCTACTCCAGATTCATTACTGTCAGCTCCCTCAGAATTATGTGTATTAATGACCAGATTATATCTGTTTATATAATACAAATTACCATAGAGTGACTGCAGGCATTGAAACGCTCCTTGTCTGTTTGACACACATAAATAATGGAGGAGCTCACGCTGCATTTGGTACACATGACTAACCTTTTATCCCTGGCACCCCAGTGCAGGCTGGAGAGACGACTCGGGTTTCAAATTCCTCGCTCCAGCTGTCATTAGCCTCGCTGAGCATTGGCGAATCGGCAGCTAATTGATGTCCTTGTTGGACATTATTTTATTAGTCAGGCCTGGTGAGCATCAAGTGGAATTTTAATGCCCTTCTATCCTTGGCTCCACGTGGCCCGAAGTGTTAAGGCTTGTAAATAATTAACTGCACTCCAAGAGTTTTAGGAAGGGGCAAATAAGTTGTCCTGGGGGTTTGGGCTGCTCCAGCCCTCCCTGGTGTTGTGACCAGTGTGGGCTCCTGGCAGGATGAGCTGAACTCTCCATGGGATATAAGGAACCACCTCAGTCCCTCAGTGATGGTTCACACCATCCCTGGATGTGGATGATCCTCTGGGAATCTCCCCAGGGGGAAAGGGAGAAGCAGGAGTTTGCAAACAGCCTTGAGAGAAGGCTCAAATGAGGGTTTGGTGGATAAAGCTGTGCCACGCTGCCCAGTGCTTATTGCTGCACCAAAAATCCATCACTGCTTCGAGCTGTCCCTGACATGTGGTGAGGAATAAAGGATTTTCACAACCTGCTGTGAGCTTCTGGCTTGTCTGAAACCCCACATGCCGGGTCACCGAGGGGTTGGGGCTCAGTGGCCGCGTCGCTCCTGGGCCGGGGCACTGAGCACCATCCCCAGCTGGGGACCCAGGGCACAGCCAGGCCCCTCTGGGAGTGTGGGCAGGGAGGTTTTGCTCCAACAGGCTGCATGCAGAGCATTTTGCTTTGAAAATACTGGCCTTTTTACTTCTAGTTTTTGCTTTAAGACTGGCTAAATAACCTGAAACTTGAGATTTGCTAATCAGGGACAAAAAATATTTAAAATGAAGCATTGGGAATTATTTACTTTTTAAAATTTCATCAATTCTTTTGTTTTTTAATCTTTATGATTTTTAACAGCTTTGGGAAGTCCACCCTAAACCCAGAGCTCCCAAGCTCACTTCTGGCAGACCATTCCCTGCTGATCTTTTGGGATTTCTCCTCTTCCTTTCCCTCCTCTACCCATGGCTCCATAACCCCTCTGGGACAGGAATTGTCTATTCCTACATGAGTACTCTGCATTTGTTCTCAAACAGAGCCCCTGGGGCAACAGCATGATGCAAAAAATAAATAATTTAAAATCAAACCTTTATCAATCTCGTGAGATCCCTTCTCCAGCCCTGCTTAGGTACTGCATGGGCTTTTCCAGGAGCTGAGTAAAAATGAACAGGCAACTTGGGCACACCAGGCTATTCATACATTAGGCAATAATTATAATGTATATTAACTGCCTGGGTGTTGAAAGAGTCCCAGCATGAGATTGCTTCCCTAATAGGAGACAGGAGTGATAAAAGACAGTAATAGATTGCCTTTCAGATGTGGAATTAAAAGCAGCAGCTCATTAGATTATTTTTTTTTCACAGCCTCTAATCGCAAGTAGTTTCTTTTCAAGTCAGATTTCCATTTCCAAGGCTAAGCTCGGCAACACAAACAGAAATTAAAGAGGATGAGGGGTCCTATTCTGACCTCTCCAGGATCACAGGAAGGGAGAGTAACTGCACTCAGCTCAGCAGTGCTGCCCAGCCCACCTAGGCAGCCTTCTGAAGAGACTATCATCAAAAGATCAGGATTTGGCAGCTTTTTTTTTTTTGCTTGTTTTTCTCTTTAAAAGGTAGCTGCAGCCCCTAAATTTCCTTTTTTTTTTTTTTTTAAAGAGATAACCTAGAAGATAAGGCTTTTGAATTAGAACAATCAAACAAAAAAATTCAGTTGCTTCAAAGCAGTGGCAGAGATTCTTAAAAAACTGACATTTCCACTTACTGATCCAGTTTGTCTCTAGCAAGGAATGCTTTCCAGACAACTTTGGCTGCTGTTTTTAACAGAAAAGTATAGAAAGCAGGAGAAGAAAGAGCTGAATTTTTGCTGGGCTGGGAAGCACAGTAAATAACATTCATTAGGTTCTCCCAGACAGTTTTAATGACTCAGAGTTTTAAATCGTTCATTCAACATCTTTACAGGCCAAACTACAGTAAGGTTTCAAACTCAAATCCTTTGGCAGGAGCTGCATAATCCATAAAACATTTTAAGGGCAGGAATACAGGGGGAGAGTCAAAAAGGTATAAAATTAGGCCAGGAATGGTGTTGCTGGTCAAATTTCATCTAAATCAGCAGCAAAGTCTGATTTTATCTGTATTGATGGCACCTAAAAATAAAGAAGTCTGGAGCACCTCTGTCTTCCCACCCCCAGAGCCAGGACAGGCACAGCCACCTGCACATTTTGGCTGCCAGGCATGGGTTAACCAGGTTTCACCATCCCTGTTTTTAGTAGCTGAGCTCTTAAACACAGATGGAGACTTGGATCCAGCAGCACAAAAGCTGCATTTTTTTCCACTGTGCTGTCCACTTACCCTGGATGGGAAATGAGCTCTTCAGCAGATGAGGGTTTACACAAGATTCATGCAGGGAGCCAGGCCTAGGGTTTAGGGCTAGCTTAAGGCTCCAAAAATGTCATGATCCATGTCCCTTGGGAGCAACCCCGCTGTGTTCTTCCACGTGGGGTGCCAATGCTGCTGGTCCTGGCAAGCAGGGGAGCTTGGGCAGCTGGGAATTGTCTCTGGAAAGTGAAGGCAAAACCCTGCAGCTTGGTCACGGCTCTCCTCGAGGAGCATGAGGATGCAGGGAGTGCCCAGGAGCTTTTCTGGAGCCATGGGGCTGGTTTTGGGTGCACCCCTGTGGGGTATAGTCACTGGAAGTCCATCCCTTTGCCCAGCTCACTAGCTTGAGGTTGGTTACGGTGTTTTTTCCTGCCCTCAGCATACTCAGGGGCCACTTAAAGGGAGTTTTCAGGGTGGTTTAGCACCTGAACAGGGAGAAAAGCAAAGCCTGTCCCCAGAGTCCAGCAGAGCCATCACCCACAGAATCCCTTCTGGCTGATGGGTGCAGACCTTATAGCAGCAGCAAGTGGTGACATGGACCAGGTGACACCAGCTCTGCCACAAGCCAGAGTGCCCCAGACTGACACACAGTGTCACAGGCAACCTGCAGCAATCCCTGGAGCCCAGCTGTGCTGGTGCTGGGGGGAAGAGAGAGACCTGCTGCAAGTGAGCTGAGCTGTTCCAGAGGAGGAATTGCACCTTCAAACCCAACTGCAGCAGCTGAGAGCAGGGAGAGAGCAGGGAGAGAGCAGGGTCTGGCCTGAGAGGGATGCCCCACAAGGTGGGGCATTAAAGGCAGCATCAGTTGGCCCAGGAGCTGTTTACAGGGACACACACAGAGAGAGCAGGGCCCCTGGGGAAAAACAACCTGGGGGGGAGATTTTAAGGAAAGCCTTCAGCATTTTGGCAACTGGAGAGGCCAGGGGTCCTGCAGAGGTACCAGCTCATCTGGGGGTGGCTGAAGCTGAGCTGACTTTTGTCATTTTGATATGAAAGCGCTTGGGGTGTGCACGGTTGGGGCCCAGACCTCACTTCCAGCAGCGTAAATCAGGAGTGGAGCCAGTGCCACCCATCTGCTGGGGCAGGGTTTGCCCACAGGCAATGAGAAGCAGGGAAGGTGCTTTTCTGTGTGCTGGTTTGACAAACACGGTGTTGTGGTTAAGGAGACATCCAGGAGAGCCCTGCGAGGGGAAGGAAGGGAACCCTCAGGATTTCCCGTTTGCCAGCCGTAAGCACCTCTTCCATCTCTGCTGTCAGACAAGAAAGGGTTTGCAGGAAGGTGCTGTGGTCTGGGCAGGAAGGGGATTTTGTCCCTATTGCCCCACACCACAGCACATGTTGATGGTTTCCCTGGCTCAGAGGTGCTCTGCCCGGATAGGGTTTGCAGCGGGGCGGATTATCCAACGCTGGATAATATCCAACCTGGAGTGAAAACCAAAAGCCCACAAACCCAGAGCCACTCTCCAGCCTGGCTCTGCTCCCCAGCTCCATTTGTTCCTCCAGAGGCAAACGGCTCAAGCCCTTTGACCGTTTACTTCCAGAAATAGGATCAGGACTTAAAAGTAGCCATTAACCCCCCTGCAAAACGTCCCCATGGATTAATTTTTGTTGCTAAATATTCTCCCCCTGCTCCCCCTTCCTCCTGGTATCCTGTTGCATGGAGAGCTTGAGCACAAAAAAATGCACAGCTGAAAAGGAAGCATCCCCCTGAGAAAACCAGGAAACCAACCCAGGAGTGAGCCCTTCCCTTTGCTGCTCCATGTGCTAAATCCATTGGAGATGAGCAGTTCAGACCAAGAAACCCCAGGACTTCCCTCTCCCTCTCTCTTTTATGATTACCCAATCCCACTACAAGCAGGCAATAAAATCCTGCAGCCACATCAACAAAATTAGATCAATTCCATGGCTTCATTTCCTCTTTAAACCTTATCAAATTACTCCTCATCCTAAGGATCCTGGGGAATAGCTCTTTATGGGGAGAGCACAAAATCAAATTAAAGATTCATTCAAATTAAAAGGTTCATCTTTAAAAGAGGCAGGGCCAGGCCAGAAGGAGCTGAGGAAACTATTTTTTAATGAGCTCAGTGGCAGGAGTTTCTTTAATAATGGATCTGATGGGGGGACCTTGGAAGCTGGCAAGCACATGAGGCCTTTCCCTCCACACTGGGATAAACCAAATGGCACAGGTGTCCCCACACACTGGTGTTGGTAATGCTCCCTCTGAGTCCCAGATTAAATTTTGGTGACCAGAAGAAAAATGTGGCATCGGTCTTACAGACTGGCCAAGCCAACAGCGCAAGGGAGAAAGCACCTAAAAGAAAAAGAGAAGATAATAGTTATGAAAGAAAATTAATTCTCTGGGAACTTGGCTGTGATCCTTCCTGGTTCTGATTTGAAAACCAGCTCAGCAGGAGAATCACAGAATCACAAAATGGCTGGGGTTGGAAGGGACCTTAAAGACCATCCAGTTCCAACCCCCTGCCGTGGGCTGGGACACCTTCCACTATCCCAGGTTGCTCCAAGCTCTGTCCAGTCTGGTCTGGAACACTTCCAGGGATGGGGCAGCCACAGCTTCTGTGGGCACCCTGTGCCAGGGCCTCCCCACCCTCACAGTCAAGAATTTCTTCCTAATCTCTAATCTAAACCTACTTTCTTTGATCTTAAAGTAATTCCTCCTCTTCCAGTCACTCCAAGCACTCGTGCAACGTCCCTCTCCAGCTCTCTTGGAGCCTCTTTAGGCACTGGAAGAGGCTCTGAGGTCTCCCCAGAGCCTTCTCTTCTCCAGGCTGAACATCCCCCACTCTCTCAGCATGTCTCCAAAGCAGAGACACTCCAGCCCTCGGAGCATCTTTTCTCCATCGGGTCCATGTCCTTCTTATGTTTGGGACCCCAGAGCTGGATGCAGCATTTAAAGCAGTTTCTTAGTTTAAATCACCCATCCACATCCATGGCAGAATTCCCAGGACAGAGATGGGCTTCAATTTCCCTGCTATTTGTAAAGTAATGTTGAAACTCCACTGCTCCAGGTCCGGGCTCTTCCCAAACCCTGCCTGTTCATAAATGGGTTTTCACAGTGTTCACTCTAAAATGCTTGTACCAGGATCTGTGTCGGGGCAAGCAGAGCTTGTGAGTGCCAGGACTGCAGTGCTTCAGTGGAGATGCTGCTTCCAGCAGCAGGGAAGTTTTCCAAGGCAGCAGAGAAATTGAAGACCTTCAACCTGACTTTGAAATGCCTTCCAGTTTGGGGTAAGGGAGGGAGAAGTTTGAGGGGGTGATGTGGGACTGTGCCCTTGGATAGTCTCAGAGAGTTTCAGGGCAGCACCTATATATAGATATGCATATAAATACACCTATACATATGCATGTGTGACACATTGCAATCAGTCTGTCTGCAGCTGCTGACAGGGACTGTCCAATCCTTGCCAGGAAGGAAAATTCAGCTGGACTCTGCTGAGAAAAGGGAGGAGGATACAGAAGTCATCTCAGAAAACTAAGGTGGATAAAAAATAGGACTGATCTGCAGCTTGAGGTTTTGGGGCACAATTTGCTTTTCTCTTTGTTTTTCTCCTCTTTCCATACCTGCATCTGTGCCTGGCTGAGCTCTTGCCCCTTCTTGCTGCCAATTTGCTTTCCTGCAGCCCTTTGCAATTCTCCAGTGCCCAGGAACCTCCTGGAAAGCCTCTGCATGGCTGGGGCAGGAGGTGATGAGTTCGATGGTGCTGCCCACAAAACAGCACTGCTGGAGAGGGAGCCAGGGATGGAAAAAAAACCAGTTGCAGATTTTTCTTGAGGCCCAAATCCCTCCCTCTCTTCCCTCCCACAAGTGTTCCCATAAATGGCACCTCTAGCTCACAGAGAGCACCTGTCTCCTCTGGCTGCCCCCTCCCCACTCCCCTGCCGGCCTGGGAAGATGGGATGAAGCCCTCCCTCTTTCAGGATGGAATATTGGATGGTAAGTTTTGATGTAATTGACTGAAAAAAGGCTGGAGAGCTGGGAAGCATCCTCTGGAAAGGCTTGAGGCCACAGAGAAAGGCTCCAAAGTGCTTCAAAACAGTCCCCTGCTCCCTGCACGGGTTAGAAACAACTGGTTTGGTCATTTTCTTTTTCTCAGGGGCTGTTTCCCGACCTTGCCTTGCCCTGTGGTGTGGTGTGGCTGCTCTCAGAGCTGGGCAAGGAGGGGTTTGGAGGGGTGTGAAGGCTCACAGCTGGCAGAGGGGCTGTGAGGCTGCTGGGGTGTTCATTCCTGACAGGGGGCAGGGAGAGGTGTCACCCCCCCAGCCTTGGCTGCCAGCTCAGACCCCCCTCACCAGGAATTTAAACGAAATCCTTTATTCATAACTTGTGTTTTGCTTGCTGTGGAAGAATTTCTGCTTAAAAAAAAAAAACAAAAACAAAAAGGGAATACAAAAGCATGTAGGACAAGGGGTAATGGCTCTAAACTAATCCTGAATCCCTCGGGATGGCTGGCTCTCAGAAGTGCTAACATCTGACCAGAGCATCAAGAGAACAACTTTCCCTGCTGACGCTTCGGTTTTCCAGCACAGCCATCCACTGAATCCTTGAGCTAAATGGGATTTTTGTGCTTGCTGAAGACATTTTTGTCCTCAGCAAAGCACTGTTCAGGGCCCCCAAATGGGGAATAGTCAAATCCCCTGAGCTGGAATAGCCTATTCCCATGTGCTGAAATTGCTGCACTCTAAAAACACAGTTTTAAATGTTTCTGCTGCCACGTGGCAAATGCCCTCAATCCCCACTTGGAGTAGGTCCCTTGGAAAGCAATTTGTGATGAGTTTTGTTTCTTAATTAGAATGTGGCTGCATAAAAAGTTATAAAGAGGCCGCTGGGTTTTGTTTTTTTTTTTTTTTTTACTTTTTACAGCAGCTCCTTGGGGGAAAAGGCCTTACTTTAAACCATGAGAAGGAATCCAGAGGGCTCTGGTGCTCTCCTGATGAACTCAGGGAAGCTGATCCTGGGGGAAATGGCCAAACAGGCAACTCAGGTCCATCGCTCTTGCATTCACCCACCCCAAACCCCCCCATCCCCTCTGCAAAGGACCTGCTGCAGGCTGACTTCCACTCAAGGATGCTTTCAAAAGGCTCAATTTAGCAACAGATGCAGGAACACCATCAGTGGTGACATCACCTCCAGTCACACCCCCAACACCTCCCCTCTCTCTTTTCAGATGCGTTGGCTGAGAGTAAATTGAAGAATTGCAATGAAAAATAAGAGAAATTGATGGTTTCCATTTCACATGGGATTGGGGTGGGGGGGTCAGGGACCTCCATGATGGTGCAGCACTGCCATTGATACCAGCCTGGTTGGAGACAGACTTTTCCAGGAGTCAAACGCTGGCAAAAGCTCCAGGAGAGCAGCCCAGCTGCATTTGTCCATTGCTGCTCACAGAAGAGTCATTGAAGGGTCTGCAGAATTTCTCCCAGCATTTTGATTTTCTCTTTTTATAGCCTCATAACCACTTAAAAACACTTCTTCTGGAGGAGCAGGGGTCCTCCAAAATAGGGAAGATAATAGTTCTGGAAGGAAATAATTCTACAGTACTTGGCTGTGCTCCTGCCTAGTCCAGATTTGAAAACAAACGCAGCAGGAGACTCATGGGATCACAAAATAGTTTGGGTTGGAAGGGACCTTAAAGACCATCCAGTTCCACCCCCCTGCCAAGGGCAGGGACACCTTCCACTACCCCAGGTTGCTCCAAGCCCCATCCAACCTGGCCTGGGACACTGCCAGGGATGGGGCAGCTGCAGCCTATGCCAGCACCTCACCACCTTCACAGTCAAGAATTTCTTCCTAAAATCTAATCTAAATCTGCCCTTTTTCATTTTAAGGCCATTCCCCCTTGTGAACCAAGCAAAATGCCTGGATCTACAGATGATGGAGGCAGAAGTCTTTCCTTGCTGGCTCCCTTTGGAGAAATGCACACAGTAAATACGATCTACGCAGCAGCTCCCATGCTAAACAAAAGGCAGGCAACAGTTCAGCAGTTTCCCTGCTCCTGAAGGTGGAAAATCTGTTTGGCTACACTCACCCACTTCCTGAGTTGTTGGCATATCCCAAAGAGAGCATGATATTCCCGTGTTCCGTAGGAGCAGCATAACAAAACAGACAGACCGAGAAATCCAGGAGCAGCACACAAGCCATAAATACCAACCACAGTGCTGAGCCAATTAGTGAAACGAGAGAAATCCAATTCAGCCTTGGGTTTTCACTCAGAGGCAGGAATGTCTCTGCTGCAGCCTGGGAAGTTCGCCGGCGCTGGCAGCTCTGTGAATTCACCTCGTGTAAACTCAGCAGAGAGATGAGAAATCCGCTCCTGCTCCAGGCAAAGCTGCCGAGGAGCTGCAAAGTGGCTGAGAGAGGAGTCTGTGGGCAGATTAATTTGGGGATCAATGAAGTAGCCAGAGCAGCCAAAAGAGCTCAGCTGGACTCATGGGTGGGTCGATGGGGATACATGAGCAGTGCCAGGCCTGGCCAGTTAGTGAGAGCCATGGGCTGTCTGGGTCAGAACCTGCACTTAGAAATAAGGCTGGAATCAAGGCTGATTTTATCTCCTTGCTGTGAGTAGTAACCCCACACAAAAACTACAGCACCCACACTGCTGTGGTACTTGGAAGGTCTTTGAATGGCAGAGAGCACAGGGAGCACCACAATACCCTGGAAAAGACACACACAAAAGCAGGGACAGAGTGATTCGTGGCAGCAGCTCTCACTCCTGATGGAGAGATGTCTTCCAAGCTGGGATTTAAACTCAGTTCCTGAGCTTCTACTGGTTTGAAGTCAATGTCTGATGCCCCAAGCAGCAGTGCTGCTTTGCCTTTATTAACCTGTAACTAAATAAAAGGTTTAAATCAGCTTTTACACAAAGTTCCTGTATCACTGTCACTGCTTTTTGGCTGCAGGAACCATGGCTTTCTGAAATTCTCTTCACAAACAGAAGGCACCAGGAACAGGCTCTGCTATTTTAGTTCATACAGACATTTTGGCATTGCAGCCAGTCCTCATCAGTAGGAGCAAATGTGACACTGGTGACTTCAATGCTGAAGAACAGGCTTCAAAACTCCTGATGCTGCTGTTTGGAAGCTCATCACCTTCAAAAATGGGGATATTTGGGATTTAAAGGAGGTTGTGCTGCACCAGTGAACTGCAGTGCCAGCCCCCAGAGGACAGAGCAGCCCAGCCCCACCTGAGGGGATGCAGGAGCACAAACCCTGAGCCAGTGTGAAGTCTGAGCATCCCAAGGCTGGGTGAATCATCCAGGGAACACCAGCCCAGGAGGGCAGAGGCAGTGGAGAGCAGCACTGAAATGGGCTGACCTGGGCACCTCACCACAGCTTTGCAAGAGCCAAACCCACCACCAAACCTGTCCCCAAGTGCCACATCTACAGGCCTTTTACATCCCTCCAGGGATGGTGATTCCCCCACATTCCTGGGCAGCCTGTTCCAATGCTTGACAAGCCATTCCATGAAGAAATTTCCATTAGTATCCAATCTAAACTTCCCCAGGTGCAACTTGAGGTTGTTTCCTCTGGTCCTATCACTTGTTAGGGAGAAGAGGCCGACCCCCACGTCACTCCAACCTCCTTTCAGGGAGTTATAGATGGATGGTTTGCTCCATCCTCTGACCAAGCACAAACCCAGGGATTTTCAGTCTTTTCCTGCTACCTATGGTGATGCCTGAAGGATGCAGGGAAGGGCCAGATGATGTTGGCAAGGGGGCAGGAGCAGGAGGTCCTTCTGCAGCCCTTTCTCAGCTCAGCTGGAGCAGAGGGTGGTGGGGTTTGGCACATTCATCCTTTGGACATCACCTGTGAGGGGTGCACAGAGCACACCTCCCTCCTCACCCCCTGCACAGAGCACTCCCACCCACCACCATCTGGAACAAATCCCTCAGCTGGGACAGGAACAGAGGACAGGGAGCAGCAGGAGAAATTATTTTATTTAATCTCCACTGCAAGCATCAGGAACCTGTGTGTAAGCTGGATTTGCAGCACCCCCACCTCTAAAGCAGAATTTCCTGGCTGAGTGAGAAAGCTCTCTGTTAAAGAATAAACTTAACAAAAGACAGATTAAAAACTCTCCATTTCTTACCGAAATACCCAGATTCCTAATTTCTGCATGTGCTGGCTGCCCTGAGGCACAGCATGTAATGCATCCACACACACCAGCACACAGTCTGAGGGCTGAAATCCTACACCCACCAGTTTGTCTGAGGGAGGAAACGTTATCAGATTAAAGATCAGCAAGATTTAAGGACTGGTAGAGCATTTATCACAGTGTTTTTTGCACTCATCTGCTTTATGTACTCAACCAAGATTTACTCAGAGTTGTTACTATTTGGGCTCTGAGGAGAAAATATGCTGATTCCTTCTCCTTTCTCATCCACAGCTGAGCCTGTGCCTAAATTTACCCAAGGGAAGGGGCTCATTGAAGCTGGTATATACTTACACTTACATGTAGAGATGTGTTTTAAATATCTCATGAAATTGAAGCTTAGGCACAGTAACCCAAAATACTTCCATGTTTTTAAGCTTGTCCTCAGCCCTGCTCCTTTCAGAGCTTCTTTCACATTACTCAAAACATTTGCACACTGAAATTTTCCATTTGGTGTGGATAAATTTTCTGTTCGGTGTCAGCTTTACCAGCAGCAGCAGCAGCCACCCAAACAATCCAAATACTCCCAGGGACAAAGTCATGGAAAACCAGCATTTGATCAGGTGCTTGGGTTGCATCACAAATTTATGCATTACCTTTACCCTAACCCTAAACTATCCAATATCCAAGCACTGTTTTCTTCAGATCATAGAATCGTGGAATATCCTGAGTTGGAAGGGACCCACAAAGATCATCAAGTCCAACTCCAGCCCTGCCCAGGACACCCCAAGATTCACACCCTGTTCCTGAGAGTGTTGTCCAAACATACCTTGAGTTCTGTCAGGGTGGTGCTGTGACCACTGCCCTGGGGAGCCTGTTCAGTGCCCCACCACCCTCTGGGTGAGAAACTTTTTCCTTATATCCAAATCCAAACATTTTCCTAATATCCAAAAATCTTTATCCTAATATCCAGATGTTTCATTTGCCACGCGAAAATAAATAATCACAGTCTAATTCCTGCTACATTACACACATTTTGGCGGAAAAAGAAAATCCAAGATGGTCTTTTCCTTAACAAGGACACCTAGCAGGATGCAGAAATAGCTGTAAAAATAACAGATGAAGACAATGTCTGTCCTGCATCCTTCCAAGTTTGTGCCATGTTTCTGGTGGTGGCCACGGAGCAGGAAAAATCCAATCTGTGACGACTGTCTCCTATTTGCTGCAAACCACATGAATTCCCAGCTAATTTCTTCATGTGAGAACTGCCTTTCCAAGCCATCTCAGAGCTTACAAAATGCTCTTGCAGAGAGAAATGGGCAAGGAACTTTTTAAAGGCTTTGAAAGAGGACTGTGCCCTGCCTGGAAACCCAGATCAGTTCTTCTCTGCTTCTGTTTAGGAGCAGCATTCCCAGGCTGCATTTCCAAGAGGTTTTTGGTTTTACAGCTGTCATGACAGCAATTTTCTCAGCTTTGCAAGGTTCCCTCATATCCTGTTCGAACTGGCTTATCTCTGTTTCGAAGCGATGTTCCTACACGGCGTTTTTCAGGAACAGATGTTCCAGTTGATCCCACATTGCAGCACTCAACATATTTCACAGCCCCATTTTGAAACAATTAGCCTGTCACTGCTGAAAGAAACCTAATGCTTGGCTACTGGTTTGCTTTGGAAAGTAAAAAAAAAAAAAAAAATCGGGAATAACCGATGATTTATACTTTCTCCAAATATGCCAAGATGCTCTAAATTTACAGCTCATTAAAATGGCAGCATGTCGTGGTTCAGCTGCTAGTCCCAAGATTTGTTATCTGGAGAAAAAGATATCTGGGCAGAGCAGCTGGCAAAGAGCTCTCCCAGCCCCACAAGTGACAAAAAAAAAAAAAGAAAAAAAAAAGAAGTAAGGAGAATCTTTATTTACACAAATTAAAAGCTATTGGGTTAGTGAGGAGTGTTCAGAGCAGTGGCATCTGTAGCTTTTGGACCACAGGCTGCTGTCAACACACCCAGTTTACTGTGCAATACAAGGCAGCCTAATTAAGAAGTCCTTAATGGAATCATAGAATCCTAGAATGGTTTAGGTTGGAAGAGACCTTAAAGCTCATTCAGTTCCAACCCTCTGTAATGGGCAGGGACACCTTCCACTATCCCAGGTTGCTCCAAGCCTGGCCAGCCTGGCCTTGGACACTTCCAGGGATGGGGCAGCCACAGCTTCTGTGGGCAGATGCTCTGGATTGCAAACACCCAACAAAGCACCACGGACCCATGGCTGTGATTCCAGTCATCTGCAGACAATGGCTTGGAAACCATCCAGGCACAGACCCAGTGAATCACAAGATGCAGTAAATGGCTTTGGTGCCATAAAAGCCAAAGGAGCCACAGGCAGATTTATGTCAGGGAAGAATCTGATCCCCAATGTTAAGCAGCAGTAATACCCACAAAAAAAGGAACTTGCAGGCTTCTTTAATGACATTATCTCCTTTTGATCTCATTGAGATTCCTCCAGCCTATTTCCACTTGGAGAAAGAGATCTCATGGTCATACTGATCCAGACCCAAAGGAGTGAGCAAGCACCCAGCACAGAGCCCATCTGCCACCAACACACCCCCCCTGCTTGTCCCTACCCGTGTACCTTTGTAACCTGCTCCTTGTCAACTCCTTTTTTTTCCTTGGAGCAACCTGGTCTAGTGGAAGGTGTCCCTGACCATGGCAGGGGGTTGGAATGAGATGATCTTTAAGGTCCCTTCCAACCCAAACCATTCTATGATTCCCTGTGTCTACCTTTCCCTTCAGAGGGATGAGGGTGGATGAGCCAAGCCCGAGCTGGCAGCCCCATGGCTGACGCTTCCTGGCCAGCACAGGGTGCAGTAACAAGGAAGACAACTACAACCGAGTTTCCAGCATGGAGCAGCTGCCAGGCCACGTGTCCCTGCTGACACACAGCCTGGAAAGGACAGGTCCAGTCTGCCAGGACCAGGCTGAGCAGGAACAGCATCTCCAGGAGCAGGCTGAGAGCCCAGGCAGGAAGAGCATCTCCGGTGACAGCTCACTAGTGGCAGACGGAGATAGGAGACGAGCCGAGGGTCAGGAGAGGCATTGCAACAACCACGAGCTTCAATTAACTGAAAACAGCAGAGGCTGCCTGGAATAAAGCTCCTTCTCATATCAGCCAACACTCAAGGCAACTGCATTTTTGATCATCAAAGCAAAACCGAAAAGCTTTTGCTCTCTGCGATTGCTCACAGACCTTTGCTGGGAAGTCATCCTGCCACTCACAAGTTTAGGGGGAGAAATGCTTTCTCAGGCTCCTTCCAGGATCACACAGCACAGACATGCCAGAACTGTTCCCTGGTATTATACATGTGTATCAGATGCAAAACTCATTTCATAAGTGTATTTTACTCTAAAGCAAGGAGTAGTAGCTGAACTAAGGACAAGAGTGGAGCAGTCAAACACTTGCATGGACCCTTCTTGGTCACTGCTAATTCCAAATACAGATTTAGCAGCCAATAGTCCTCAAAGAAAGGTTGGAAGATGAGATTTGCTCACTTAGAGGCTCTCAGGACAATGGTCCTAGAGGAAAATGACAATTGGGTGGGCTCATCTCTACCAGCCCTGATCCCAACCATCCAGAGATGTGGGGAATGAACAGAAAGACCCACCTTACTCCAAAGGGGGAGTCTCCAAGAGCAGAGGTGACTCCCATCCTAGAGAGCTTGTTCCAAAAACCATAAGGAGGTGCAGAGGGATAGCAGAAGTGTGGACACCTTCACTGCCCACCAAATGGAATCCCACCCTCAGCAGAGCCACAGCAACAAGAACCCTGTCTGCCCTTACCAGTTAGAGACAGAAAAAAGGTTATTCTGCACTCAAAGGCAAAGCATGGATCCAGCACTTATTCCCCCAGGAATATTTCTACAACATTCATCACTGATTAAAGTGATTTTGGGTGCCACCACCCCCCCCAGCCTGGCCTTTCTGCCTCTGGGTTTTTGCACATAGCCAGGGGTGCAGCAGGCAGGGAATTACCAGAGTTATAATTCTTGGCTGGGTACTTCTAACTATGGTGAGGCACTGGCAGAGCTCAGCTCACTAATTCACCTCCATGTAAACATGATTATTTTAAATGAACTGCAGACGAGGCTTAACTGTAAAAACATCTCCAGTTTTTGTAGCATTTTTTAGTGCTCAGCTCTGAGTTGTTTTCGTTATGGCAAGAACTTACCCTTTCTTCAGCTTACAAAGAATATTTTCAGAATTAATGATGCCCAACACCCCCCCAACTATACCACGAAAAGTCACAAGTCTGAAAATTAAGCTGCAGCGGGATTTCACGGTCAGGATTTTCCCTTTCTTAGCCAACCATTCCTTTCCTCACAAACAGGAATGCTTTCAGCTTTCAGAGCCAAGCTGAAGAGAAGTGAAAACAGTAAGAGGTATTCACTTGGCTGCATTTCTTTGAGTGTTTCTGGTGCAGGGTTCCCATTACAGCTTGCGAGGAGAAGTGGCAGAAAAACACTGTGTGTACATGGGAAGGGTTGTACTTTCTCTGAACAGACACGTTTCCAGGAGGCGGCAGATGAAAGAACTGGTGGTACTTCAGACAGGGAAAAACAACATCTTGCCAGTTGTGTTTATTTGTAAGGCCCTGTGATTTATGCCTTCCCATTTGTAGAGGGGTTGAGAGAGAGATGGATCACGTGGGCTCTGTTTAGATAATCCCCGAGGAAATTCGGAGTACATCAAGCAGGGAGAGATGGGGTTTGTTCTCGTAGGTGAGAGAGTCTGGGAAATGGCAGGGAGATGTGAGATTTCCTCAAGATCCTGGAATGAAGTTCAAGGCTCTGATTTTCGGAGAAGATTGAGTGTGGGTTGTGAGAATGAAGCAATTAAGATAAAAACACAAGTAGTTCAGGGTAGGCAGGGATGAACAGTTCTTTGCTGTTATTTACTGGCCCAGTGCAGAGAAAACAAGGAGTTACTCCCTCAAAGACCTTTACCTGAGAAACTGTACAAGGAGAAGATGCAAAACCATTGCTAGAAGCATGAAAGGGGAATCTGTCACACTCTGACTCAAACTCCTGCCCTTTGTTTTCCATGAGGATGCCTCTCTATGGTATGGGCCCCATCTCAACCCTTTGGATCCTCCTGGATTTAGCAGGACTTGCACAAATCAGCCACTATTGTCTGTATAAAGGCCTATAAGAACCTAAACAAAACCACTGTTTCACACCGTGGAAAACATCCTTGTCACGATTAGAGGAGGCAAGAATTCGACTGCTTTTAAAAAGAAAACACTTACAGCAGAGATGAGTTTAGTTAATGGATCTGGGGAAACAAAACAAAGCAAAAGGCCAAGCTGGATGGGGCTTGCAGCAACCTGGGCTAGTGAAAGATGCCCCTAGATTGGAACTGGATGGGCATTAAGATCCCTTCCAAACCAGATCATTCTGGGATTCAAAACAAAATCAGCTGTTTAAAGAGGAAACAGCTCAGCAGCCCCAGCACAGGAAATCCCCCTCAGTCTTGAGCTGCAGAGCTTAAGGGCCAGAGGAATCCCTGAGTCTCCAGCACCTGGCACGGTGCTGCCTGGAAAGCTGCTTTAAACACTCGGCAGGAGCAGACCTGAGTGCTCTTTAAGCAGTTGCTGGGTTTCACAGAGTGCCACGTTTGATCCGTGGCTCGGTGCCTGCTGCTTTGCCATAGGTGCTGATTAAGGGAACGCAGCAGGGAAGGAGAGGGAAGATGGTATTTGTGTGACAGACGCAGGATGCTGAATGCCCTTCTCCAAGGGCACATCATGCAGGAGCAGCACAATTTCCCAGATTGTCAGGATAAAAAGGAGGGGGGAAAAAAATTGACAGGATGCCACTCACCCAGCCAAATCCTCCGTCACTGCAAGAAGCAGCTCCCAGAAGCCATTAAAAATAAGCTCTAAGTCCTCGTTTCAGTGGCAAGATTTTTCCATGGTGATCAAACACTCGGCTCTCCAGGTGATAACAGGCTGCAGGGGAAGTACAACTGCACCAGTATTGAGGAACAGGCACCAACCAGGGGAGGCTTTTTCATCTGACAGTAACAAATTGGAGTGCTGAGACCTCTGGAAGAGCAGGGAACGACCCCACTGCATCCCTGCCTGCAGCCAGGTCAAGGCAATAGGAAGTTAGCAACCCTAATTTGCAGGGCTGGGCACCCCTGCCAGGAGAGAACAGAGCCAAGAGAGTGGTCTAAAGAGTCCAAGCTGCTGCCTTGTCTGCCCAGGGTAGGCAGGATGAAGACTGGCACTGCTGGGAGTTCACTGCCTTCCTCCCAGACCTCCCAGACCTTCCAGCTCATCAGCAGAGTAGGCAGCAGTAGCAGGATTGCTGCTTCCCAGTTGTTTTCAGTTTTTTGGGGTTTAGTGAAGTTCTTTGCTCAGCACCTGCTCAGCTCTTCAGGGGAGTGATTTTTACATCTCTCTTCTTCCCAGCTGTTTTTTTGGGGACTGCTCTAGACCACGGGCTAGAGTCCCACTTTTAGTTCAAGAAATTTCAAGGGCTTCCCCTACCCCTTCAAGGTCCTCAACAACTTTGGTGCAGGATCTGCCAGCCTGGGAGCTTGAAGCCTTTGGGATGAAGTCTGACCAGAAGGACAGTGGTTCTCTGCCCCAAGAAAACTCTACAGAGGGGGTGAAAAAGCACATCTTCCCAAAATGACCCTTTCTAGCGCTGGAAATATTGGGGAATGACCCCCCTCCCCATGATCAAGGCACCTCACAGGCTTCTGATTCCACTTCTTTCTTGACTTTTCTCTCCTTTCTGTATTTTAACCTAAATATGAAGTAATGTATACAGAACAAAATAATCCCTGAACTGTAAGAATCCCCTTTCTGTACTCACCTCTCATGGCAGAGAATGAGAGCAAAAGACAAAAACAGGCCTCCCCTTCTACCCAAAATACAACAAAAGCTGCAGACACGGATGCAGGATTGTGGGTTCGTGTTATTGCCATCACAGGAACAAAGCCCAGGCCTTATTCTGGCCTCTGCTCAGCTGGCCACACCACCATACTGAGATTTCCATAATTTTATTTGGGATTTTTGGAAAAACCTTTTGTTGCAGTTCCCTGACCTGGCTCAAGGATGCCACAACACAGAGATTTGGATAAGTGATCTGTCCACATTCACAAGAGCAAAGAAGCCAAATCCCATCCAAGTCCTGGAAGGTTGGGGGAACACACGATCAGAATAACAAGTATTTTGAGATAACTTATGAAAGACAGGCATCTAAATAGGGAGTGCAGCAGAGAAAGGGGAATTAAAAAGAGATCTCCATAGGAACAATCCTATCAAATATCTCACTGAGGCAAATATCTCAATGCTTATACAGAAGCTTTCAGTTCCACACACAGAACACCACTGGACACCTATGGGAAGGATGAATTTCCCATGTTGTAACAATCCCATAGGATGCAATCTTGCCTCCAGTGCTTGTGCCAAGTGTTCACAGTGAGCTGTTAAACAGTTGCAGGGTTCCAGCTCTTCTTCTATTACATTTCAGACTGGAATCCAACAGAATTTTTGCACGTGTGTCATTTTACACATGTGAGTGTTTAACCCACTGGGAGGAGGTTGGCACACACATCTTTCCTCCATCAGGACAGAAATGTTATCCTGTAGCGATTCATAAAGCAAGGGAAGGTCAGCTCACATTTTCAGCAGCTAATTTTGACAACTTCCATCTCTGAGCCAGGAACAGGAATAACAAAAACCTCACTTTTATCCAATTTCGCACAATTCAGATAAGAGGAAGTGTGCACATGAGATTTTCTGTTTCTGATACTGAAAACCAAGATAAGCTGAGCAGGGAAGGGTGACACCACCTGGAGTCCTCTCTCAGAGCCAGTGTTGGCCTGGGAGCTGGGATCTCCTCCTATGCCAGGAATCTCATGTCCTACCACCCTCACCACACAGCAGCTCTCTTGTATCTTCAGGAAGGGGAGAGAAGGGGAAAAAAGCCATGGATTTGGATTCTTGAGCACCTCACTTCTAAAATGCCAGATTTTCCTTATCAAAGTCAGAAAAAGATTCTCTGCAAATATAAAAGCTTCTGACATTTCAGTTTTGTGCTTTCCTAGCACTGCCAGTCCAATCCATGAACAAACACCCTCGTTCCAGTGCTTTTCCAATGTAAGACACGAGCAAACTTCACCAGGAATTCAGTCAAACCAAAAAATAAAGCCAGGGGTTTGGTTTCCATGCTACAATCCTGAAATCCAGTAACACCCTCCCTACCCCCTCACCTCTCTGCTGCTGAGATTTAACTGAAAAATAGAGCTGTATAGAGGTGGTTTTTTAATACTTTTCCTGGATGGAATTCTATTTGATGCTGTTAAGCTTTGATGACATACCCCAATGACTGGCTTGGAAGAAATCCATTTAGCAAGCTTGCAAATCACGCTGTTTCAGTTCTGTGAGTGCCCATGAGAAATGTGCATTTTCAATCATAAAAGCTGTAGAAACAAAATGGAACTTGGAGACGCAGACAGAAAAATTCCTTATCAAGGCTTGGCTGTGCTCACAGAACATGTGCTTACCATTTCCAACTCCGGAAAACTACTTACAGGAACCTGAAATACAAGATTGAATCCAAAAGTAAGAAATAGATAAATTTCTAGAAGATACGTTTAGGGGTTTTTTCCATTTCAAAGTCAAAATGGAGAGTCAGATAAAAACTAAAGCAACCCTCCCTTCTCCCCCTGGCTTTTCCTAGGAATATAAATAATTGTAATATGATCCACACATGGAGTGCCAGATTTACAGAGGTTCCCTTATGTTTATGTGGCAGGACACATTGTTTTGGGGAAGCCTGGAGGAAGAAAAGTCAAGGGTTTGCACTTTTTCACCTCTCCAAAATGCTCTTTGAATGGGAACGGCAGAGGTTGCAGTGGGGATGAAGGATTAGCAGATCCCACTGCCATCCATGGTGTAATCCCCACCAGCAGCAAATCTTTGAGCCCAGTGCCAAGAACCCAGAAGCTTCCAAAAAGATTGGTCAGTCACAACAAGCTGGGAGAGAACACAGCTCTATGGGGAATTTTTTAAACTGCCTGAAAATGGTATTCACTGGGCATTTCCTGACATATTTTTCTCAAAATTTCTCCACAATTCAGTCAATGATAATGACAACACCTTTGATTAATTGCAAGAGAAGATAATTGGAACAAAATGTGAGATGCTCAGCATTGCAGACAATAAAACCCCACGCAGTAGTTTTCCTGGGATTATGAGCTGATGGCCTCTCCCACTGGTTGGGCTGCCTCATCCTTTCCTAAACAATCTCCTTGCCTGTGTATCCATCTGCTGCCTCCCATCCCCATCCCTCATTTGTCAGCTCTCTGCATGTTCTCAATTCAATTACCACACTTTGTTTAGCAAAGCACAGTCCTGACCCAGCCTTGCAGCCCCGGGCACAGGAACAGCTCAACTGCTCTTTACTCTGCAACAAAGGGGACCTAAATTATACATCAGCACCCTAAACCACCCAGGAGACTGACAGAGCCCTTGGAACACAGCTTCAGGAAGGTTTGCTCTTGCAGGAAAGCTGGTTTAAGAAGCTCTTGCTCTCCCCACTGCATTTCCTTATCCTCTCACTTGTTCTAGTGCAATCACTTCTTGTAGCACCTACTGCAGGGTAAAAGGACATCTCCATCCTCCCCAGAGAAGCTGTTGTTTATACAGAGCATTGATTGGGTCAGTAGTGTGATTTAAAGTGCAGTTCCACAGAGAGCAGCAATGAACACAACTCTGCAGATCCTTGTCACAGCACCAGGATGCTGAGGAGCAGCTCTCTGCTGCTGCCAAGGGTTGTGGCATCACGTGCTGAAACCCAGCTCCCAGAGATGCCATCTCATAGATTGGATCTTTGGAAGAAATTCTTGATTGTGAGGGTGGGCAGGCCCTGGCACAGGGTGCCCACAGAAGCTGTGGCTGCCCCTGGATCACTGGAAGTGTCCAAGGCCAGGTTGGATGGGGCTTGGAGCAACTTGGGATAGTGGAAGGTGTCCCTGCCCATGGCAGGGGGTTGGAATGAGAGGGTCTTTAAGGTTCCTTCCAACCCAAACCATTCCATGGTTCTGTGATTCTCATTTGTGCTTTTTTTTTAAGTGATGCTGCATTTTGCACAAAGCCTGACACTTCTACCCCCACCCAAATTTGCTATTTATGTGGCAGTCACAACAGACAAGAGCACAACTCTCCAAGGTGCTTAACAGACACCCTTGAAAGCTGAATCCTTGGGATATTACTGACTGTGAAGGGCTGAAGCTCTCTCTCTTTTCCCATTTACCCTTGTGGATGCTGCAGCAAATTAACTGAACCTTGTGGTCAATGAGATCAATGTAAAGCCAAAAGGAACTTCTAACATTTCTCTGTTAAGGAGAGATGAAATCAGTGCAGGTGCCAGAAAATAAAGAGTAATGGGAACTGCTCACAGTTATGAGTATCTGCAACAACCAAGGGCCTCTCGTACTCGGAGGAACAGAGCAAAAGCTGTGTTTGCCTTGCTTAGAAAAGAGCCTCTTTCCCAGTTTTTCTACTGGAACATGTCTGAATTCCTCTTTTTCATTTTGCTTGGATGCTGTTTGGGGCAGGTGATCCTGCCTTCCTCCTGGATCAACCACCTTCTCCTGATGGAGGCAACAAAAAGGTGGAGCAGTCCCTGGGAGGGTGGCACTGTGTTCATTCACTCTTGCTGTTAACCATTCTTGTGGCATTCCTGACTGAGATTGTCATGATTCTGAAGGGCTGAGACTGCAGGAATTCATTCTGTCTCATGAGAAGGAAAAAAAATTCCATTAAAAGTGTAAAAAAACAGCCTTACTCACACAATCTGTCATTCGCATGCTTCAAGATGGGGAAAAAACTTTAGGGAAACAAACATGAAATGATGACCAATTCTTGTGAGTCTAAAAAAAATTCTTCATAATAACAATACAAACCCTAAAGGTCTTTTTTACATGCAATTTTGAATTACTGGCTTGTCATAGTGGTCTTCAAAGGACAAACAACCTCTGATGATACCTAGAAACACATTTTTCTTGCAGACTTTGGTTCCAAGCCTATTTTCCTTTGGCTCAAAATTTTGACACTATTGATGTGATATTGAGCCAAGAGGTTTTCCATCAGTGAGACACACATCTGCAGTGGATTTTAATACCAACCACCTTCACGTTCACCCATAATACAATAAATATTTAAAAGGACTTTACTGACTTCAACTCACAATGATTCTGAAAAACCTGCATTTTATTTGCTTAAAAATAATTGATATATCCGCAGACAGAATCATTTAAAATAATAACAAAATTATAAGAAAAACAGTAGAAAATAAACAGTAGTGAAAGGCTGTTCTTTTGATGGAACACCCAGACTATCACACTAGACAGACAAATGTACCACTGACAACATCTTCAGACAGAGACTGTCATAAACAGCCGTAAGCTTTAAAACGTGTCTGCCCCTGAAGAATCCGAATCTCCATGTGCACTGCTCAGACTCTGTGTTTCATTAGCTGTGTTCCTGCCAGGCAGCTGCACCTCCGCTGCAGAAAGATGGGGATTCAGATGAGGGGCAGCATCCTCTCCTAAAAAAAAAAAGAAAAAAAAGGAAAACAAAAGTCATTATTTGCTGTCTGTGAGAAATGACTGAACTCTGCTGATGTCATCTCCATTTTGCATGGAAATACAGGTACACAGACACCCTTGCTGCCCACAGTTCTGAGGCACTTCAGAAGGTGCTGCTTTAACCATCAGAACTCTCCTTATCAGGTAACAAAAGGACGAATTTCTGTGACTATCCAGAACCATGGAATGGTTTGGGTCGGAATGGACCTTCAAGACCATCTCATTCCAACCCCTTGCCAAGGGCAGGGACACCTTCCACTATCCCAGGTTGCTCCAAGTCCCATCCAAGCTGGCCTGGAACACTGCCAGGGATGGGGCAGCTACAGCTTCACTGGGCAACCTGTGCCAGGGCCTCACCTCCCTCACAGGGAAGAATTTCTTCCTCATCTGCAATCTAACCCTGCTCTCTGTTAGTTTGAGGCCATTCCCCCTTGTCCTGTCAGTCCATGCCCTTGTCTGAAGTCCCTCTCCAGATTTTTTTGGATGCCCTTTAGGTACTGGAAGGACTGAGTTGGATATCCACTGGGTTGTATTTACCTACAGATACACTGTACATACACACACACCACACATGTATCTATAATCTTCAGTAGGCCCAGCATAATTTCAGATAGTATGCTGGTGTTTCTGGTGTATTCCACAGCATTGAAATGGCATCCATAGATACAAACAGTATTTCTGAATTCCATCTATATGTCTATGTCTGTTTGCATCAAACCTTTGGAAAACATTCACGTTGTTCAAGACCACTTATTATCATAAACAGCAAAGAAGTACCAGCTGAAGCCATTGGGGACAAGCCCCACAGAGAAAAACACCCTCTCAATGCTTCAGCTGCCCAAAACACAAGTGAAAAGTGGTTTCAGCTCTTCCCTATCTCCAGCCCATTTCTTGGACCCCTTAAGAGTCCTTCTTGCTTCTCCTTTGTGGTTCTTCCATTCTCCCACATACACAGACACCCCCTGAAGACTCCCCTGCAGGACTTCACAAGCCATATTCATCTTCCAGCACCTCTGAGATGGCACCTGGCAACTTCCCATTCCTGTGATCTGACCCTGCAAAATGTGGGACATCCTGGGAGAGGGAAAAACCCTTGCCCAAGCAGCCCCTGCAAGGGAGGGGGGGCACATCCCACAGAGCTTCCAGCAGCTGTGACAGATCCCTGCAGTGCCCAGATGTCTTCCTGTCTGGGAACCCCTGGAAGAGTAGAAAACAACCTGCAGCCAGATCCCAGAGATGGGAAGGGAGAAAAGCCATGGGCAAAAGTTAATACATTTAGCCAGAGGAAGGAGAAAAGATAAATCAATTCATGGAGCAGGAAGAGCAAGTCATGGATCAGGGTAGAGACAAAGAATGAAGAAACTCAGGAGAAATGGCACTGGGAGAATGGCACAACATTCGCTCAACTACAGAAAGAGCATTTTGAGATTTCAGTTGTCCTGGGGACATTTAAGTGCAGCAGCTACAAGCAAAACAAACATATCTGAGTCCATATACAACAGCAAAGGCTGTCTTGGAGCTTGTTCTTATTCCAAGAAGCTGTAACAATTCTCCCTTCCTCTGTGATAGACTAGGTAATTAAAACACTATTTTCCCAATAAAACCAAAAAGTTAAGCTTTCTTTCACCCCAGTTAATTATCTCCTATGTCACTGAAGCAGTCATCTGCATTCATCTGACTTGCAGCAAAGCACGCTTCGAATGGCTAATTAAAACAAAACCCTGCTGCTAAAATAAAATTCCATCAGTGTTTTTCCTGCTAGAAGAGCAGCCAACAGCCTGGGAAGTCAAACATGAGTGAGGCCAAAGACAGTAAAGGCAGGACATGGAACGATCTGTGCCAGCCCAGCCTCTTGCCATTCAGGAAGGCAGCAGGAGCACAAGAGCATTTTTTGTGTCCTCAGGGAATGAGCATATCACCTGGAGAGGAAAAGGCTTTGGGGAGACCTCAGAGCAGCCTTCCAGTATCTAAGTGGGTTCTAAGAGAGCTGGAGAGGGATTTTCCACAAGGGTATGGAATGATGGAACAAGGGGGAGTGGCTTTAAACTAACACAGAGTAGAGTTAGATGGGATATTGGGAAGAAAGTCTTGGTTGTGCGGGTGCTGAGGCCCTGGCACAGGGTGCCCACAGAAGCTGTGGCTGCCCCATCCCTGGGAGAGTTCCAGGCCAGGCTGGACAGGGCTTGGAGCAACCTGGGATAGTGGAAAGTGTCCCTGCCCATGGCAGGGGGTTGGAATGAGATGGTCTTTGAGGTCCCTTCCAACCTGAACATTCTGGGATTCTGTGATTCCAGTCTGTAGCTGTGTCTGTGTGATACAAAGAGGCTGCTAAGAAGAAAAGCAAAGGGTTTATTCAGTCAGATGTGAAAATGACACAGTAAAGATGTGACTGTGCAATGCCCAAGGAAACCTGATAATTCATCCTCTACTAAAGCCCCTCTCCAACACTAGATGTAGTTTGATGCTTTCAAAGCTTGACTTTGTTAGTATTTCCACAGTCATGTCACATTCCATGATGTCATTGTTTCAACAGCTGTTTTCAGGTTTGTTAAAAAATGAAAAAAAAAAAAAGGAAAAAAGAAAAGATGGAAAGAAAAAAGAAAGTAATATTCCCTTATCCCAAGGCTCTGTTGGAACTACTCAAGTCTTTGATTCTGGGAGTGCTAAAAGAAAGTATCATATTAGTCTGCATTCCTCCTAACACATACTCTAATGTATTTTACAGATATAATACAGTCCAATTTTATGATAGTTATAAAATGCTAAAAGACAGAAAAAAAAAATAATAATTCAATCTACTTGCTCAACAGAAAAGTTAGTGGTTCCTGAGCTATCAAAATATCTTTAAACTTAAAAATACCCAAAGTCAACACTGCCCTTTTTTAAAGGCAGAAAGCTGAAGTCTTTGACTTTGTTAAATTCACACAGAAAATACAGAACATGGATTTTCAGCATTTTAACTGTGAGAAAATTGTGGATATCATATTTCAGCTAGATGGGAGATTCTGCTCCATGACTGTAACTTCCCAGGCTAGAAAGCTGCCAGTCCTGAAACGCTACATTGGCCCCAAAAATACAACTACCAAGTTACTCTCACATGTGTTTTATCACTATTACATTTTTGCTGAGTGTAGCCTCGTGCATGCACAGTGCATAAAACACTTTATATACACATATAGGGAGGGGTACAGGAATAAAGACACAAATAGAGGCAGACTGGTTTAAATCCTTGTTTAGCCCCTGGTCTGCTCCTTCTTTAATAATGTGATATTCCATTTTATGTCTTCCCCTCATCAGAGAGCAGCTCATAACCAATATTGAGATGGTTTCCTCTTTAACACCGAGTTCCTCACCAGCACGAATATGCAAACTGCAATGGTTAAAATCTTTTGATATGCCATAAAAATGGAAATGAATTTTTTTTTCCTTTACAAAGCAGGAAAGGGCAAGCAGGCAGGTAATCTTCATGGCTTTCCCCCCCTTTTTTAGAGGCTCTGGGAGTACTCAGTACAATTTTGCAATCATGTAATTAGGTGTATTTATAAAAATTTTCCTTGTTAAAATCCAATAAATGGAGCATGTGACCTTAGGTGACCTCCAGTTTTCCAAATTCTTTGTCACCCTAATAGAATAAATTCATATAAACTGTGAAAACTGACACTCTTGGTAAGAGAGTCCTTGGCTGGTAGAAGCTCATCAGTGACTGAAAACATCTTGGTGACCCACTGATGGAAAAGGTCACATTTCAGATCAGAGATTTTTCCTGTTCTTGGCACTCTGTAACAAATTCACATACAGTACTAAATTTCCAGACCTTTGTTTAACAGAAGCATAAAAATTAATGGTGTGTCAACCATCCAGTGACCTGTGAAGGGAGTTTTTCTCTGAGAGGTACCATCACACACAGAACATGCCATATACAAAAGGTGTCAAAAATGTGTGCCAAAGGAAAAAAGAATTAACCACACTGAAGGGAGGTTTGGTTGCCACCATATGGCAACAGTAAGAACAAAGAAAAATGTTTAAATCTTTCTTTTTGAATTTTTCTATTTGGCAAAATAAAAAGACTAAACAAGTCTGACTTTTAAGCCAAATGAAAACCATGTGCTTTAACTCCTCTGACTGGGTGTCCATATATTAAATAAAACTATTTTAAATCTATCTGGGGATGAAAGAGAGCCATATCTTGTAAGTGAAAAGTGTCATCATGGAAACACAGAATGGTTTGGGTTGGCAGGCACCTTAAAGACCATCCTGTTCCAACCCCCTGCCACAGGCAGGGGCACTTCCACTGTCCCAGCCTGCTCCAAGCCCCATCCAAGCTGGCCTGGAACACTGCCAGGGATGGGGCAGCCACAGCTTCTGTGGGCAACCTGTGCCAGTGTCCCCCCACCCTCACAATCAAGAATTTTTTTCTAATATCTAATCTAAACCTATTCTCTTTCATTTTGAAGCCATTCCCCCATGTCCTGTCAGTCCATGCTCTTGTAAATCATCTCTCCCCATCAAGACCATAAATAGGAAGGTGTTTAAGGATCAGGACCCAGGTTATTTTTCAGCGTAAAACCAGGACCATAATTACTGTAATTATCTACATATTACTTCCTAAAATTTCAAAACAATCCTCCCTCTACTCCCCAACTGAAGCAGCTCACTTCAAGAGCATGAATAAACTTCCAAGACTGTAAAAACAACTCCAGTGCAGTGCTCTCATTCCTTTAATAGCAGGGGCTGATAGGAATGGCTTGTTTCTTCTTCTGCCAGATTCCAGCTGCTTCTCTTTGTTTATTCCTGACTTCAAAGTTTCAAACACTGTCCTGTCCCAACAAATAACTTCCTCCAGATGGCATTAGCTCAAGTGCTCTGAGCACTGGGATAGCACAGCACCTGCAGATCTAACTCAGCATCTCAAAATCTTCATTGAAGGTGCCTTTTTTTTTCCCTGTCATTCCCCCATTTTGCTTTTTCCCTACATAAAAAGATTTACATTTGCCATACAGTTACAAAGACCATCAGCAGGGAAGCAGAATTGTCAGAAATTCTTTACATTAATGGCTAAAGCAAAGTAGAAGAATAAATGTCTACAGGCTCAAAGGTAACAGAACCACTGTCAGTAGAAACATTTTACAGAATCCCAGAATGGTTTGGGTTGGAAGACCTTAAAGCTCATCCAGTTCCAACTCCTGTCATGGACAGGGACACCTTCCACTAGACCAGGTTGCTCCAAGTCCCATCCCACCTGGTCTGGAACACTGCCAGGGATGGGGAAGCCACAGCTTCTCTGGGCACCCTGTGCCAGGGCCTCCCAGGGAAGAATTTCTTCCTCACATCTAATCTAAACCTACTCTCTTTGAGTTTAAAGTAATTTCTCCTTGTCCAGTCACTCCATGCCCTTTTCCAAAGTCCCTCTCCAGCTCTCTTGGAGCTACTTTAGACACTGGAAGGGGCTTTAAGGTCTCTCTGGAGTCTTCTCCAGGCTGAACATCCCCAGCTCTCTCAGCCTGCCAGTCTCTCTTACCTGGCCCTCAAATTCTCTCTTATCTGTTCCTCTCTTTTCTCCTCTCTCAGCCTCTCCTATCTGCTCCTTTTACCTGTAAGTAAACCTGTGAGGTACATATTTGTACCAATCTGTGTCCTGTCCATGTCTCCATGGGTTTCTGTGTGCTACCACATTGAAATTCACTTACTTGCATATATGGCTGTACAGGCAAGTTACCAAGAGCAACCTAAGAAGTGGCATTTTTTGGCAAAATCAAAATTATTCCAGGCTTGCTGGGCTAACACATACTGGTAAGAAACATCCATATGTTGATGTAAGTAATTCTGAAGGCTGCACTGAAAAGAGAAATTACACTGCAATGTCAGTCATGCTACTAATTATAATGATATTTAGCATTTCCAGTTCAGAGTCATGTTTAGCTGTATTGTGCATATTGGCTATTTAATGTTTCTGGAATTCAATGGCTTATAAAGTTGAAAGTGGTTAGGTTATAGAACTAAAAGAATACAGTATTTTCAGGAATAAGCAGGACCATCAACAGGTTCTCAAATAATCTAATTTTTTGGGGCAAAGTTATTCTCCATTTATTAGAAATGACAGTTCCTCCTCCAGAGCTTTTCTTGCTGGGGCTTTTTTAGGTTATTGTGGAGAAGTTGGCCTTTCTCAGCTCTGCCAGAAATGTGCTTTTCCAGGCAGGGACTTTCTTCTTGTATTGTGAATGCTTTGCCAAGCATTACCTGGCTGCAGGTGAGAGCTCTGCCTTTCACTGGGA